>NC_143043.1:46784946-47100946 GCF_057628025.1 Oncorhynchus mykiss | reverse complement strand
ATAGAATTAGAACGAGAGCTCCGTCACATGCTGGGGCTCCTGAGGGGCGCAGCGGTCTAAGGCATTCCATCTCAGTGCTAGAGGCGTTACTACAGACAGGTCTGATTCCAGGCTGTATCACAACCGGCCGTGATTGGGAGTGCCAATGGGCGGCGCACAATTGTCCCAGCGTTCTCCGGGTTTGGCCGGTGTAGGCCGTCATTGTAAATAAGAATGTGTTCTTATTAGTCCTGTATTGACGCTTTGCCTGTTTCATAGTTTGTCTGAGGCCATAGCGGGATTTCTTATAAGCGTCCGGATAAGTGTCCGGCTCCTTGAAAGTGGCAGCTCTAGCCTTTAGCTCGGTGAAGATGTTGCCTGTAATCAATGGCTTCTGGTTGGGATATGTACGTACGGTCACTGTGGGGACGACGTCGTCAATGCACTTGTTGATGAAGCTGGTGACTGAGCTGGTATACTCCTCAATACCATTGGATGAATCAAGGAACATATTCCAGTCTGTGCTAGCAAAATAGATGATAACTGTTCCATTTATTTTATGAAAGCTATAGCTTTTTAGCCATCAAACCTACCTCTCTACTCTTGTTGTAATTTCAATGTGCTGCTTTGAAATCAGTCAAATAGTTAATGATTTTTCAGTTAGTTAATTGAAAACAAAGAACATGCCAGTTGCCTGGTGTCAATCAACAAGACACAGAGGAGACAACATCTGCTGAATAGTCATGCCATTCACTTCTTTGTTAATGTAAGAAGACAAAAGGTGTCATTTGCTTTTGAAACCTGCCTACAGAAACAGAAGTGGTAGCTAATTAGTGAGACATCCCTAATAAAGCGAACCAGAGGTGGGCGACCACAGTTTGACACTGTACGCCACACAGAGAATTGACATCTGTCTGGGAAGGGAAGTTGGAAGGTAATGGCCTGCTGATGGCAGTGCCGGCTGAGAGGGCTAATGAGAACACCAGCTGCCTGCATCTGCCAGGTTGCAGCAACTCTGCACCTGTAAGTTTACATGGTATTATGTGCTGCGTATGAAAATAGCAGTTTTGTTGCACTAAAGATATACACACATTGACATAGGCACTTTCTCAACACTCTCAATCTCTCCGTTCTCTCACTCTCTGTGACACACACATAATAACGTGCATGCACTGCAGATACGCACATATGCACGCACACAACCACATCAACACCCACAGCCACAAGACAGAGACAGAGGTTCAGTCCTTTTATCTCTGCCCTGTGCCAGACCAGGTCACAAGGGCAACATGATTATCTATTCTTGCAACTCTCAGCTGTCGTTGTCTTTTAGAGTCACACAGCCAGGCCAGCACTGCAATGGCACAACACGGAGTATGGTTCTTAAAGTTAGGAACGACAGGATGGCACTCATGAACCAGCTGCTATTGATCCAATTAGAAAAAGTCAGGGAGAAAAGAAAATGACTGACTGTGAGTGAGTGAGTGACCTGTGGTGTGTTGGAAATTAGTTCACTTTTGGTTTTTGTGTTTCCAATCAGTTACTTTGAGGATGTAAGCTCAGTACAGTCTTTGGTTTTCAGAGAAAATGTATGCGATCTGCTCCAAATGTGCATAACATCATAAAGCTATGTGTGCAGTTCCAATGTTAATGTATGTTCACGTAAACCCCTCTGAGCTTGTTAAGAAAGTAGAATTGTTCCATCAATTTGCCAATTGTTCTACCCCTGGAGTGAAACAGTGTGTAGAACAAAATCGAATGAGCTTGGTGTGTTGTGCTGTTGAAAACACACTGTTACAGCTGCTCTACAGTAATGAGGGGATATAAACCTTATTCAGATATCATCTCTACGATCCTTCGGGAAGAGGCTGTTGAGGTGCTGTTGTTTTTGTCTCCTTCTTTACTTCCTGCCGTATATACACTCAGTGTACAAAACATTAACAACACCTTCCTAATATTGAGTTGCACCCCTTCCTTTTGCCCTCAGAACAGCCTCAATTTGTCGGGCATGGACTCTACAAGATGTTCGAAAGTGTTCCACAGGGATGCTGGCCAATGTTGACTCCAATGCTTCCCATGGTTGTGTCAAGTTGGTTGGATGTCCTTTAGGTGGTGGACTATTCTCGATGGACACGGGTAACTGTTAAGTGTGAAAAACCCAGCAGCGTTGCAATTCTTGACACAAACCGGTACGCCCGTCACCTACTACCACACCCTGTTCAAAGGCACTTAAATATTTTGTTTTGCCCATTCACTCTCCGAATGGCACACATACACAATCCATGTCTCAATTGTCCCACGGCTTGAAAATCCTTCTCAATCTACACCGATTGAAGTGGATTTAACAAGTGACATCCATAAGAGATCATAGCTTTCACCTGGATTCACCTGGTCAGCGTACAGTATGTCATAGAAAGAGCAGCTGTTCTTAATGTTTTGTGTTCTCAGTATATTTTTAATCATTGATTGACATGCCTGTTAGCTATGAATAGTAAGTCAACATTTGGTGAAATGTATTTTACTAGTTTGTGACCCACTGACACACAGCCTGCTATAAACAACAACACACACTGGAAATGAACCGAACAGCGCCCTCGGCAGAGGGATTCTGTAAGATTTGGGTAATTAGAGTAAATTGCCCTTGTGCCATATCTTCTCTATACTCTAAATATTTGGTGAACAGAATGGGATAAGTCTTCTGTGTTCCCTACAGAATGTTGAGTAAATGCTTGATGAGCTACTGTGTAGTTATTTGATCGGTGTAACTCTGTGCAATGTGTGATTTTAAAATGTAGGCTGATTCGATAATACAAGAACCCATTACAATAGGAAGATTATCAGGGGGATATATACAGTACCAGTCAAAAGTTTGGACACCTACTCATTCAAGGGTTTTTCTTTATTTTTACTATTTTCTACATTGTAGAATACTAGTGAAGACATCAACACTATGAAATAACACATATGGTATCATGTCATAACCAAAAAGGTTTTAAGCAAATCAAAATATATTTGAGATTCTTTAAAGTAGCTACCCTTTTCCTTGATGACAGCTTTGCACAATCTTGGCATTCTCTCAACCAACTGCATGAGGTAGTCACCTGGAATGCATTTAAATTAACAGGTGTGCCTTGATGAAAGTTAATTTGTGGAATTTCTTTCCTCAATGTGTTTGAGCCAATCAGTTGTGTTCTGATAAGGTAGGGGTGGTATACAGAAGATAGCTCTATTTGGTAAAAGACCAAGTCCATATTATGGCAAGCGGTCAAATAAGCTAAGAGAAACAACAGTCCGTCATTACTTTAAGACATGAAGGTCAGTCAATTCGGAACATTTCAAGAACTTTGAAAGTTTATTCAAGAGCAGTCGTAAAAACCGTTAAGCGCTATGATGAAACTGGCTCTCATGATGAACGCCACAGGAAAGAAAGACCCAGAGATACCTCTGCTGCAGAGGATACAGTTTGTTAAAGTTAACTGAACCTCAGATTGGAGCCCAAATAAATGTTTCTCAGAGTTCAAGTAACAGACACATCTCAACATCAACTGTTCAGAGGAGACTATGTGAATCAGGCCTTCATGTTCCAATTGCTGCAAAGAAATCACTACTAAAGGACACCAATAAGAAGAAGATACTTGCTTGGGCCAAGAAACATGAGCAATGGACATTAGACCGGTGGAAATCTGTCCTTTGGTCTGATGAGTCCAAATGTTATATTTTTGGTTCCAACCGCCGTGTCTTCGTGAGACGCAAAGTAGGTGAGCGGATGATGTCCGTATCTGAAGCATGGAGGAGGTGTGGGGGTGCTTTGCTGGTGATGCTGTCTGTGATTTATTTCAAATTCAAGGCACACTTAACCAGCATGGCTACCACAGGATTTTTGCAGCAATACGCCATCCCATTTGGTTTGCGCTTAGTGGGACTATCGTTTGTTTTTCAACAGGACAATGACCCAGCACACTGTTTGTGTAAGGGTTATTTGACCAAGAAGGAGAGTGATGGAGTGGTGCATCAGATGACCTGGCCTCCACAATCACCCAACCTTAACCCAATTGAGATGGTTTAGGATGAGTTGGACCACATAATCAAGGAAAAGCATCCAACAAGTTCTCAGCATTTGTAGTAAATAATTCAATACTGTTGGAAAAGCATTCCAGGTGAAACTGGTTGAGAGAATGCCAAGAGTGTGCAAAGCTGTCAACAAGGCAAAGGGTGGCTACTTTGAAGAATATAAAATATATTTTGATTTAACACTTTTTTTTTATTACTACATGATTCCATATGTGTTATTTCTTGTATCTACAATGTAGAACATATTAAAAATAAAGAAAAGGACATGTTTTGAATGAGTAGGTGTGTCCAAACTTTTGACTGATACTGTACATGTACTTGATCCCCAATTAAAGTTGATTTCCTGGCATTCAAGCCTTCAATAGGGATGTTTCACATTGGAGTGTATGTACTCTTAGCTGACGTAGGGACCTTGTCTTGAGAGAGGAAGAGTAGAGGCGTAATGAACGGGGAGGGAGGCCATCGGTTCAGGGTGGATACAGGATAGAAATAATCAAGTCACTGTGGGGTTAGGAGCTGTTTATGTGGACAGTGACTAACATGAAGCTCTGGTCCAATGGGAGGTCTTTTGTCCTCTCAAGAGTTCCAGATATTCTGGTTTACATCTGCACAATAATTGGACAGAACCTCTAACCTGGAAAAGAACATGTCATCTTGGAGTGCTGTGACGATCTACATAGGAAATGGATATATTGACACCTTATGAAGTACAACTCAACTATTGATTGCAATCAAGGGAATAATTTAATGTCCAGTCAAACTACCTTTGGGAAATAAGAGATTTAATTGTTTTGACTGGATGAGCTCAGTTTCAGCTGTTTTCCCTTGAAAAAAATAGGAATTATTTCAGGGTCCATCCGTTTGTTACTTCCTCACAGGTATTATATAAATACTGAAAAACAAAAGGTCTACACACTGTTCCTCCCTGGAAAGCAATTATCTGGAATTGCAATAAAGAGGAGACATTTATTTGTCATCAAATACCATTTCACTATTTCTTCTAAACTCTGGCTTTATCCTGGTCGATATTCTGTGCAGAAAACCTCAACTATTATAGTTTGAGCTACTGTAGTAGCTACTGTACTCTACTGCCTGCCTGAAGGATATAAGGGTTAGTTTAGCTGATTTTTCTCTAATAATAATAGTAGGCCTGTGTTTGGTGGTTATTGTGGTAAATTGCTGTAATCATCTCATGGATATTGAGAAATATATTTTGCCATATTTTGGTGAAGCAAACAATTTTCTAATTTAATTAGCTAAATAAGTTACTTTACATTGTGGAGGATATGCATTGCAGTAGCCTGCATGGTCTGAATGGATGAGTAAACCCTAGCGAGTTTCCAAATGCTTATCTTGCATAGACATGAGTTACAATGCATTTGTAAGTGCTTAGCTTGCACCTCTTCTAAAATACTGTCACCAGGCTCCACTTAAATGGACTCAGAAAAGCATGTGCATAAATCACAATAACAGCCTAAATAGTTGACTTGCAGGACTGTCTCTTTGTCTACCAAGAGACCAGTCTTTATGTACTCTCCTTCAGAGAGGTGACACTCCACCTCCATTCTACTGCATGCATTCCGTGTGTGTGTGTGTAATTTGTGCCTCTTATACTACCTCCCCATGTGCTTTTGTGTTTTCAACTGCAGGGAGAAGTGAATTAATGACCCTGTTGGACTATTCACAAAGTCTGGAGCCCCAGTGTCAACAATCCATCTTTCCTTTACTCTGTGATACACATCATTATCCATTTAGTTCGTCACCTGCCTTGAATCCGTTATGACGGTCGCTTGTGATCTGTCATCCCAGTTTCTTTTATTTTTTTTTCTCTACTCTCTCCTTCTCTTTCACTCCGTTCATCACCCTCAGCCTCCCAATACAGGTTGTTGATGCAGTGGAGGTTACAGGGATAGGGGGATGGAAATGAAGAAGAATAATGACATCTCACATTCTCAGAGAAAGGTCATTTTTATCTCCCTGGGAGCAGACGATATGTGGTACCATTTTTATTTTCTTCTTCACAGTCACTACTTGCCACAGTGCCCCCCCCCCCCCCCCCCCCCCCCTCTGAGTAGTGTGGTCGTGCACTGGTGGAAATTCTCACCATTCCAACCCACGCAACATGACCCACGCAACACATGTGATCTTTTTCATATTAAGGCAGAGTCATTTGGAGAGAGTTTTGCTTCGTCGCAACATAGTAATGTTTCATACCTTTCCCATTTCGTGGGAACTACATCCATTTATATTTACGATCCAAACATTTGTCCTAGAAGACACAAAACCCTTTTCAATTCATGGCTGAAAGGCATTTTCCTAGACAAGATACAAGGTCAGTTCAGACATACGTGGTTAACATTGACTCACTTGATAACAGAGCTGTAATTGCTCTCCGGTTTTGTTTAAAGAACACAGTTCCCTCAAGATTTTCCTTTTTCCTGTATAGTATACACTACCGTTCAAACGTTTGGAGTCACTTAAAAATGTCCTTGTTTTTTAAAGAAAAGCAAAAGAAATGTGTCCATTAAAATAACATCAAATTGATCAGAAATACAGTGTAGACATTGTTAATGTTGTAAATAACTATTGTAGTTGGAAACGGCTGATTTTTAATGGAAAATCTACATCGGCGTACAGGGGCCCATTATCAGCAACCATCACTCCGGTGTTCCAATGGCACGTTGTGTTAGCTAATACAAGTTTATAATTTTAAAGGCTAATTGATCATGAGAACAAATAAAACATGGAAATATCACAATGATTATATTTTTTCCTAGGGTGACCCACAACATTAGAAAAAGTGAAACATCGCCTTAGTTCATATTTCCATTAAAGCTGTACACCACCAGGGTACATAGATTGTCTTAGGGTCATTTTTGACCCGGCAGTTATCAAATCATTTACACACCACAAAAACCACACACACACACAATGAGAAATTGAGATTGTGTGCTACTGATTGAACTCAACCAGCAGCTCCTGAAGAGGAGGATCACCATGGTTGGCACAGTTAGAAAGAACAAGTCTGAGCTCCCCCCTGCACTCCTCACAACAAGGGGGAGAGAGGCCTTCTCATCAAAGTTTGCCTTCACCATCACTCTAGTTTCTTTCCTCCCGAAGAGGAACATGAATGTGGTCCTCCTGAGCACATTGCACAAAACGGCTGAGATCAGTGATCTTCGACGACAGGAAGCCCGCCATCATGCTGGACAACAACCACAACAAAGGAGGCGTGGACAACCTGGACAAGGTAATATGAATTTACAGCTGCATGAGGATGACTGGCCCCTGGTCATCTTCCATAACATTATTGATGTGTCCTCATACAATAACTTTGTAGTATGGAACAAGTTCAACCCATCAGCCTCTGCAGTGCTTGTGAAAGCTGTTCAGGGGGCTGAATCTTGTCCTGATCCACTTGAGGCTGCAGCTGGGGCAGGCAAGAGGAGGAGATGCCAATTATGCCCCCCAAAGAAGGAAATATATCTGCAAAGTCCATGCACACACTCTTGCATATTGTCCTACATGTGCTAATTAGAGTTGATTGATTCATGTTCTTCACGTTTTTGTTTTGAATCTCTATTATTTTATTCTTATTTATTGTTGTTGTTTTTACACCTTGTGGGTGTGAGCATTGGCTCAAAAAATGGTAGAAGACTAGTATTTTGTAGTTGAATTCCTCATTGTACAGTATATAAGAATTTATCACTATGTTGCCAAATAAAGTTCAAGTTTCTCTTCAATAAAATGCATTTGAAACTACTTTCTGCACATTTCGGCTACTTTCTTAGGCTTTACAAGTGCTATCTCTTGCTAAAAAAATTATGTTTACACCTATGCAGTACCTTTAGCAGTACTAACAATAAACCTCTACTTTAGTAAAGAAAACAATCATGACAGGTGTGTTGTAATAAAAATGAGTGGTTTCCACTGATTTAAATGCAATCTTTCTGCATTGTGAAGACGGACAACCCAGATGTTCACCAAGTTTGACAGGTGGTTTCTTCATGCAAAATAGATTTGGGTTTTCAAATTCAATTAAGCTGCTTTATTATAGGGGTGCAGTGAAGGTAGGTCATTTTTGACACTTAGGACAAGGGGAGTATAGAGAATGTTAAGTCTACACAAGGGTTAAGAAGGAAATACATTCCACAGATTAACTTTTAAGATGGCACATGTCTTAATTGAAATGCATTCCAGGTGACTACCTCATGAAGCTGGTGGAGAGAATGCCATGAGTGTGCAAAGCTGTCATCAAGGCAAAGGGTGGCTATTTGAAGAATCTCACATATAATATATATTTTGATTTGTTTAACACTTTTTTGGTTACAACATGATTCCATATGTGCTATTTAATAGTTTTGACGTATTCACTATTATTATAAAATGCAGAAAATAGTCAAATTAAGGAAAATGAAAACCCTTGAATGAGTAGGTGTTCTTTAACTTTTGACCGTAGTGTATATATTAAATACGTATTTATATATTTTTGTTGGCGTTTCCCTGCTGCCTGTTCTCCTCTCCCTCTCCTCTTACTCCTCTCTCTCCTTACTCTCTTTCTCCTCCCTACTCTCTTCCTCCTCTCTCCATCTGTCTGCAGAGGTTTGTGGGGAATGTGAATGCTGACGGTGTCGTCCACCACAAGTTGTCCCACTCTATCAGAGGCCGCTTCCTGCGCTTCGTCCCCCTGGACTGGAACCCCAGTGGCTGGGTGGGACTCAGAGTGGAGGTCTACGGCTGTGCCTACAGTGAGTGATCAGACCACCAGCCCTTACATTCAGACCATATAAGCAGTGCCTACAGTGAGTGATCAGACCACCATCCCTTACATTCAGACCATATAGGATGTGCTTATATTAAAGTGACCACCAGCCCTTACATTCAGACTATATAGGCAGTGCCTACAGTGAGTGATCAGACCACCAGCCCTTACATTCAGACCATATAAGCAGTGCCTACAGTGAGTGATCAGACCACCATCCCTTACATTCAGACCATATAGGCTGTGCTTATATTAAAGTGACCACCAGCCCTTACATTCAGACTATATAGGCAGTGCCTACAGTGAGTGATCAGACCACCATCCCTTACATTCAGACCATATAGGCAGTGCCTACAGTGAGTGATCAGACCACCATTCCTTACATTCAGACCATATAGGCAGTGCCTACAGTGAGTGATCAGACCACCATCCCTTACATTCAGACCATATAAACAGTGCTTACATTAAAGTGTCCACCAGCCCTTACATTCAGACCATATAGGCTGTGCCTACAGTGAGTGATCAGACCACCATCCCTCACATTCAGACCAAACACGTTCAGCTAATATCATAATGCCTACAGTAAGTAGCCCCTCCACCCATTACATCCAGAACACCCTACTTCTGTGTATAACCTTGAATGAAAGCAGGATGTTTGAGGACAACTGCAGAAATATAGTAGATAGGATTTTGATATTGATGCAATTCTCTCTTTTATCACAAATTATTAAAGTAAAATGCCGACCAATAGAGACAGACAGTAACAGCCAGGCAGGCATGCCAGTTGAGATCCAGGGTAATGCTAAATTAATCAATCTAATTAAATTAACGTTTCTTGGCCGTGTACACAGATTTTGCAGGTGTTACAACAGGTGCAGCAAAATGCTGAAGTTACTAGCTCCAACAATAAATGTAAATACTCTGATCAACATGTGAATTACCATCATACTAATATATATATCATTAGTGTATTACTGGACAGTTAGAATTATCCTTGAGTGAGCACTTTCATCATGCCGAATGGTTCCACAGCATGATCCCTGTATTCATGTTGGATGCTCTGCTAATAAATGCAGCTCAAAGTACAGTAAATAAAAGGAGGGGCAATACACATCTTCATTTTGAACTATAAAATAGGTCGATCAATTCATGACACAGAGAGAAAAGAGCGAGTGAGGGAGAGAGATGAAAAAGAGAGTTTTTTTATTTTTATTCTGCAATGTTCATGTCATTACATTAATGGATATTGTAAATAGAGATGAATGTACTCCAGGTCTCTCAGTGAATAAATTCAATGGGTAAGGCTGACAATTCTCCCTATGGCAAACTAATAACTTGCCTTTTTGAGCACTTACAGGAATCAATTGTGTATGACCGAAAGGGGTGAGCGAGCACAAGAGCTAGATACTGCAATTATCTAAGAAAAATAACAAGTCTATGTCAGAGATTTTCCCTATCCAGTTACACACGGAAATGGCTTCCAGCATAATATATACTGAAAAAATATATAAACGCAACAATGCAACAATTTCAAAGATTTTACAAGAGTTACCGTTCATATAAGGAAATCAGTCAATTGAAACATTAATTTGGCCCTAATCTATGGATTTCACATGACTGGGAATACAGATATGCATCTGTTGGTCACAGATACTTTTGTTGTTGTAGTGTATGTGGCCTGTAAGACAAATACAGTCTAAATCAATCTTGGATGAGTTCAAACAAACATGTATGTGAATGAGTATTTACTGATGGTGTTAAATCATGTTTTATGGACATAACAAAAGGTGTCCCACAGGGATCGATTCTTGGTCCGGTTCTTTTCAATATTTAAATGTACGATATTCATTTATCTGTACAAAATTGTAACTTTATAGTGTATAGAGATGACACTGTGGTGTATGCTATTGCTCCCACAGCTGATAAAGCTCTGTCAGAGTTTCAATCTGCCTTTATTGCCCTGCAGAAAGCCTTTGTTGAACTGAAATTAGTACTTAATGCAGGTAAAAACCAAGTACACTACATTACCAAAAGTATGTGGACACCTGCTCATCGAACATCTCATTGCAAAATCATGGGCATTAATATGGAGTTGGTCCACCCTTTGCTGCTATAATAGCTTCCACTCTTCTGGGAAGGCTTTCCACTAGATGTTGGGACATTGCTGTGGGGACTTGCTTCCATTCAGCCACAAGCTTTAGTAAGGTCGGCTGGCTCGCAGTCGGCTTTCCAATTCATCCCAAAGGTGTTCGATGTACTTAATGTCAGGGCTCTGTGCTGGCCAGTCAAGTTCTTCCACATCGATCTCAACAACATTTCTGTATGGACCTCGCTTTGTGCACGGTGGAATCTGAAACAGGAAAGGGCCTTCCTCAAACTGTTGCCACAAAGTTGGAAGCATAGAATCGTCAAGAATGTCATCGAATGCTGTAGCTTTAAGATTTCCCTTCACTGGAACTAAGGGATGAAAAACAGCCCCAAACCATTATTGCTCCTCTACCAAACTTTACAGATGGTACTGTACATTCGGGCAGGTAGCGTTCTCATGGCATCCACCAAATCCAGATTCCTCCTTTCGATTGCCAGATGGTGAAGCGTGATTCATCACTCCAGAGAACACATTCACACTGCTCCAGAGTCCAATGGGGGCAAGCTTTACACAACTCCAGCTGACACTTGGCATTGCTCATGGTGATCTTAGGCTTGTGTGAGGCTGCTCGGCCATGGAAACCCACTTCATGAAGCTCCCGACAAACAGTTTTTATGCTGACATTGCCCCCAGAGGCAGTTTGGAACTCGGTAGTGTGTTGCAAATGAGGACAGATGATTTTTACACGCTACGCGCTTCAGCACTCTGCGATTCCATCTGTGAGCTTGTGTGGCCTACCACTTTGCGGCTGAACCGTTGTTGCTCCTAGACGTTTCCAATTCACAATAACATCACTTACAGTTGACCGGGGCAGCTCTAGCTGGGCAGAAATTTGACAAACTGGCTTGTTGGAAAGGTGGCATTCTATGACAGTGCCATGTTGAAAGTCAATGAGCTCTTCAGTAAGACCATTCTACTGCCAACATTTGTCTATGGAGATTGCATGGCAGTGTGCTCGATTTTATACAACAACGGGTGTGGCTGAAATAGCCAAATTTACTAATTTGAAGGCGTGTCTCAATAATTTTGTATATACTGTATAGTGTACCTTAAAACAAAGGGTAGGGGCATGGATCAGAAAACCAGTCAGTATCTGGTGTGACCACTATTTGCCTCATGCAGCAGAACACTTCTCAAAGAGTTGATCAGGCTGTTGATTGGGGCCTGTGGAATGTTGTCCCACTCCTCTTATTAAATGGCTGTGCAAAGTTGGTGTATATTGGCAGGAACTGGAACACGCTGTTGTACAAGTCAATCCAGAGCGTCCCAAAAATGCTCAATGCGTGACATGTCTGGTGAGTATGCAGGCCACTGAAGAACTGGGACATTTTCAGCTTCCAGGAATTGCGACATGGGGCCATGCATTATCATGCTGAAACATGAGGTGATGGCGGCGGATGAGTGGTACAACAAAGGCCTCAGGATCTCATCACGGTATCGCTGTGAATTCAAATTGCCATAGATAAAAAGGAATTGTTTTTGTTGTCCGTAGCTTATGCCTGCCAATACCATAACCCCACCGCCACCATGCGGCATTCTGTTCACAACGTTGTCACCAGCAAACCGCTCCCCCACACGACACATTGCACACTCCCTCAAAACTTGAGACTTATGAGGCATTGTGTTGTGTGACGAAACTGCACATTTTAGAGTGTCCTTTTCTGTTCCCCGCACAAGGCGCACCTGTGTAATGATCATGCTGTTTAATCAGCTTCTTGATATGCCACACCTGTCAGGTGTAAACAATTCTGTGCACAAGATTTGAGAGAAATAAGATTTTTGTGTTTATGGAACATTTCTGGGATCTTTTAGTTCAGCTCATGAAACACGGAACCAACACTTTACATGTTGCTTTTATATTTTTGTTCAGTGTACATTTAAATACTACCATTGATGTAGACACTAGCATTTCCTTCATAGGTATGAAGTGCAGAGAGCTATAGTAGTCTGTTCATAATAGGCTCTTTGTGCCAAACCGTTTAACTATCTGTTGATTGCCTTCAGAATCAGACGTGGCAGACTTTGATGGCAGAAGTTCCCTGCTCTACCGGTTTAACCAGAAGTCCATGAGCACGGTGAAGGATGTGATCTCATTGCGCTTCAAGAGCCGCCAGGCTGAGGGGGTGCTGCTCCATGGAGAGGGTCAGAGGGGCAACTACATCACACTGGAGCTGCACCGGGCCAGGCTGGCCCTCTACCTCAACCTGGGTGAGTTAGTCACACCGGGGCAGGCTGGCCCTCTACCTCAACCTGGGTGAGTTAGTCACACCGGGGCATGTTGGCCCTCTACCTCAACCTGGTAAAGGTCATCTCGCAGAGGTCAAGGAGTCAAAGGTCATGTGTAACAGGACACAAGGAGACTTCTTCTTTCCTCAATATACTGGACTGTTTTATGATCTATATCAAAGTAACCATATTATCTTGCTCTCTGTCTGTTGTCTGTCTTCAGATGACACACGGCTGCGGTTCAGCAGTGGGCGTGTTGCGGTCACTCTCAGCAGTCTTCTGGACGACCAGCACTGGCACTCTGTCCTCATCGAGCGCTTCAACAAGCAGGTCAACCTCACCGTGGACACCCACACACAGCACTTCAGGACCAAGGGGGAAGGAGACTCCCTGGAGGTGGACTATGAGGTGTGTCTATCCAAACACCTTACTGTAGAATAGTCAGACACTTCAGACCAAGTAAATAGTTCAACCAAGTTAACTTACTAATTGTGGCAATTTTAATTAATCCTGTTTACGTTTAATAGTGATGTCAACGTTTCACCCTTTTTCCTCATCAAAGCTCAGCTTCGGGGGCATCCCACTGCCAGGTAAGCCTGGTACCTTCCTGAGGAAGAACTTCCATGGCTGCATGGAGAACCTCTACTACAATGGGATCAACATCATCGACCTAGCCAAGCGACGCAAGCCTCAGATCTACAGCGTGGTATGACAACCATTGTCAACCAACCATACCATAGATTATTAGTACATCCTTTAAAATAGTATGGGGACAAAGTAGTTAATCAACCAAGGCCTCTGTGAACTCAGACTGTTTTAATTGCACTGTTGCAGTGAGATTTCACGTTTGCCTACAATGTGATTCGACTATGTTTAATCACATTTGTATTTGAGTTAGTCACATAGCTTTCTGTCCGTAGAGGAAAACATTGAGTGAGAAAACCAATCTATATTCTCTCTACCGTTTAAGTTATATCTGACCCTCACTCCTATGTCATTAATTCTAAACACATGAATAGACTCCCCCCCCCCCCCCCCCTCCTCCCCATCAAATCAGACAGAAGCCTAAGTGCCACATAATTGTATCACAGGCACTTTTTTTTCCCTTGAAATTCTGATTGCTATGTTAAAAGGCCTTTACTTACAATTGAGAAAGTGAGCAATTTTGCTCACTGACTGCCATGATGGAATCCGTAATGGAATTTCAATGTGGAATAGCACCTGAGGTGGTGGTCTGGTGGCGAGGGATCACATTGAGAGTCAAGTGCTGCCGATTGCTCTTCCCTGCCTCTGAGGCTCTGGGATTGATGGGCCGCTGACCTCAATTGACATGGCTGCTCTTTAGCTCCATGTACCACACAAGGCCTCTGGACCACTTGGAATTAGTGTGTTCTTTCTTTGCCCACCTGACGGCTGACCTAGATTGGAGTGGAGAAACTCAGAAATGTCATAGTTTGATATTGTATTACATTTCTGCATTTGTGGTGGTCTTGTAATGCACCTTTTACATTTCAGATAGTCATTTGGCTTTATATGGCATTCTCAATAATTTTTGGGGTTCTTACAGGCAATTTAGTTATCTAAGTACCATATTCAGTTGATACCTACCTTTACCAGCCCACTGTTTGTCATTCTGCTCAGATGAACATACAGTAAACCCAACGTGAGATTCATTATCTATTCATCATGTTGATGATGGTGTGTAAATCATTCCGTCATATGTGTGCTCTGTGTGTGTCACCAGGGCAACGTGACCTTCTCGTGCTCTGAGCCCCAGCTGGTGTCCACTACCTTCCTGAGCTCCAGCAGCAGCTTCCTGTCGCTCCCGGCCACGCTGTCTGCTTCAGGGGGCTTCGCTGTGCGTTTCCAGTTCAGAACGTGGAACCCAGATGGGCTACTGCTCTCCACCCGGCTGGCCCTGGAGCCCCAGCGACTGGAGCTGCAGATCAGCAACAGTCGGCTGCGCCTGACCCACCACATGTCAGCCCAGCAGAAAGAAGAGGTCTCCACCGGTGAGGGCCAACAGCCCCTAGTCTAGCTGACCCAGGCCCACTCTATGCTGGAATCAGTGGTTCTGTCTATGGGGACTCAGAGTATAAAAGGCTCTTCATTCCAGTGAAACAGGCAGACAGTGAAAAACTCATCCTTCATCCAGGCGGAGACCATCTGTGTTTGGTTTTGCACATTTCATCTACATCATTTCTATTATCTTTTGCCCCCTATAAACTCAGAGGACGCTTCATCTTCTTTGAATGGTTTGAGTTAAAATGCCATCCTTTATATCTTGTATTTTGGATGCCAGTTCTGCAGGATTGCAGTCAGACAGAAATAACATGTAGAATTACATTGGATTGCAGAGCCCAGACTTTCAGCAGATGGCAGGCACAGAGGGAATTATAGACCCACAGAAAGACCGCCACAGCTTGGAAAGCCTTTCACTATAAAGGACAATCAAAATTAATATCCCACAATCCACTGTTACTGTAGGTCTATTTTGAGTTGGTACCGACGGCCAAATCAATGTTTCATCCAACAATAACCACCAGTACAGTCACAGCATTACGTTCTGTCCTCTGGCAATGATTTAGCTTCAATCTGACCAACCACATAGTCATTCATTTGTATTTCCATGTCCTCTTCTCTTCATAGTACAGTGTAGTATGTCGTAGCACGTGACCATAGATCACACAGCCAATGACAGGCTCTGATTTGCAATATGTAGGCCTAGCACGAACAACGTAATCTGAAATATTACCCATGTTGGAGATGTTGGAGATGGGTAATATCAACAGTCCCTGAAAGAACCTGCGAGTGATGTCTGATAAGCCTGTAATAGAGATTGGTGGTGTCTCATTGAAATGTGACATGCACAGAAACAACACCTCGCTGTGTCCACAGGTCACAGAGTGAATGATGGACTGTGGCACTCTGCGAGTCTCAGCTCCCGAGGTCTCCAGGTCACCATGACTCTGGACAATGAGCCGTCCTCAACTATGGAGCTGGGAGACCACATGGAGGCAGGAGACAGCCTCTACTTCGGAGGTAAGGCCACACACTTGTTGTCTGCATAACTGTCTCATGAGACCAGGTCTTGGTGGTCAGGTTTTGGTGCAGCTTCTGAAGACATTATCTAAAGATGTATACAGGAAATGCTGGATTATGAAAATATGACGATTTTGCAACAGTTTTTCAATCTGTGTCACAGGTTGTCCGTCTCTGAACGTCTCAGGCTGTGAGAACCCCACATTGGCGTTCCAGGGGTGCATGCGTCTCTTCTCCATCAACAGCCAGCCCATGGACCTGAACCTGGTGCACCAAGGACGACTAGGAGACTACAAGGAGCTGCAGTTTGACACATGTGGCATCCATGACAGGTTGGACTTTAGGGTTTCTGCAGACGTTATACCAAGTAAATTACGTTATACCAATCCCCAAATTTTGGTGTGTTTGGAAACTAAAACAAAACGGCATTTATTCTCTCCACCACAGCCAATAGAGATAGCCTTACAGATAGGCTCAGCCAATTAGACCATGCAATGGAGCCTGGTACTGTAGCCTCATCATCCTGGTTGAGGGCCCTGCTAACAAGATGCTTCCTGTGTGGCGCGGGGCGTCCTCTCATTCCCTTATTGCCCCACTCTGTTGTGGGACCAATGGGTGGAATTAGTACACGCTGAATGGATGTCATGGCAAGGTTGTGGAAACACGGGAACACTTACAGGGAGGAGACAAACAAGAGAGCAGGCGTTTCTCCTTGTATTCACCCTGAGGGGAATCCTACCTCTGATGTCAGATCACAGCTATACCTGATTGTTCTGTTCGGAATGCGAACCGGCAGATTGAGATGCCGTTGGAGTGTGTGGAACAAGTACAGATTAAATGTTAGTTGATGTTAGTTAAAGCAATAGAATTTGTAAAAAGAGGAAATGAGAATCTTGGTGACAACAAAACAGCTGTCTGTGTGTATTGGCTGCCTCTCATGGAGCCTTCCTCAAAGAGTACGCTGAATGTGTTGTAGATTTCACTGCCATGCAATATTATTTAGGGAGGCTAGTGCAAGCAGACGGTTGGAAATGTGTCATCGTCCATCAGAGTGGCGTGTCTTGATGTAACTACCAGAACTATGCTTCATTAAAAGGATTGGAAGATTAACCTTTACGAGTGCTAATCTTCTTTTCTCTGTGTCCAATCAAATTTCATGACGACAGTTTTTTTGCAAGTGTTCACTTCTGTGCCGCGGCTTCTAATTTCATGACCTGTGAGGGCAGCCGTGAACACAACAATAGAAACAGTACTACGGTAATGAAACCACGGCTTGTCACCTTATCCACGCCGCGGTCACTCCGGTCCATAGCAATTCATGGGAGAAAGACGACAGTGTATGAAATTGTAGATGCCTGCTTGTATAGCTGCGTGCTTGAAAGCCGGGCAATTACGCAAAACTGAAGGAGGCTTGAGGAGAATACTATTAATCAGGAAATTGTGGTTAGCAGAGGAATTTCTGTGAAGCGCTGGGTGTTCAAATCCCATAAACACATGTTCTGGGTTTGATGTGATTATGCTGCCGTTTATTTTTTTTCAAACATAATAACACAGTACTGTGTTTGTTTACCAGTTGCCAATCTGAGTTTGAGGGGTACCAATTAATTTGGGATTTACCGAGCGGTCTTGTAAATCATAAATAAACAACGGCAAAAGAAAAATGCACAAACTGTCCTCTCACCTCTTGAGTACTCGGGTGTCAGACCGTGCCTTGATAATGACAAGGCAATGAAAAATGTATCGGGAGGGAGTCTCCTTAGCGGATAATACAAGGTTCAGGATAGTAGGCCTGGACACCAAGACAAATCACATGTTGACCCGTCTTTACAGAAAGGATTGTGAGATCTGTGTTTGGGCTTTGATTGCATTTCTTTGTTTGCCAACACTTTATCCTTCGAAGACTTTTCGTTGTGTGATTGTTTGTGTTTATTACTGGGAAAACAAGTTTAGAATCTTTAAAACAAATAACTAGTATATGTACAGTATATCATCAATCTCTGACATTGTAAAAACAGATTTGCAGTTGATTCTCTACCTTTAGAATGTTTTGTTAATGTTTCATTATGAACACACTGGCATTTGCCCATGCATAGTATAGATATCTTTGTACATGACAACGTCATGTATATTTCTGCTGTTGCCTATCTCCAGATGTCTGCCCAACTTCTGTGAACATGGAGGGCAGTGTTCCCAGTCTTGGAGCTGCTTCTACTGCGACTGCTCTGGGACAGGATACACTGGAGCCACCTGCCACAACTGTGAGTCCCCGCCTGCTCTTCTTAGCTACACTATATACAGTACCTTACAGTAACACTCACCACTCCTTTCTCAAATGTGTTCTTGACAATACTGCACAATACACCCCATGACAGGATATGCACTATATTTAAATGTATCTCACAATCACATAGAGCTGTTATCCATGTGCTGCCCTCCTTATGAAGTGTAATTCAAAGGGGTAACAACATGAAATGGTTTAAAGCCAGAGGGAACCTGTAGTGATCAGTCCCCTGGCTTAACTATCTGGGTCTCGAGGTAATCCCTGTTAGTTGTACATCAAGATCCTCAGTCTGACACATGGAAGTTTCTCCTCTCGTCTGTCGTCTCCAGACATGTACAGATACCCTTTTCGATATTCACCACTGAGCGCTCTCAGAACCCTCTGCTCCTGAATACTGATTTCTTGTTTATTCGCCAGCGGATGCAGTGTACCTTGATATGAATGTGCACCACATGATTGAAAATGCGCCCACTTACTTCAAACATACTCTTTTTAATGTATAATGGTGTCTGGCTTGCTACCTTTTCTTAGTTACAGTATGCATATGTGTGCAATATGACATATGCAATATGGAAAGGCGACAACATTAGTATGACAAGGTCCAATTGTATTTCTATGTATTATCAATCCCCATTAGTTCCTACGTAGGCAGTAGCTACTCTTCCTGGGGTCCAAAAAAAAAATCAAGGCAGTTTCACAATTTTCAAAACATTACAATACATTCACAACAGATTTCACAACACGTTAAGTGTGTGCCCTCAGGCCACTACTCTACTACCACATATCTACAACACAAAATCCATGTGAATGTGTGTGTAGAGTGCATAAGGTGTTTTTTTTGTCAGTTTTTTTTTCCTGATTCTGCTGCTTGCATCAGTTACCTGATGTGGAAGAGAGTTCCATGTAGTCATGGCTCTATGTAGTACTGTGTGCGCCTTCCATAGTTTGTTCTGGATTTGGGGACTGTGAAGAGACCTCTGGTGGCATGTCTTGTGGGGTATGCATGGGTGTCAGACAGCTAGGTGCATTCAACATGTCAATACCTCTCACATATACAAATAGTTGTAAAAGTCAATCTCTCCTCTACTTTGAGCCAGGAGAGATTGACATGCATTTTATTAATGTTAGCTCTCCATGTACATATAAGGGCCAGCAGTGCTGCCCTGTTCTTCCCTGTTCTGCCCTATTCTTTGTTGCACCCGACCACATGACTGGACAGTGTTCCAGTTGTGAGAAAACTAGGGCCTAGGACCTGCCCTGTTGGTATCATTGTTAAGAAGACAGAGTAGTGTTTTATTATGGACAGTTCTCAGCTCCCCATCTTAGCTACTGTTGCATCAACATGTTTTGACCATAACAGTTTACCATCCAGGGTTACGCCAAGCAGTTTAGTCTCCTCAACTTGCTCAATTTCCACATTATTCATTACATTTCCACATTATTCATTACAATATGTAGTTGAGGTTTAGGATTTAGTGAATGACTTTAGTCAAATGACTTTGCTTTTAGGTTTTGAAATATTTAGCACTAACTTATTTCTTGCCACCAATTCTGATACTGACTGCAGCCCTTTAAGTGATTTCACTTGCTGTGGTAGCTGACATGTGTAGAGTATAGAGTCATCACCATACATAGACGCACAGGCTTTACTCAGAGCCAGTAGCAGGTCATTAGTAAAGATTGAAAAAAAGTAAGAGGCCTAGACAGCCGCCCTGGGGAATGCCTGACTCTACCTGGATTATGTTGGTGAGGCTTCCATTAAAGAACTCTCTGTGTTCTGTTAGACAGGTAACTCTCTACATTTTTATTTTATTTCACCTTTATTTAACCAGGTAGGCAAGTTGAAAACAAGTTCTTATTTACAATTGCGACCTGGCCAAGATAAAGCAAAGCAGTTTGACACATACAACAACACAGAGTTACACATGGAGTAAAACAAACATACAGTCAATAATACAGTAGAAAAATAAGTCTATATACGATGTGAGCAAATGAGGTAAGATAAGGGAGGTAAAGGCAAAAAAAGGCCATGGTGGCGACGTAAATACAATATAGCATGTAAAACACTGGAATGGTTGATTTGCATTGGAAGAATGTGCAAAGTAGAAATACAAATAATTTGGTTCAAATGAGCAAAATAAATAAATACAGTAGGGGAAGAGGTAGTTGTTTGAGCTAAATTATAGATGGGCTATGTACAGGTGCCGTAATCTGTGAGCTGCTCTGACAGCTGGTGCTTAAAGCTAGTGAGGGAGATAAGTGTTTCCAGTTTCAGAGATTTTTGTAGTTCGTTCCAGTCATTGGCAGCAGAGATTTGGAAGGAGAGGCGGCCAAAGGAGGAATTGGTTTTGGGAGGACCAGAGAGATATACCTGCTGGAACATACACTATCATGGAATGTAAAGCCGTAACATATATGTTTTTATATCATCAAATTATTATTTCTAATGTCAAAACGCTGCACTAAAGTCTAGCAAACAGCTCCCACAATCTTTTTATTATCAGTTTCTCTCAGCCAATCATCAGCCATTTGTTGACATGTTGAATGCCCTTCCCTATAAGCATGCAGAAAATCTCTTGTTAATTTGTTTACTGTGAAATAGCATTGTATGTTTTTTTCCAAAAGTTTACTTGGTGTTGGTAACAGGCTGATTGGTCGGCTGTTTGAGCCAGTAAAGGGTGCGTTGCTATTCTTGGGTAGCGGAATGACTTTTCCTTCCCTCCAGGCCTGAGGGAACACTATTTCCTGTAGGCTAAGATTGAAGAGATGGCAAATAGGAGTGGCAATATAGTCCACTATCATCCTCAATATTGTCCACTACCATCCTCAGTAATTTTCCATCCAGATTGTCAGACCCAGGTGGCTTGTCATTGTTGATAGACAACAATACTTTTTTTCACCTCTTCCACACTCACTTTACGGAATTCAAAATTACTATGCTTGTTTTTCATAATTTTGTCAGTTATACTTGGATGTGTAGGTTCATATAAAGCATGTATAAAGCATATATATTTATGTACCATATATTATATTCCTATTTTCAAAGGTAGATGTCTGTGTTTAATAGTTTCTCAACTAATATCCACTCAGAACTATGGCAAATTTGCCAGCCACTTTGCAATTATGTTACATGCTAGCCAATACAATCATTTTTAAACTTTCTTATCAAATTTCTGTCAGACATTTGAGAGCATGATGTATCCCTGTGTTCCTCTGTAGTCATCTATGAGACGTAATGTTTCCCTGTGTTCCTCTGTAGCCATCTATGAGATGTCATGTTTCCCTGTGTTCCTCTGTAGTCATCTATGAGACATAATGTTTCCCTGTGTTCCTCTGTAGCCATCTATGAGACGTCATGTTTCCCTGTGTTCCTCTGTAGTCATCTATGAGACAATGTTTCCCTGTGTTCCTCTGTAGACATCTATGAGACGTCATGTTTCCCTGTGTTCCTCTGTAGCCATCTATGAGACGTCATGTTTCCCTGTGTTCCTCTGTAGCCATCGATGAGGCATGCTGTTTCCCTGTGTTTCTCTGTAGCCATCTGAGGCATGATGTTTCCTTGTGTTCCTCTGTAGCCATCTATGAGGCATCATGTGAGGCCTACCGTCTGACTGGCAGCTCCTCAGGCTACTTCTCCATTGATCCAGATGGCAGTGGTCCACTGGCGCCCACACTGGTCTACTGCAACATGACAGGTGAGCTGCCACCGGGGCCCCCAGTTTTGGTAAGCAATATCCGATTCAGTCACTGACAGATCACATTGCTTTGACCCACAACACAACTGACAGCCAAGCTATCATGTGGAAAATCATTAGGGTTACTCAATATGGACCTGCCCTTTGGTTACAATGAGAGCTTCAAATAAATATTTGGGTAAATCTCTGCTGTAAATAATAACTTATTTTTGTAAAAGTGTGCAAAGTTACTCAAAAACAAAAAAGTGGGGAAAAAAAGTGAATACACAAAATGATCAAGGCTCTGATTCAAGTCTGTGTCTCATGTCTTCAGGGCTTTAGACTTTTGACAGACAGAGTAAAGGAATGAGAGCTTGATGCCTCAACACTGGCACTCAAGACAATATCCATTACTTGCTGTCAAGAGCTTACAGCTCTGACCTTTACGGAGGTAAATGCAACATTTAAGTAATTACGGAGGTGGCTGGCTGGCTGGCTGGCTGGCTGGGTGGGTGGGTGGCTGGCTGGCTGGCTGGGTGGGTGGCTGGCTGGCTGGCTGGGTGGGTGGCTGGCTGGCTGGGTGGCTGGCTGGCTGCCTGTTGATAGTCTGGCTCAACATCACAATGTTTGCCTTTTTTTTTGCCCTCTACAAATCCTAATAATTTTGCATTGAGTCGCCTCAGGTTGACCTCAATTAAAGAATCTATTAGAAATGTAAATAACTCTCAGCTTGACAACATGGGATGTGAATAATCACAAAGTGGAAGAGGATTTTCTCTCAGGCAAGGTAAACACCAATTCCCCCATAGTACATCAAATGTGGGGATGGTAATGAATAGAATCATGCAAACTATTCACCCTTGGTTAGAGAGCCTACAGAAAGTCTTATGTTTGACTGTGGATTACTGTACCTGCAGGAAGCCCCTTTTTAATCAACCTAATCATTAATTCAACATGTTTATTTGGATATTGGCTTGTACTAAGTCAAAGCTTGTGAATGTATCCAAGGTTTTATAATCAAAAGGTTCACAATGACACAACCATCCGGCTCTGCACATCATGTACAGCATGTTACAGGTCAAAATGTCTTCAGGTTTGTGTTTTGTTCTATGTTGTGTTGTAGAGAACAAGGTGTGGACAGTAGTGACCCACAACAGCACAGATCCAGTCAGGGTCCAGGGTTCTACACTACAGAAGCCCTACATTATGAAGTTTAACTACAGCGCCTCACCTGAACAACTGTTGGCCCTCGTGTCCGGGTCAGAGCAATGTCAACAGGAAGTTATGTACAGCTGTAGGAAGTCCCGCCTCTTCAACACCAGAGGTGAGTTGGGTTGATAGCATCCTGTTCACCTTATAAAGTCAAACTTAGACATGTTCCCAGATGGACCTGTTCCATAATATGACTGGTTAGTATTCTAAGAATGAACCTGACTCTGACCTGAGTGTGTGAATATACGCTCAATCCTCTAAACATTGATCCCATTATCTTGCAATAACTTGAAAGGCTACCGCCCAGCATGTTTCTGAGCATCAATCTTCAATTGCTTTGAGAGCAAACGGTCTCCCAGGCATCCCACATTTGCTCCTAAATCATGAAACATTCATGAAGTCCTGAATTCCCTGATTGTCATGTGTGCGCAAACAAACAAGTTAATTTTCACAGTGGATCAATAAGAGACAGGAAACAAGTCATTTCATGGGCTATATATGAACAGTGTCAGATGGAACATGAATACTGTAGGTTGTTTTCTGCTGGCTGTCGTGCTTCAACACATATATTCTCTCTATAGGAGATCAATGATGCTCAGCCCCTCTGTCATACACAGCATGTTACTTAGCTGTTCAATAAATATAGCGATCAATAATTGTTAATTATTAGACCAATTTGGCAAATGGATTTATGTAAATTTGCATGATTTAAAAAGGGTATTTTTGTGAACTCATACATCACACCGTAATGAATGTATAACCTGCACGCATTCATGGAATATGGTTCACATTAGTTTAATATGTTTGATTGTTATTCATTTGTTTGTCATTTTCATTTGTTTAACAATGTGTCTGTAGTGTTGGGCACAGGCAACAGCTGCAGCTTGTAATATGACAAGAAAAGGCCAATTAGCATCCACAATGACACTGTCCTTTTGACTCGTCTTCTCGATTCATTATACCGTTTCATCTACAGGGCGTTCGGAAAGTCTTCAGACCCCTTGATTTTATCCACATTTTGTTACGTTACAGCCTTATTCTAAAATGGATTAAATTCTTATTTTTCCTCGTAAATCTACACACAATACTCCTTAATGATAAATGCAAAAACATGTTTTCAGAAATTAGCAAATGTTTTAAAAATAAAAAAACTGAAATATCACATTTACATAAGTATTCAGACCCTTTACTCAGTACTTTGTTGAATCACCTTTGGCAGCGATTACAGCCTCGAGTCTTCTTGGGCATGACGCTACAAGCTTGGCACACCTGTATTTGGGGAGTTTCTCCCATTCTTCTCTGCAGATCGTCTCAAGCTCTGTCAGGTTGGATGGGGAGCGTTGCTGCACAGCTATTTTCAGGTCTCTCAGAGATGTTAGATCGGGTTCAAGTCCGGGCTCTGCCTGGGCCACTCAAGGAGATTCAGAGACTTGTCCCGAAGCGACTCCTGCGTTGTCTTAGCTGTGTGCTTAGGGTCGTTGTCCTGTTGGAAGGTGAATCTTCGCCTCAGCCTGAGCGCTCTGGAGGAGGTTTTCATCAAGGATCTCTCAGTACTTTGTTCCGTTCATCTTTCCCTGGATCCTGACTAGTCTCCAAGCCCCTGCTGCTGAAAAACATCTCAGCATGATGCTGCCACCACCATGCTTCACCGTAGGGATGCTGCCACCACCATGCTTCACTGTAGGGATGGTGCCACCACCATGCTTCACCGTAGGGATGGTGCCACCACCATGCTTCACCGTAGGGATGCTGCCACCACCATGCTTCATCGTAGGGATGGTGCCAAAGAGTTCAATCTTGGTTTCATCTTGCGTCTCATGGTCTGAGACGCTTTAGGTGCCTTTTGGCAAACTCCAAGCGGGCTGTCATGTGCCTTTTTACTGAGGAATGCCTTCCGTCTGGCCACTCTACCATAAAGGCCTGATTGGTGGAGTGCTGAAGAGATGGTTGTCCTTCTAGAAGGTTCTCCCATCTCCACAGAGCAACTCTTGAGGTATTTCTGTTTTTAAAATTTGAATACATTTGCTAAAATTCTAAAAAGCTGTTTTCGCTTTGTCATTATGGGGTATTGTGTGTAGATTGATAAAAAACAAAGTATTTTTATCAATTTTTAGTTTAAGGCTGTAACGTAACAAAATGTGGAAAAAGTCAAGGGGTCTAAATACTTTCCAAATGTGCTGTATAAATGTACTGTTTCAGTACTAAGGATGCACATTGGCACATTATTTGTCATGACTACAAAAACAGAATGATAAACAACAACTAATTTGTCTAGTATTTTAGCTTTCAAATGTTTGCCCAACACTGGAACGTACTCTGATTAAATTGGCAAGCAACACTGGAGCCAAAGAAGACTGTTTAATTGTCAATATTGTACCTCTGTTTATTTCAAGACCTCAAAGTAAGTTCCATGAGAGGGCATCTGTAATGTGTGCGGGTTTGAAATGTAACAGAATGTAGTTGTGTTGATAGAAGCCTATATCTATGCAGAGAACTGAGAGGCTACTTCCTGCAGGCCTGTAGTGTCTCTCAGGCAGAGTCATGTTGTGTTGATAGAAGCCTATATCTATGCAGAGGGCTGAGAGGATACTTCCTGCAGGCCTGTAGTGTCTCTCAGGCAGAGTCATGTTGTGTTGATAGAAGCCTATATCTATGCAGAGAACTAAGAGGCTACCTCCTGCAGACCTGTAGTGTCTCTCAGGCAGAGTCATGTTGTGTTGATAGAAGCCTATATCTATGCAGAGGGCTGAAAGGATACTTCCTGCAGGCCTGTAGTGTCTCTCAGGCAGAGTCATGTTGTGGGACAGAAGACTGTCAGGGCCACTTACAGATGCACCAGGAAATGAGCCCTGCGAGTCTAACTGACATCACTGAGGACTCATTGACACAATGCCATGGGATACCAAAAGATGCCCAGGGCTCTAATCACATTCACTGTGCAGATTCTGTTTCTCTACATGTGGACCTAATTGTAATCCTGTGACTGGTCCAGATGGCAGCCCTCTGTCCTGGTGGGTGGACCAGGGTGGAGAGAGACGGACCTACTGGGGAGGCTTCCTGCCAGGTGTTCAGCAGTGCTCCTGCAGCCTGGAGGAGAATTGCATGGACATGAACTACTTCTGCAACTGTGATGCCGACACAGACTCATGGTAACTAGGCAAATATGTCTCTCTGTGTATCTACTGGGCTGTTCATTGATCGATATCAAGGCTGTACAGACCTTTGCGTTTGTCTTTTTGATCATAAGGAAAATGTTTTTGGCGCATTACTTACTTTCCATATAGAACTTTAAATACAGGGATATCTTCATCACAATTCAACTGTTGGAAAACATTTACTATACGAAGGTATAAATCACTATAAAACATATTCAACTGCAGTTCTTATGATAATACTCTTTATTACATCATTTGTTTTAAACTAGAATTCTGTTGTGTACATTATTGTTTTAAACATTTATTCTCACCCTGTGTGCCCCCATGTAATTTTGCATTTGGGGAACCTAATTTGCATATCTCCTGAGATACAGTCCAGACCTTGATCGATCACTCCATCTTTATAGTGTTTACTCTGAAGTTTCAATGCTGACTGAGGATTGGATTAGTTTATCTGTAGTGAAATTAAGAGGCTTCTCTCTCTCTGTCTATTGCAGGTCTAATGACACAGGAGTACTTTCTTACAAAGAGCACTTACCAGTGAGTGAGATCGTGATTGGGGACACCAACAGAACTGGCTCTGAGGCGCTCTACAGAATCGGCCCGCTGCGTTGTTATGGCGACAGTAGGTGAACTGTTTTATTTTGTAACATTTTTATCTTACAGATGGTCCCTTTGAACATCCTTGTTTTTCCAGGCAAAATGCTGAGTAACTATTGACTGTGTTCAAACTTAGAAAATACGTGTATTTCCTGTTTTCTAGAGTCTGTGTGGAATGCAGCGTCCTTCTACCAGGAGTCATCCTACCTGCACTTCCCCACCCTCCAGGCAGAGCTCAGCGCTGATATCTCCTTCTACTTCAAGACCAGCGCTCCCTCAGGAGTCTTCCTGGAGAACGTGGGCCTCAAGGACTTCATCAGAGTGGAGCTCAGCTGTGAGTTTGTTAGCCGTACTCTCACGCACTCGCACACGCACGCACGCACGTGCGCGCGCGCTCGCACACACACACGCACACATCGGATCCATTTGGAGGAGGCCATTGGTTTGAAATCATAAATATTCTCTTTTCTGATGAAAGCACTTCCCAGCTACAGTAGCCTACATTTGACATGCAGTTAGAAAAATGTGCAAGATGTCACTCCTGACCTGCGCTGCATAATTTAATACTAATGACACACACAGTGCTCTGTTATCAAGCTGTCAAGCCTCTAATAACATTTTCCTTGGCAGCCATGTAAACAGCGGCTGTAGAAGAAAATAATGATCAAACTACATTGTGAATGTACTGGCTAGCACCGTCTTGAGTTCAAAATGAGTCTGTAAAAGCTTATCTTGAAGTCTTTCGTAATATTCCATTTGGAGCTCTGAAATAAGTGCAGCGTGTATGCATATATAATATGACTGTAAGGTACTGTGGGTGGTTGGATGGATGGATGGAGACGTAGGATGAGGTTGGGGGTGGAGGCTCACTTCTTTTTATTTATTTTATTTACATACAGGTGGATGCAAGCTTTTCAATTATATTCATTTGTGTATTGCACCTATAGCCCCCGTCTCCCCCCCAACAAGAAAATAACAAATTGTGTAAAGATTTGGTCACAAATAAATCCTTTGAAGATCAATGCATCACATTGTATCTCATCGACATAGAACGAAATGGTGTTCCATAGAAAAGAGGAGTCTCAGATTCACTACTGACCTGAATGACTGTCAGCTTGTGTCCCCGTTCTGTTCCCCCAGCTCCGTTTGCAGTGACGTTCTCCTTTGATGTGGGAAACGGGCCGGTGGTCCTGGCCATTAAGTCCCACGTGCCCCTGAATGATAGGCAGTGGCACTATGTGAGGGCGGAGCGCAGCGTGAAGGAGGCCTCGCTGCAGGTGGACCAGCTGCCCCTGCGCTTCCTGGAAGCTCCATTTGAGGGACACCTCCGCCTCCGGCTCAACAGCCAGCTGTTTGTGGGTAGGACTGGCCTCATAGTCTCAGGCTCAACAGCCAGCTGTTTGTGGGTAGGACTGGCCTCATAGTCTCAGTCTCAACAGCCAGCTGTTTGTGGGTAGGACTGGCCTCATAGTCTCAGTTTCAACAGCCAGCTGTTTGTGGGTAGGACTGGCCTCATAGTCTCAGTTTCAACAGACAGCTGTTTGTGGGTAGGGCTGGCCTCATAGTCTCAGTCTCAACAGCCAGCTGTGTGTTGGTAGGGCTGGCCTGGCCTCATAGCCTTAGTTTCAGTCTCAACAACCAGCTGTGTGTTGGTAGGGCTGGCCTCATAGTCTCAGTCTCAACAGCCAGCTGTGTGTTGGTAGGGCTGGCCTCATAGTCTCAGTCTCAACAGCCAGCTGTGTGTTGGTAGGGCTGGCCTCATAGTCTCAGTCTCAACAGCCAGGTAGGGTAGGGCTGGCCTCATAGTCAGTCTCATCAGCCAGCTGTGTGTTGGTAGGGCTAGGGTGAACAGCCCCTCTGTGGATTAATATGTACATAGAGCAGTTCAAAATGTGATACCATATAAACCATATCAATGAGTTGTAACTAATACAGTATTTTCAAATACAAAGCAAGTACTTTTATTTATGTGGCCTCTGTTTCAATCCCTGGCATCTCTACCATTGTTTGGCTCCCGAGTGGCGCAGCGGTTTAAGGCGCTGCATCTCAGTGCAAATGCCGTCACTGTAGTCCCTGATTGGAATCCAGGCTGCATCACATCCTGGAAGTCCCATTGGGTGGCGCACAATTGGCCCAGCGTCGTCCGGGTTTGGCCAGGGTAGGCCGTCATTGTAAATAAGATTTTGTTCTTAACTGTTCAATCAACAAAATGTGTATTTGAATGGTTAATTGTTAAAAAAATCAATTATAATAATAAAAATAAAAAAATAAAAAATTGTATTGTATCTGTAAGTATTTCAAAATACTTAATTCATATAATAGTTTCTAATAACTGAGTTAAATGCGTGGGAGTGTATTTGAGTATTTTCATATACTTTACAAGTGTATTTCCAAATACATTGCAATATTCAACTACTTATTTATTCAAATAATTGTTAATTTATTTATTTTTTTACCTTTATTTAACTAGGCAAGTCAGTTAAGAACAAATTCTTATTTCCAATGACGACCTAGGAACAGTGGGTTAACTGCCTGTTCAGGGGCAGAATGACAGATTTGTACCTTGTCAGCTCGGGGATATGAACTTGCGCTCTAACCACTAGGCTACCCTGCCGCCCCATACCTGACTACCTGAAATATGATTTGAACCCAGGTCTGGTTGTAACATTATAACAAGCATTATGAACTAGTAATAACCTGTCATCTCTCCTCCAGAGGGAACAGCAGCTAGTACTCAGTAGAATATGATGCATTATTTACAAATTGTGTTATAACACTGTAATAAACATATGAACTAGTTATAACCTGTCGTCCCTCCTCCAGGGGGAACAGCAGCTAGCACTCAGTAGAATATGATGCATTATATACAAATTGTGTTATAACACTGTAATAAACATATGAACTAGTTATAACCTGTGGTTCCTCCAGGGGGAACAGCAGCTAGTACTCAGTAGAATATGATGCATTATATACAAATTGTGTTATAACACTGTAATAAACATATGAACTCGTTATAACCTGTCGTCCCTCCTACAGGGGGAACGGCGGCTAGGCAGAGGGGCTTCTTGGGTTGCATCAGAACTCTGACTGTAAACGGTGTGACCTTTAACCTGGAGGAGCGGGCTAAGATGATCCCGGGGGTGAGCGCTGGCTGCCCCGGCCACTGCAGTGGCTCCAGCAGTCTCTGCCACAACAGCGGGAGGTGCATTGAGAAGAACAGCGGCTACGTCTGTGACTGCTCTCAGTCTGCCTATGGGGGGCCCTCCTGCAAAGAAGGTGTGAAATGCATAGTAACTCCATCACAGAGGTTAAGGGGTTGATTTAGCTGTAATGTTGTTTAATCTATTCATTCTGATGCTGCATCTATGATTCTAACCTTTAACTTCAAGTGTACATACAAAACATGCACTTCCAGTTTGTATAGTATCATTTCTAAAAGCTGGGTGAAAAGTTCCCTCGCCAAGTGCAATCTGCTGCAGTCAGGAGAAGTTGATTAACATAGAGCTGTGTCACGACAGCCCTTTTACAGAAATCTAACATCGCTCAGAGGTGATGAAAACCTTGAATATTTAGTGTTTTCAAGTGAAATATTCGATGCCAGCAAAAGATCTTAGGCCAAAGATCTTATCAAGATCTTATCCTCAGTCCTAATGTTCACTTGCTCTTGAAGTATTGAAGTAGAGGTGTTGAGATCAGTGGCAGAGTGCAGATTGGAGTCCATCTGAAGAAGAGATCAAAGAGGGATGAGATGAGATGACAGATCCTTCCTCCTCCGCTGTCTTTGGTCTGTCTCTGCTCTCACATTCACACTAATCTAGGCCTCCATTATCATGGAGCAGACAAGCCTGAAATATTCCACTGGTCTGAAATACAATAGTCTCACTTTGATCCAATCCCACTACCGTAGCATCTGGAACACAGAACTTACACAATATTGTTATTTTTAGAAAACGTTTTTCTTTTTACTTTTAGATGGCCATAAACATATTAGCAGAATGGCAGATGCTATTTAAGTTGCTGCCTCTGGGGTACTTACTATAGCATGATGGCTAGCAACAAGTAAGAGAGGACCATATTGTGCTGGACTGTCACCCATGATAAAATGCATTACCTAACCCATGCTCTCTCTCCCTGTCCCTACAGAGGTGTCTGTGTCGTTTAACAGAGAGTCGTCGGTGACCTACACCTTCCAGGAGCCTTTCTCTGTGATGCAGAATAGGAGCTTCCAGGCCTCCAGTGTCTACAGAGGGAACAGCAGGGCCGGAGAGAACATGGCTTTCATTTTCATGACCACACAGAGCCCTGCCATGCTGCTCACTGTCAGCACCTTCAGCCAGCAGTACATAGCAGTCATCCTGGCACGCAACGGTAGGGACACGTCTAGGATTATCAAGGTAGGCTTCAACCCTTTGAATTCACGGTTTAACCCAGCATGTGTTGTGGTCTACAGGGAGTATCCAGATCTGGTACCATCTCCATGTGGACAGGAGGCCAGATGTGTTCAGTCCCAGACCCTCCAGCCTGGCAGACGGACGCCTCCACCGTATCAGAATCCACCGTGAGGGAAAAGACGTCTACCTACAGGTGAGCATAAATATAAGGATAAATATGGGATTTTTACAACAAATGGGATTCCTACATTTGATGTATGAAATAGAAATGTAGGAACAGGGGAGAGAGAATAGGGTGAGGAGCAGGGGAGAGAGAATGGGGTGAGGGGCAGGGGAGAGAGAAGAGGGTGAGGAGCAGGGGAGAGAGAAGAGGGTGAGGAACAGGGGAGAGAGAAGAGGGTGAGGAGTAGGGCGGTGAAGAGGGTGAAGAGCAGGAGGGTGCGGAGTAGGGGGTGAAGAGGGTGCGGAGTAGGGGGTGAAGAGGGTGCGGAGTAGGGGGTGAAGAGGGTGCGGAGTAGGGGGTGAAGAGGGTGCGGAGTAGGGGGTGAAGAGGGTGCGGAGTAGGGGGTGAAGAGGGTGCGGAGTAGGGGGTGAAGAGGGTGCGGAGTAGGGGGTGAAGAGGGTGCGGAGTAGGGGGTGAAGAGGGTGCGGAGTAGGGGGTGAAGAGGGTGCGGAGTAGGGGGTGAAAAAAGTGAGGAGTAGGGGGTGAAGAGGGTAAGGAGTAGGGCGGTGAGGAGCAGGAGGGTGAGGAGTAGGGGGTGAAGAGGGTGAGGAGTAGGGGGTGAAGAGGGTGAGGAGTAGGGGGTGAAGAGGGTGAGGAGTAGGGGGTGAAGAGGGTGAGGAGCAGGAGGGTGAGGAGTAGGGGGTGACGAGGGTGAGGAGTAGGGGGTGAAAAGAGGGTGAGGAGTAGGGCGGTGAAGGGTGAGGAGCAGGGGGTGAAGAGGGTGATGAGGGTGAGGAGTAGGGGGTGAAGAGGGTGAGGAGCAGGGGGTGAAGAGGGTGAGGAGCAGGGGGTGAAGAGGGTGAGGAGCAGGGGGTGAAGAGGGTGAGGAGCAGGGGGTGAAGAGGGTGAGGAGCAGGGGGTGAAGAGGGTGAGGAGCAGGGGGTGAAGAGGGTGAGGAGTAGGGGGTGAAGAGGGTGAGGAGCAGGGCGGTGAAGAGGGTGAGGAGTAGGGGGTGAAGAGGGTGAGGAGCAGGGGGTGAAGAGGGTGAGGAGCAGGGGGTGAAGAGGGTGAGGAGTAGGGGGTGAAGAGGGTGAGGAGCAGGGGGTGAAGAGATTGAGGAGCAGGGGGTGAAGAGATTGAGGAGCAGGGGGTGAAGAGGGTGAGGAGCAGGGCGGTGAAGAGGGTGAGGAGTAGGGGGTGAAGAGGGTGAGGAGTAGGGGGTGAAGAGGGTGAGGAGCAGGGGGTGAAGAGGGTGAGGAGCAGGGGGTGAAGAGGGTGAGGAGCAGGGGGTGAAGAGGGTGAGGAGTAGGGGGTGAAGAGGGTGAGGAGCAGGGGGTGAAGAGATTGAGGAGCAGGGGGTGAAGAGATTGAGGAGCAGGGGGTGAAGAGGGTGAGGAGTAGGGGGTGAAGAGGGTGAGGAGTAGGGGGTGTAGAGGAGGGCGGTGAAAAGGTTGAGGAGCAGGAGGGTTGTGTGTGTTCTTCACACCGCCATGTCCTTTTTTCCCTATCCACTAGATTGACAAGGACATGAACCTAAAGTACAGCCTGTCATCAGACACAGAGTTCATCTCCATCAAATCACTGACCTTGGGGAAGGTCACAGGTGAGCCCACCAGAGAAATTAGGACGTGTTTGTTGAGGTAGTTTGAAATGATTAAATGACTGGAGGCTACAGTCATGGTTTTTACTGTAAATGAACAGCCTACCACAGTGCAGGGCTTAGAAGAATCAGTCTTTGCAATTAAGGCAAAGCTTGTAAGCTGGAAGAGCTAGACGAGTCGTGTCTGTGATATAACTTGATATAGACAATCTAAGCACTAGATTTGGTCAAATAATCACTTCTCGCATCTGATATAGATTTGACAGGCTGATTCGGAGGGTTGTCAGCCACCCCACCAGGACATTGTATCTGTCTAATAATCTGTTTCACATATTGCACGCGTCACAAATCTTGGGAGTATTGTACTCAAGCTTATCACTTCACACATTAGTCAGGAGATGAAGGGAACTGTTAAGTAAACCAAGCGTAATTTGTCTAACACAGAGATTCACAATAGTTTAGGGAACGAGTAAATCTATGCTAATTGACAACATCATTTGCATTTCAAAACAAATGGATTCATTTTATCATTAAGGTACGTACTGGGGATCTCCTATGGGATGAGGATGCATATATGTACGAATAGATGCTGTCTATACCTGTACATTATTTTGAGAAGAACACTGTTTTAAGACATTGATCGTTGACGATGTATTAGATATTTAGAAGGATTGAATAAAAAATACTAAACATAGGCAGGCCTAAGCATCAATCATTTTAAATGATTTCCAATTTTTCATCAAACTCATGAAAAGTCACGAAAGTAAAGTTAAACACGCAAAATCTAAACCACATTATGGATGCTAAATCTGGGTTATTGTATACAGGACAAAACATCCATTCCCTCTAGAGTATGCCTGTTCTATCTTTCACACATACTGTATTCATATGACTCCAGCACAGCACAACAGCATCCACTACTTACAACGTGTTTTCTGCAGGATGAAAGGAAATACATTCTTGGCTGGGTTATGTCTCCTAGGGATCTATTAAGTCAAAAGGAATGCTGCAGCACCACAAACAAAGACCAATGATGAACATGGTGGCGATGATCATCGTTAAACTTTTTTGGGGTCAATTACACTACTTCCTGTACAGTAAATTGCCCCCTATGGGAAGTATGGTAATTATAGATTTAAAACCAATTAGATACAATATTACTTTAAAGGGACGAAGCTGTTGAATGTTGACCCTCGTGGTCTGATTGGCTCCATTATATTTAAATATCTAATATCTTTAGACAAATTACAAGCACACACTGATCTCTCTTGTATCTTATGCCCATCTACTCTTGTCCTTAACACAAATCAAAATAGCAAATTGCTTTCAGAGCTCGTATCTCTGATTTAATGATATTCAAGTGCTCTAAGCAGCCAGCATCCTATCTACATATTTGGCAGTTGTTATGATTCATTTACTGCAAATGCTGAGAAATCTTTAAAATAATTTATTGTCCTCGACTAACCTGTACCCCCAGCACATTGACTCGGTACCCCCCTGTACATAGCCTCGTTATTGTTATTTTATTGTTATTGTTTTTTTTTTACTTTAGTTTATTTAGTAAATATTTTCTTAACTTGTTTTTATTGAAACTGCACTGTTGGAATACCTGTTGTATTCAGCGCATGTAAACAAATAAACTTTGAATTTGATTTTAGTGGAGCTCTAATTGGATTTGTATAGAGTTCATATGTATTTACAGACTGTCTCATTGAACACAACAAGCAGGGACAATTGACATACAGTCTCAAGAGGGCCTGTTCAGTGGTTCATGCTATCTCACATTGACAAAGAGAGAGATTGCTTTGAGGGATGCTATCCAACATGTGCATTAGTCAAGGTGAGATACTGATGTCGTTGTGGTCGTCGGTGGACGTTGGATTGCTTTATTACCATTCTGATTAATCAGGTAAATCTGTGAGTTTGATTAGTACCTTCCTTGTTGTTTACATAGTTGACACTATGGATGAGGAAGTGATGCAGGCAGGATCTAAGGGCTTCATTGGCTGCCTGTCCTCAGTCCAGTTCAATCACATGGCTCCACTGAAGGCAGCGCTACTGAACCGTGCCAGCTCATTGGTCAGCGTACGGGGTCACTTGGTGGAGTCTAACTGTGGTGCGCTGGCTGACTCAACAATATTTCACTCTCAATCAGGTGAGGAATCTAGAATGTATTCAGAATATACTGTATTTCTGTGGACGATGTCGTCGAACATTTTAATATTGTACACTGTCAACACCGAAGCCGGGATAGAGTTTTCAGTCTACAGATTCTTCCATTGTTACAATGACGGTTCCCAAGGGAACGTTGCTCATTGTTTTATGTCGGTCCCCTGTCCTCAAACAAATGACAGATCAATGATGTAATACATTCCTCATGATGTCACCGCACTCTCTTCCCTCTCCCGGTAGATCATTCAGAGACAGTCGGCAGAGGCAGGGGGCCATTAAGGAACGCTTCACAAAGCAACTATGCGGTAATTGGAGGTGAGATTTCCAATTCAGAGTTGTTAAAGTGCTCAATTGCCAAAGTCAGTGTCCTGTGAAATGAGCCCCGGCTATCTCTGCCTCTTGCTCTCTCCTCAGACGTTTTCTTGGAATAATGTGTGTCTGTCAAGACAGGATAACATGCCACAATTTAGACATTTCCAGCACTGGAGAGACTTCCAAAGTAATTACCCAGAAGGGCTGTTATTTGCACTGTAAAGTAAGTCTAGGTCCAAAAGGCTCATTAACAGCTTCTACCCCCAAGCCATAAGACTGATGAACAGTTAATCACATGGCCACTCAGACTATTTACATTGATGCCCCTTTATTTTTACACTGCTGCTACTCTCTGTTCCTTATCTATGCATAGTCACTATACAAATGACCTCGACTAACCTGTACCCCTGCACATTAACTCAGTACCGGTACCCTCTTTATATAGCCTCGTTATTGGTATGTATATATCTTGTTACTTTATTTATTTATTTATTACTTTAGTTTATTTAGTAAGTATTTTCTTAACTCTTTCTTGAACTGCATTGTTGGTTATGGGCTTGTAAGTAAGCATTTCACAGGTAAAGTCTACTACACCTGTTGTATTCGGCGCATGTGACAAATACAATTTGATTTGATTTAAAAGGTCTTATGAATTGACTTTAAGTCAGATATGTTTGTAGATAATGAAGCTAATGGATGAAAAAAGGGGAAAATGAAGACCGAATACCATTCCTAATTAAATTCGGGAACGCTTTATTTGACACCTAGTGTCATAATATGTCATAACCTGTCGTAATATGTCATAACCTGTCGTAATATGTCATAACCTGTCGTAATATGTCATAACCTGTCGTAATATGTCATAACCTGTCGTAATATGGTCATGACACATATTTAGATCTGTTGTGACATATACTGCATTATTTTATGGCTGGTTATGACACCTACATAAGAGTGTCAAAACCCACAAAACCTACCACACAAGGCAAAACAATCCATTACACCATCGTCTACTTGTAAACAGTTTGTTTATCTTATGGAACTTTTTCTGTTATTGACCATATTAAGTTATCATTGTAATTGCGCACACATTGATGTCAGACATGCACATACCCCAATGCTCTGTTGCTGATGACCGGGATGAATGCAGGAGCAGATTTCAGGAGCAGGACAAGACACCCTTTTTTGTGACATTAGGGCTTATATGATTATGATGGTCATAATGCTTCATGATAGTGTCACGAAGTGTGTTTTCTACAAGTTTTTCAAAATACAATGAAAAAAAAAAGCATCACTGTAAAGAATTAATTACAACATCAAGGATTTAACTCCTAAATTTTTTTTTTTTTATTCAAATCTGTTTTTTCACTGTGAAGAAGTTTCTTTTCACTTGAAAGTTTGTTTCTGCCGCCTCCTTCAAGGTCTTCACCTCCACTCCAGGATGCAATACTTTCTCTGAAAAATAGAAGTAAAGACAGAAATCAGAATAGAGCATGCTACAATGCAGTGACACCACTAAAGAAAGCTGAAAACCTAAAATATAGGTTTTACCAAATATATTATGACAATAGCAAACATTCTCACACATTATCAAATACATTACAATCCAGTTTTCTCAATGTTTTCATAACATAGCTAAAGCTAGCTGTCAACTATTCATGTAGCTAGCTAGCTAACAGTTAGCTACCATCTAGTTAAGTGGTCACCAACGGGTCGATCGCGATTGACTGGTTGAGCTCCAAGGCATTCCTTGTCGATTGCCAAACGTTTCTGTGAAAACCCAAAGATAAGCCTCGCGTTCCTATTTCTTTAATTTGTGTCGTGCCGGGTATATAAAACGTGTTCCCGTTTTGAACCGTCTCATATGTCTCAAGGCACAAACTCAGCCTTCCCGTTGGGGAGCAATTCAAGTGGACTATAGGCCTACCACTGGCCAATCGGATGGCTCAGATGATTGTGTCTGCAGTAACGTAGCAGGCGTTTAAAAGAAAGCTACAGCAAAGTTGATGTTGTGAGATTTCTAAACTTTTAGAGAGAGACTGTCAACAATTACAACAAAGAGTTGCTGTTTTTACGAGTGAGTTCATGTTTCCGTTTTTATTCAGCACTGTCAACACTTTCTACTCAGCACTTTAATAAGCCATAAAATCTACCTTCGCACTACTTCCACTTGCACTACAACAAGCACTGCAGCTGCAATGAATGAGTTGGAAAGTGTATCGATGAGCTTGCGTTATTTTTTAGCAGCTTTGGTATTTTTTCTGATCATAGGAGAAACAACATGAATTTGTGCGTGAAGCACAAAATAATACAGTACAACTCTAGTTTTGTTAACAGCTGGAAGATGGTGTCCCTATTTGGTCATTGAGGAAAGGGAGAGCAAAGGGTGTTGAGAGGCGGACCCTGCTGGCTTCTTCCTCCGCTGAGACTGACCATCAGATAAAGGCTCCATCAGCGTGTATATGTATGCTCACCTAGGGCTGTGGTGGTCATGCAAATAACTGTGGTAATTGACAATTCATTAACATCAACATAAACAATTTGACATGCACTTGATAATATTCCCACCCATCAAGATTAATTTGTATTTATAATGGCCCACAAAAAAACATAATCCGTAGCCTGCAATCGAATAGGGATGTTACGTGTGGTTACCTCTTTAATATGTAAGCATAGGCAGTGTGTCCATAATGCTAGGGGAAGCTAAACTTCTGCTAATGTAAATTCAGTTAAATTGCCAAAATGATATAGCCTAATTAGCTTTCTCCTGTCTATACAGAAATAAATACAATTGTTAAAAAAATTGGCTACTAAAGCATGATTTGGCCACAGAGGATCATTAGCTTCTTCTTTGTTTTATTAAATCGTATTGCCTACAGTCAGAAGGAAAGACGGTGCACGCAATTTGGGGAGATTATTGTTGCGACTGTCTGTGAAAAGTAGAGGACAAGCCAGGCATATTGAAATATTTCAAAATACAATCTCAGGGAAACCTAGTTTGGAAATCAAATGGTTATTGCTATAAAGAGAGGAAAATGAAAACCTAATCTTTCTGTTATCAAAATCTTATTTGCACCAGCAGAGAGCATTGGCAATATCTCCTCTGAGTGTGGCACTGTGCATATTCACTACTTATCATTGTTGGGTCAGTGCTACTTAAAAGTTTGTTGTTTGACAATAATTTCCTATTATATTATATTTGTGTCTCCCCTTCTCGTAGGCCTATTATATGGACAGCGTTGTTTTTATTGATCTGCTTGTCAGTGTCAGCAGAGTAGGCTTCCCTGTAATGTGTCATATTAAAAAAGATTCTGCTAATGTCTCCAGGTATATAAAATGTTGTGGTACTCCATGAAATGGGGTTATGAAAGGCCACATTTTTCCAATGCAAATAAAGAAGAAACGTATCTGTGTCACGATCGTTAGAATAACTGGACCCCAAAGCTCGGCGTGATCTGGGTTCCACATCTTTTTATTACTAGGTGAAACTTACAGCAAAACAAAACCAAAAAATACCAAAACGAAACATGAAGCTGCTATAGTGCTCACAGGCAACTAACTATACAATGTCAAGATCCCACAAAGGGGAAATGGCTGCCTAAAGCTGCCTCTGATTGGGAACCATACCAGGCCAACATAGAAATATAATGACCTAGATGACCCACCCTCGTCACACCTCAACCTAACCAACATAGAGAATAAAAGCTCTCCATGGTCAGGACGTGACAATCTCATACATAGCCTATGCCTACTCTACGCTACATGCCTCATCCATGCTTTTTTTGCGAACAGTGATGGATTTATATTATTAGCCTAAATTATGACTATGCAATCTACTCATCACATTACGAATAGTAGACTATCTTACATAAGTCTGCAAATGCGATGATGCATAGATTGCTTTATTATCAAGGCAAAAAAAAATGTTTTAAATGTTTGTTTTAACACGTTGTAAAGTGGATTAATGTGCTTCATTTTAAGATTGAGCAAGAAATACAGGGGGGCATGATCATTCTGTAATCGTCTTTCAAATAGTGTCCAGTCAAAACTCTTATGTTTATTATTGCAGGTAATAATATACTGTAAGCCATATGGGTCTATCACGTACATGACCACATGTCAGTCATAAGTCCCAAAAAGGGTGTTTTGTCCTGCTCCGATATTCATCCCCGTCAACACAGCACTGGGCTAGGCACATGTTTGACATCAGTGTGTGTACAATTACAATGGTAATAAAATGGCCCGTTTTGAGAAATGTTATATAACATACTATTTATACGTAGAATGGAATGGTTTGCCTTGCGTGGTAGGATTTGTGGGCTTTGACACTCTTATGTAGGTGTCATAAGCAGCCATAAAATATTGCAATATGTCACAACAAGTCTAAATGTGTGTCATGACCATATCATGACAGCGTTATGACAGATTATGTCAACTCTTATGAAATATTATGACATGGTTATGACCGTGTCATAACGGGTTCTGACACTAGGTGCCAAATAAAGTGTTACCGTATATTCTTTAAGTGTAAGAATCATATTTGGCAAGGGATTTTAAGTTTTAGCTCACAATTATCTCAGTGCCAGTTAAATTAATATGAACTTTCTCTGAGTCTAAACAGCTAAATTAATAAATACTTAATAAATTATATAGAAATCTGTCAAATCCTCACAACTGAAAGAACTTCCTCTGTAGTCCACTAAAGAACTTATTATATAGTCCACTAAAGAACTTCCTCTCTAGTCCACTAAAGAACTTCCTCTGTAGTCCACTAAAGAACTTATTATATAGTCCACTAAAGAACTTATTATATAGTCCACTAAAGAACTTCCTCTCTAGTCCACTAAAGAACTTATTATATAGTCCACTAAAGAACTTATTATATAGTCCACTAAAGAACTTCCTCTGTAGTCCACTAAAGAACTTCATCTGTAGTCCACTAAAGAACTTATTATATAGTCCACTAAAGAACTTATTATATAGTCCACTAAAGAACTTATTATATAGTCCACTAAAGAACTTATTATATAGTCCACTAAAGAACGTATTATATAGTCCACTAAAGAACTTATTATATAGTCCACTAAAGAACTTATTATATAGTCCACTAAAGAACTTATTATATAGTCCACTAAAGAACTTATTCTGTAGTCCAATAAAGATGGCTGCCTTTGCTCCCCCGCAGGTGTGGTGTCAGCAGTAGTCTTCATCAGTCTGTGTGTAGTGGCGGTGATGACCCGTTTCCTGTACCAGCACCGGCAGGCCCGGAGAGACGCCAGCATCAAGGAGAAGGAGCACCGGACTAACCTTGAAACAGCCTACCGGAGAGAAGCAGCCTACCGTGCAGAACCAGCCTACCGGACAGAGTTCCACCTCCATGACAGTCATAGCTCCACCCTCAATGACAACAGGGAGTACTACATCTGAACACCTGTGTCCCAGTCCCCTGGTCATCAGGGAAGGCCTCTCCTCTGAAAGTGGATTGGGAGGTGGAGATGTCACTGCAGAATTCCGGACAAGAAAATGGCCAAGAGTCCGAGCCCAGAACCCTTCTCCAGGGATTCTGCTCGGGAATTTGCCCACTGTCCGATTATTACAAAACATGTATGTAGTGGACTACACGTTTAGCAGGTGTTTAGGGCTGTAGGTGTATCATGTGGTCGGTAAAACTGTCAGACAATATGGAGCGAATATGCAGGTGTGTTTTCGGAACAATCTCTCAACCAGCTGAGGAAAAGACCGAGACAAAGAAGGAAAGGAACCATGAGAACATTGAATGTCACCTGTCACACCGTCTGAATGTGTCGTACAAACTCCTGAAGACATCATTCTTCTTGTGACCCCCAATATTCTTCAAGATGTTCCACATCGTTCTGTGGAACGTCCTAAATGACATCTGAAAGATGTAGGTCAAGCATGTAAGTGAACCGTGAACTCTGCAGTGTGGCAATGACCGAACATTGAAATGAGAGAATGAAAGAATGAAGGACTTTACTGCCTTCTGTTAGAGTGCCTCTTCATGTTGTTTTAACCTCCTTTTTCTAAACCCTTTAGATCTTTGTTTAAATTAATTAGTGTTCATTTGTGTTTCCTTTATGTGCTAAGGGAATCATAGATCTGAACATGAACCACCTGTACTGTAATCATCATCTGTTCAAGTCTATAACAAATGGATGGTGTAATTCGGTGTATTACACAATGCTGTAATTTATCTAAGTAATGTTTCAAAGATGGATAATGCTCAAAGGTGAAACATTTTGCTGTAAAGTAGAAAGATGAGTATGTTCCGCCAGGTAAAGTCACTGATGTATATGTTTCACACAACAACAACAAAAAGACTAAACATAACAGCCTGATAGGACCAGATCCTATCCTTTTAGAGAAATGCCTGTGACTGGAATTTACCTTAACACATCTGCCATTTTAATCAATGTCTGGTTGTGATAAAGTTCAAGTCACAAAGGTGTGTATGAAGAGAGGATCTCTAATCAGATTTTTCAGATTATAACAATATTTGAAATTTATTTACCTTAACTTCTTTATGTTGTGTATAGTTGCAGTTGTACAGATATATTGTATAGATGTATATTTATTAATAAATTGAAGACTTTATTAATTATATGTTGTAACGTGGCTTATTCCCATTCCTTGTAATAGTTCAGTTGACTGTGATGTCAATTAAAATTCTGAGCTTTGCAAGTCAATCTGATCTTCCCGAAATATAGTAACTTACATTTAAAATGTGTTGATTGTAAAAATCAATGTCCAATGCATGATTTAAAATGCCCTGTGTCCTCATCTAAACTCTCGTGATCCTCCAGGCAAATTTACATGCTCAATAGAGGTATGATACAGTCAGTTGGAAATAGAACAACACAATGAGTCATCTTAAATGTCACTGTGGATGTAAAATAATCCCTAGTTCAAACACCACTCTATTGATGCACCAACCTTAAAAATACATGACTTTCTCTTTCGAAGAGTGGGGATAGAGTGCCGTCGGAAACCATAGAATAGTCATCTGACTTTTGACTACTAGTTCGGCAGCGTCTGACACTCTTTCAGCGCGGGGGAAGCACGCCTCTGTTTCATGCAGAGAACCAGAGCAGTTATTCCACTTTCGGGAGAAATGGTATTGCATGTTAATATACGCTGAAGGAAAACATAAACGCAACCTGTACAGTGTTGGTCCCACATTTCATGAATGTAAGCTTATTTCTCCAATTTTGTGCACAAATTTGTTTACATCCCTGATAGCAAGCATTTATCCATTGCCAATATCATCCATCCACCTGACAGGTGTAGCATATCAAGAAGATGATTAAACAGCTTGAACATTACACAGTTGCACCTTGTACTGGTGACAATAAAAGGCTACTTTTAAAATGTGAAGTTTTGTCACACAACACTGTGCCACAGATGTCTCAAGTTTTCAGGGAGTATTCAATTGACATGCTGATTGCAAAAATGTCCACCAGAGCTGTTATCAGAGAATTGAATGTTAATTTCTCTACCATAATCTGCCTCCAATGTCGTTTTAGAGAATTTGGCAGTAAGCCCAACCGGCCTCAAAACCGCAGTCCCACGTGTATGGCGCCAGTGTGGGTGAGTGGCTTGTTGATATCAACGTTGTGAACAGAGTGACCCATGGTCGTGGTGGAGTTATGGTTTGGGCAGGTGTAAGCAATTTATTTTTTATTTTTTTTATTTTTTTATGTACCTTTATTTAACTAGGCAAATTCAGTGGCACAGCTGTCTAAGGCACTGCATCTCAGTGCTAGAAGTGTTGTATTCCCAGTCATGTGAAGTCCATAGATTAGGGCCTAATGAGTTTATTTCAAATGACTGATTTCCTTATTTGAACTGTAACTCAGGAAAATATTTGAAATTGTTGCATGTTGCGTTTATATTTTTGTTCAGTATATGTTAATTGCATGCAAATAAAGGTTGATTCACAACCACACCTGCAACAGAAGCCCAATTTGGGCCTTGGATTTGCAGGTGGAGGACTTCTGTGAGGAGAGGAACAGCTCTACTACTTTAAGGAGATATCTGAAACACACTTTCCAAATGCTGACTACACCAGGCACGTGCTTGCGTCCACCTGATTTTGTCCATCCTCACCAGATGGAATTATGACACGCAGGTTTTAATATCAAAACCAACTGTGAACAAACTATATTAATTCGGGAGCAGGTCGAAACAGGCATGAAACATTCATGGACATTTAGCTCGCTAGCTATTGCTAGTTAGTTTGTCCTGGGAGATGGGTAGTCGCGTAGACACGCGTACAGTATGGTCCTCTTTGTATATATGTTTCTCTACTCCAACGATGAATTCACAGATAAAAAGGGAAACCTAGTTAGTTATCTTTAATTATTCTCACCTTCTTGGTCTTTCAAGTATCCACGTGGGTCTGTGTCTTCCTGATATCCAATAGAGGACTTGCAGCGTGCAGAACGGCTTAAACAGAACCAAGTTATATTTTAGCTCCTAGCTACACAGATACTCAATCACATGTGAGCAGTGTGGGTGAAATTATTGAATAAGTTAGTTTTTTTAAAGAATGCAATGCTTTCCGGTGAGGTTTGCATGGGCTACCCAATATTCATCACAGAATAGGCTATCCAATTATTTCAGATATTGCAGAAAGGCTTTAATTAGACTTTTTGTGATTCCTTAGTAAAAGGGAGTTCTGAAATCAGAAGACATGTTACGTTAACCAAGACACATTAAACCAATAATAGTCACTGTTTCAAACATTAACTTCAGCGCTGCACAGGTGCTTGAATCGTCTTTTGTCTTTTTAGTGAAATAAACATTGTGGTTTTTGTAATGTTGTGGTTTCTTTGACATTGAGGTTTTTTGTTACCTTTATTTAACCAGGCAAGTCAGTTAAGAATAAATTATTATTTTCAATGACGGCCTAAGAACAGTGGGTTAACAGCCTGACAGAACGACAGATTTGTACCTTGTCAGCTCGGGGATTTGAACTTGCAACCTTCCGGTTACTAGCCCAACCACTAGGCTACCCTGCCGCCCCACTCTGCATGAATCTGAAGAATAACTTGTAGTAGGCATGACACCCATTTGTGTACTCATAGGCAAAACCATACTTTCAGTTTGCATTTGTTAGACTGGGACAGCAGGTTAGATAAACTGGGACCAGTACATAGTATGCAGATTTACATCACAATTTGGCACAGTGCATTATTTAACATCAAAATGAAAAAAAGCTCCCCTATGACATTATGCTAATGAAGTGATGTGATTTCGATCACATGGTTTCTCTGCAAGGGATTAGTAACAATAGTTTAGATTTTCTCTCGTCAGACCAAGGTCAGACCAAGAAATAAATGCGTTAGAATTACGCTGTCCCACTCTTTCTGAATCCCCTCTTTATGTCAAGCCAAAGCTCTCTACCATGTCAGCCCGCTCTTAATTTCTATTCAGTTCGACACTCCATTAATTGTGTGAGAACTGTGCATAAGTTAATCAAGATGAAAGTTGGGCTGTGTTGGGATAATAAATTGAGAGATCTGTCATTCATTCAATGATTGATTTGTTCAAGAGAGATCTCAAGATGCGTTAGTGCTGAACATGGTCCTTTAGGGATTTATTCAATCAGATCCTTTTTAGCCGACGTCCACATAGCAGTCGTTTTGGCAGTTGTTTTGGCAAGTTGTTTTGGCAGTGTTGGAGGTGAAACTAAATTAGAGATGTCAAGTCCACAAGCGGCTCAATTTGAGCGTAATTATTTCTATATAACACACTTTCTCATTCTGGACTTCTAACGCAAGTGGAACTGGTGTGGTTTCTTGACAAGTGATCGCAAGAACAGCTGCTCAGCGATTTTTAACGGATCCAATGCAGTTACACCTCTGACACTGCCCCCCAAATAATCTGCTATGTGGCTGTCTGCTATCCCCAGTTATTCTTGATCTAATTAATGCAAAGCAGCAACTTTAATGTCTCCCAGAATGGACAAACCAAGTATAAATAACATGCTGGTGTGTGTATAGTTCCTCTTGGGGGGAGTGTATACACCCCCAAAAAAGATGACTTCTTAACATTGGCATGTAAAAGACATAGAGCTAATAAGAGGCGGTATGGATGTCAAATTTTAGGGCAGCGTAGAAGCATTCAGAAATACGGGAACCAGTGACAGACATGTGAGGATACCCACTATACCCAATCAGTAATGATGCACCAATTACCTGTAAATACCTAACAGGTTCTAATTACCTGTAAAAACCTAACAGGTAACAATTTTATTGGTCACATACACATGTTTATCAGATGTTATTGCGAGTGTAGCGAAATGCTTGTGTTTCGAGCTCCAAAGGTGCAGTAATATGTAACAATACACACAAATCTAAAAGTAAAAGAATGGAATTAAGAAATACATAACTTATTTCCGGCTGTATGTAATAACACAAAACAAATCCTGGGCTAATAATGTAAGAAATAACACACCAAATAAAAAAATATGGCAAAGTTGCTTAGGAGCTAGAAGCAGAGCTGCCGGCACCAACTTGTCATCTTCATGTGACTGGCGTAGATTGCCTATGCTTTGTGTTTTGATCAGCGAACAGATGACCAGAGGATCAGGTCTAATGAGGTTAAGATTTCTGATAATGGAAATTCATTCCATAAAAAAAAATGCTATACTGCCCTTTTACGTCAACTCCTCTTCCACATGGATACAGTAAAACGAGCCCAATATAACAATAATCTTGTTTCACATACTGTAAGTTAATATTATAAGGTAAATGCAATGGACAGTCTGAAATAGAATTGTACAGCATAGCCCAGTGTTTCACTACCCTAGTCCTTGAAACACCCCTAACAGTACACATTTTTATTGTAACCTTGAACAAGCAAACATGATTCAACTTGTCAACTAATCATCAAGCCCTCAATGAGTATGGGCAAAGGCCTGACAACTTTCTCAATGATAGCCAGGCATTATGCACAGTGATGTGATGTGTACTTATGAACAACTAACAGTCAGTCCAATTTCGTCAAAATATCTTAAACAAACAAAAACACATGCCATTCCTGATAATGGCAAGATGTCGCCGAAAGAGATGCCTTGCTTCAAGTCCTTAGGAAACTATGCAGTATTTTGTTTTTTTTAGGTATTATTTCTTACATTGTTAGCCCCAAAAATCTTAATTGTTGTTACATACATCCGGGAAGAACTATTGGATATAAGAACGACATCAACTAACCAACATTATGACTAGGAATACAACTTTCCCGAAGCGGATCCTTTGTTCGGACCACCACCCAGGACAACGGATCTAATCCCAGAGGTCGACCCAAAACAAAGTCTCCGCAGAAGAGGCAGACGGAGCGGCCTCCTGGTCAGGATTCAAAGGCGGTAACACGAAATTAGGGCAAGGGTTGCCTTCCAAAGAGACATCAGTGATTGTAACATTCTCTGTTTCACGGAAACATGGTCGGTACAGCCACCAGGTTTCTTCATGCATCGCGCCGACAGAAATAAACATCTCTCTGGGAATAAGAAGGGTGGGGGTGTATGCTTCATGATTACAACATACAGGAAACTCAAGTCCTTCTGTTCACCTGACCTAGAATTCCTTACAATTAAATGCCGACCATACTATCTCCCAAGAGAATTCTTGTCAGTGATCATCACAACTGTGTATATACCCACTCAAGGAACTTCACAGCCTCAGAGAATAGCGTTGATCTACACGCCGACTTGGTGAGTGAGTTGTACTGTGACTATTAAAACCTACTCTAACCACAAACCATGGATGGATGGCGTTATTCACACAAAACTGAAATTGTGATTTAACCATGGAAAAAGGACTGGGAATATTGCCGAATTTAAACAGTGTAATTATTCCCTCCGCAAGGCAATCAAACAAGCGAAAAGTCAGTAAAGATACAAAGTGGAGTCGCAATTCAACGGCTCAGACACAAGATGTATGTGGCAGGGTCTGTAGGCAATTATGGACTACAAAAAGAAAAACCAGCAACGTCACGGACACAACGTATTGCTTCCAGACAAACTAAACACCTTCTTTCACCCCTTTGAGGATAATACAGTGCCGCTAACAAAGACTGCACCCCCCTCCTTATCCGTGGCCAACGTGAGTAAGACATTTAAACATGTTAACCCTCGCAAGGCTGCTGGCCCAGACGGGATCCCTAGCGGCGTCCTCAGCGCATGCTCAGACCAGCTGGCTGGAATGTTTACCGACATCTTCAGTCACTCCCTGTCTCAGTCTGCTGTCCCCATATTATTCAAAATGGCCACCATTGTTCCTGTACCCAAGAAGGCAAAGGTAACTGAACTAAATGACTATCGCCCCGTAGCACTCACTTCTGTCATCATGAAGTGCTTTGAGAGACTAGTCAAGGATCATATCACCTCCACCTTACCGACCACCCTAGATCCACTTCAGTTTGCATACCGCCCCAACAGGTCCACAGACGATGCAATCTCCATCACACTGCACACTGCCCTATCCCTTCTGGACAAGAGGAATACCTATGTAGGAATGCTGTTCATTGACTACAGCTCAGCATTCAACACCATAGTACAAGCTCATCATTAATCTGGAGGCCCTGGGTCTCAACCCCACCCTGTGCAATTGGGTCCTGGACTTTCTGACGGGCCGCCCCAAGGTGGTGAAGGTAGGAAACAACATCACCACAAGGTTATGTGCTCAGCCCCCTCCTGTACTCCCTGTTCTCCCATGACTGCGTGGCCATGCATGCTTCCAACTCAATCATCAAGTTGCAGACGACACAACAGTAGTAGGCTTGATTACCAACAACGACGAGACAGCCTACAGCGAGGAGGTGAGGGCACCCGGCGCATGGTGTCAGGAAAATAACCTTTCGCGTCAACAAAACAAAGGGGATGATTGTGGACTTCAGGAAACAGCAGAGGGAACACCCCCCTATCCATATTCAATGGACAGTAGTGGAGAAGGTGGAACGTTTTAAGTTCCTCGGTGTTCACATCACAGACAAACTGAAATGGTCCTACCAAACAGACAGTGTGGTGAAGAAGGCGCGGCAGAGCCTCTTGAATCTCAGGAGGCTAAAGAAATGTGGCTTGTCACCTAAAAACTTGACAAGCTTTTACATACGCACAATTTAGAGCATCTTGTCTGACTGTATCACCACCTGGTAAGACAACTACACCGCCCTCAACCCCAAGGCTCTTCAGAGGGTGGTGAGGTCTGCATAATGTATCACCAGGGAGGAACTACCAGCCCTCCAGGACACCTACAGCACCCGATGTCACAGGAAGGCCAAAAAGATCATCAAGGACAGCAACCACCCAAACCACTAACTGTTCACCCCGCTTCCATCCAGAAGGCGAGGTCTGTACAGATGTATCAAAACAAGACAAGGGAAAACAAGACAGCACAAATGGAAGGAGCAAGAACCGGCTGATTCCCCAATATACACTGGAAGGGGGAGAGGTTAGTGGAGGAGTGGTCGGAGCGAGTTCTGGGCCATCTCTGCCCAGGGCACGGACGCTGCCCACTCCCCCGGCCAGTCCTGGCAATAGAACCTCAGAAACCTACCCACATCCTGTTTCACTCTCTCCACCTGGCCGTTACTCTCTGGGTAAAAACCCGAAGTAAGGCTGACTGAGACCCCCAGACATTCCATGAATGCCCTCCAGACGCTCATCGTGAACTGGGGACCCCGATCAGACACTATATCCTCAGGCATCGCGTAGTGCCTAAAGACATGTGTAAACAAGGCCTTCGCAGTCTGTAGGGCCGTAGGGAGACCGGGCAAAGGGAGGAGACGACAGGACTTAGAAAAATGATCCACAACGACCAGGATCATGGTGTGACCCTATGAGGGAGGAAGATCGGTCAGGAAATCTACTGACAGGTGCGACCACGGCCGTTGTGGAACGGGTAAGGGTTGTAACTTACCTCTGGGCAGGTGCCTAGGAGCCTTGCACTGGGCGCACACCGAGCAGGAGGAAACATAAACCCTCACGTCCTTCGCCAAAGTGGGCCACCAGTACTTCCCACTAAGACAGCGCACCGTCCAACCGATACCAGGATGACCAGAGGGGGGTGATGTGTGGGCCCAATAGATCAGCCGGTCGCGGACAGCAGACGGAATGTACAGACACCCAGCTGGACACTGGAGGGAGCGGGCTCTGTACGTAACGCCTGCTCAATGTCCAGCTCCCTTACGACCGGCGCTACCAGGCAGGAGGCCAGGAGTATGGGAGTATGACCCATGAGCTGCTCCTCTGTGTCATACAGCCGGGACAGTGTGTCTGCCTTCACATTTTGGGAACTTGGTCTGTAGAACAGGGTAAACACAAAACGGGTAGAAAAAACTTTGCCTGACCACCTTGCCTGACGAGTATTCAGTCTCCTCACTGCCCGGATGTACTCCAGGTTGTGGTGGTCAGTCCAGATGAGAAAAGGGAGTTTAGCCCCCTCAAGCCAATGTTTCTACGCCTTCAAGGCTTTCACCACAGCCAACAACTCCCGGTCCCCGACATCATAGTTCTGCTCCGCAGGACTGAGCTTCTTTGAGAAGAAAGCACAGAGGCGGAGCTTCGGTGGCGTGCCCGAGCGCTGAGAGCCCTGTCCGCCTCAGCTGCCCACTGCAAACGTACAGGACCCCCCTTCAGCAGTGAGGTAATGGAAGCTGCCACCTGGCCAAAACCCCGGATAAACCTCCGGTAGTAATTGGCAAACCCTAAAAACCGCTGCCTCTCCTCTACCGTGGTGGGAGTCGGTCAATTACGCACGGCTGAAATGCAGTCACTCTCCATCTCCACCCCTGATGTGGAAATGCGGTACCCTAGGAAGGAGACGGCCTGCTGGAAGAACAAGCATTTCTCAGCCTTGACGTACAGATCATGCTCCAACAATCGTCCAAGCACCCTGCGCACCAGGGACACATGCCCGGCGTGTGTAGTGGAGTATATCAGAATGTCATCAATATACACCACTACACCCTGCCTGTGCAGGTCCTTGAAAATCTTGTCTACAAAGGCTTATAAAATGTATGGAGCATTCATCAACCCATACGGCATGACGAGGTACTAATAATGCACTGAGGTGGTACTGAACGGCGTCTTCCACCAGGTTGTACGCACTCCTGAGATCTAGTTTCGTGAAGAAGCACGCCCCGTGCATTGACTCAATCGCCGTGGCGATGAGCGGTAGCAGGTTACTATACCTCACAGTGATCTGGTTTAGACCTCGATAGTCAATACACGGGCGCAAACCTCACACCTTCTTCACAAAAAAGTAACTCGAGGAGGCGGGTGAAGTGGATGACTGAATGTACCCCTGACGCAGGGATTCGGAGAGATATGTTTCAATAACCACCGTCTCCGCCTGTGACAGGGGATACACGTGACTCCTGGGAAGTGCGTTCCGTTGCCACGAAACAGTGGGATCATGACAGACTAACCAGGGTAGTCCTAGCACCATGGGAAACGCAGGAGAATCAATAAGGAAGAGACTGATTCTCTCCTTATGACCATCTTGCATCACCATGCCCAGGGGCGCGGTGACCTCCCTAATCAACCCGGATGCTAATGGTCGACTGTCTAGGGCTTGAACTGGGAAGGGCATATCCACTGGAACAATGGGGATCCCTAATCTATGGGCAAATGATCTGTCAAGGAAATTCCCAGCTGCGCCTAAATCGACGAGCGCCTTATGCTGGGAATGCAGGGAAAACTCAGGAAAAGTAACGTTCAAAAACATGTGGGCAACAGAGAGCTCTGGGTGAGCATGGTGTCGGCTCACCTGGGGTGACACGAGAGTGCCCTGCCTGCTGCCTCGACTCCCAGAGGAACCTCCCCAGGCCACCAGCTGATCGAAAGTGAGCGTGGTGTCCCTGCAGGCCATCTCCCGACGGACGTCCTCGCACAAACTGCAACGATAGTGGTTGATCAGGGCCCTATCGTTCCATCCCACACCAGCGGCCAGGGTCCGAAGTCCAGAGCGAAATCCTGGGCGCTCCTCGTCCCCTGCCTTAGATGTATGAGAGGTTCACCTGCCACTCTACCCTCAGGCGGGTGGTCGAAGACTGCCCAGAAGCCGCGGGTGAAATCTTCGAAGTGGTCCAGCTCCGTATCTCCTTCCTCCTACACGCCAGGGCTCTCCCTGAGAGGCATGAGACGAGGGCGGACACACTCTCTTGGTCCGAAGGCGCCGGGTGGACGATTGCTAGTTAGAGCTACAGTTGTAATAGGAAGCCCTGACATCGTGCAACCGTCCCATCATACTCCATAGGGAGGGCCAGACGAATACCCCTGGACCGGGTGAAAGAGGGAGAGAGTAGTGGAGTCCTTGGTTGCTCTGGTGGAGGCGCTGGAGGACCTGCCTTTCTCTCCCAGCGATCCATAGTCTTTAGGACGTGATCCATGGTGGCGCTGAGATGATGGAGCATCGCCGCTTGCTCCTGGATGCGCTCCTCGACCCTAATAACAAGGGTACCTGCTCCTGCTGACTCCATGACGATTGTGGTGCGTGATTCTGTCAGGCGGTGGGTGTAGCTGGTGCATGAAGTCAGGCGCAGGAGAGCAGAGATAAGTGAACAACGCACTTTAATAAAGGCAAAAGCACAAAGTAACAAACCCAATGTGCGAACAAAATAACGGTTACCACTAAACACGGGTAAAACAGCACCCGGGAATAAACCAGCTGGAAACATACCGACCTAACAATAAACAATCATGCACAAAGACATGGGGGAAAAAGAGGGCGAAATACACAACACATAATGAGGGGAATGAAACCAGGTGTGTGGGAAAACCAGACAACACAAATGGAAAATTTAAAATGGATCAGCGATGGCTAGAAGACCGGCGACGTCGACCGCCGAACACCGCCCGAACAAGGAGAGGCATCAACTTTGGCAGAAGTTGTGACACCGAGAGACTGAAAAACAGCTTTTATCTCAATGCCATCAGACTGCTAAACTGCAATCACTAACTCAGAGAGGATGCTGCCTACATAGAAACTCACTAGTCACTTTAAACAATGCCACTTTAATAATGTTGACATATCTTACTCATCTCATATGTATATACTGTGTCTTGCACCATATATTGCATCTTGCCTATTCTGCTCGGCCATCACTCATCCATATATTTATACAGTATGTACATGTTCTTATTCCATCCCTTTAGATTTGTGTTTTAGGTAGTTGTTGGGGAATTGTTAGATTACTTGTTAGATATTACTGCCCTGTTGAAGCTAGAAAAAAAAGGATTTCGCTACACTTGCATTAACATCTGCTAACCATGTGTCTGTGACCAATAACATATGATTTGATTTGTTTTGAATGACAGGAAAGACAGGAAAGATTTTCCAGAAACAAAATGTTGTGCTGCCCTTATGCACTAACTCCTAAACAAGTTAACAACGTAAGAGGTCATGTAGCCCAATGATGACACGTACAGAGAAAAGTACAGTAACTGGCTAGCATGTACAGCATTCACAAATCAACAGATAAAAAGTTCATAAATGACTGGAATGCATACACATCACAATTTAATGGTGGGAGGCCATTATAATAAAGTCAGTGACCATAAAAACTCATTATACTGTAAGTGTAACAAATAGGATTGATTATGATTTCATGGAACAATTTTACAGTAATTTATATATTCCACATGGATACAGTAGACAGGGAAGGGGTAAGGGGTCAGGATGTTGATGAGGGGGAATACAGAAGGAGAAGGAAATGTTTAACATTAAAAAGGACACTTACAACAACAAAGGGAATGTACAGCAATATCGGGCATGGAACTATTCACATGGTGTGTAATTATACAACATGAAATTCAACACTTGTTACAGTGGACAATCTTTTTAGGGAGAATAAGCATATTAACAAAAGTCTGTGAATTTGTAAGTCTTAGGTCAAAACATGGACAGCCATTTTGAACGAAAGGCTGAACACAAAAACTATGATTTTGAAAAGATTGTCATTTCCATTCTTACTTTAGAAAGGAAAAACAACCGATATGTATGTTACAAGGTCTGAAATAGACTTTCAAGTCTTAAAGATTTCTTGATCAAGCTCAGTGATCTGGCTCAATTCATCTTCCTCCAATGTCACTGCAGAATTAGGCACCAACATACTGTACATATATGGATGTTTCTATCTGGAGAAAGCTGGCGTCACGATTTATGCCATTTTCTTAATCATCTCTTTTGGGACGATTGTCTTGGAGCAGCTTCTACATCTACCTGAGAAGGTACTTCTGCCGAATGCTTACATACAAGCCCTTAACCAACAATGCAGTTTTAAGAAAATAGAGTGTAGAAAATATTTACTAAATATACTAAAGTAAAACATAAAATAAACATGAAATAAAATAACAATAACGAGGCTATATACAGGGGGTACCGGTACTGAGTCAATGTGGGGGGGGGGGGGGGGGGGGGGGGGTATAGGTTAGTCGAGGTAATTTGTAAATGTAGGTAGGGGTAAGGTGACTATGCATAGATAATAAACAGTGAGTAGCAGCTGTGTAAAAACAAAAGGGGGGGGGGCGTTGTCAATGCAAAATGTCCAGGTGTCCATTTGATTATTTGTTCAGCAGTCTTATGACATGGGGGTAGAATCTGTCAAGGAGCCTTTTGGACCTAGACTTGATGTTCCGGTACCGCTTGCCGTGTGGTAGCAGAGAGAACAGTCTATGACATGGGTGATTTTTTTGGGGCCTTCTTCTGACACAGTGCTACAGAGCCAGATGAGGGTAACAGGTTTAGTCCAGACTGCTCATTATGGACAATCAGGGTGATGTTTGTTGATGTACAGTACTAGGACTCGTCGTTTTATTCCGGTCACATTTTCCTCTGTGTTTGGCCTGTGCAGCTCTGTGTGTTCCTGGGGTTCTCTCGATATGTCTTCAGACAGAGGGTGGTGTCTCTCTTAGAGGGAGTTTTCAAGCTATGTAATACGAGGGTTATACTGTAATGTCATGAACTGTTCACTGTATTCAACATTTATTTTATTTTAGTAAGACGTCCTTGGTCGGACCATAATTTGAATGTGGTGTGCTAGATAGCTAATACTAATGCTAGGCTAATTGTTTATAGCTTATTGGCTAATTATATTTCAGTAGCTGCATGCCCTCTCTTCAGCAAGCTATGTAGGCCTCCAGACAAATAGATGCAAAACATTCCCCACTTTACATGCTCAATGGAAGTACGATACGGTCAGTTTAAAATAAGTAAACTAGGTCACTAGCCACCTAAAGAACATGTCCCTGTTGACACTGTATGTAAAATAATCTCATCATCAAGACCTTGGGATGGTAAACTGAGAGAGCCATTATTCATTCCATGATTGAGTTATTCAAGAGAGATCTCCAGAAAGCAGACGTTGAAGATGGATGACCATGTCTTCGCAGCAATAAGTGGACCCATTTCTTTTTCTGCTATAGTACTGAACATTGTCTTCTCTTTTTGTCTCCTATGTCCTCCAAGTGTGCAGGGGGTGAACCTTCAGCAGCCTCTAAAAGTCCTTCTGGTTTCTATGGTGATTTTCAGTTTTTTACACCAAACAACGATAATGTTCTTTGTTTGTCAAGTTGCAATCACTCCTTTTGTCTATGGACTTTATTTGACCCTGAAGCAATTATTCTACTTCACCAATGTGGTCAACCTGTCTTCAGTGACCTGGCTCAGCATCCTCTACTACGTCAACATTGTGCCTAACAACGGACATCTTTTCATCTGGATAAAGAGACACATCAAGAACGTGGTGTACTTTGGTCTGGTTGCAGACAGGGGTATTGTCCTAACTGCAGGGGTATTGGACTATGTGTCTACACTCAGGCCAGAAGAACAACCCTTGAATTCATCGTCCTCTTTCAACGTCACTGCAGAATTAAGCAGTGATAGGGATGTTTTTTTCTATCTGGGGAAAATATGCACTGTAATATATTCATTTCATCTCCTCATCTCTTTTGGGACTATGATTCTGTCTTGGAGCAGCACTTACATTTACCTGCGAAGACACATGAAGAGGATGGAGGAGAGTAGCAGTCCTTTCTCCCAGCCCCAGTTTCAAAGCCAGATGAGGGTCACAGTAACAGGTTTAGTCCAGGCAGCGCTGTTTTTCCCCTACTGTCTGTTAATAATTACTCTGGTAGTTACGCACAGTCTGCCAGGTTATAATAACTTTGATCCCAATGATAACATCCAGACTACAGTTTCCTCGCTGTTTGGCCTGTGCAGCTCTGTGTGCCTGGGATTCTCTCAATCTGTTTTCAGACAGAGGGTGGTATCTCTCTTAGAGGGAGTTTTCAAGCAATGTAATAACCTTAATGGGTAAATGTTTTGTGCTCTATTTTAAGAATAGAATTTCCATTACTCTGAGGGGCTGTTTCCCGGACACTGTTTAAGTCTACTAGTAGATGAAAAAGCATGTTCAATGGAGTTTCTACAGAACTATGCCTTATCAGTGTCCGGGTAATTGGCACTAAATAGTACTTGAATGAACTTTCTTGGTAATTAATTGTGGTGACTTGTGCAAGTCACAGACGATTGTTTGTATTAGCATTAGAACTAGCCCAGACAGATAAGGTATGTTATTTTACAGAAGGCACATCTGGTGATTTGTTTACTATTGTAGTAAACTATGCAAAACTTCAGGTTGAGTTGAAGTGTAACAACATGCCTCATGAATTTCATTTGATGTCAGGATTTACATGAACTATTAGAGTTTGTCTTTGGGAAATTAGTATGTAAATACTGTAAGTTAGGACTAAATTCCACCAGGTTTCAGTCATAAAGTTTGAATTTTTGATAGACAAAGTGAGACAAAGAGACTGGGTCACTGTCCATCATCGGTCTTCTGGTGAACGTTTTCTATCTCCTCTTTATGTTGGCACCTGGGAAGGATGCAGAGAGAACTTTGCATCAGCCCGTGAAACTCCTATTTTTCTTAGAAGTGGGATGCAGTTTGGTGCTTCGAATGTCTGAGCTTGTGATACTCTTTGCGGCGCGGTACTACAACATTCTGGAATATTTGGTGAGGTTGGTCATGTTGGCTTGCGTGTCCTCATGAGTATGGCGTCTTCTACCATCGTCTTCTACCACACCAAGATCGTCCCAAACCAGCGACCACTCTCCGTCTGGGTGAGGAGGAACATCAATGCAGCTGTCTACGGTGGCCTTATTGTTGACACACTCTACCTTAGTACAAAATGTGTAATTGTTGTAGGTGATGAGTACGTCAAATCCACCCATGTAACATTGTTTTAGAACTAAGTTTTAAAGTACCTTCAGTTTTACCAAGATTGTGTTGGTCAAATGATCGGTGAATGGAATTAGGTGGATTGCCTATAAATGTAGAATTGTGTGAAATATTTTAAAACGTGTTTTCCATTAGGTTTGTTTTGTTTCAGGGTTTTAGTTGGTATTATATGCATTCTATTACAGATTTAAAAAATAAGAAACACACTTATCGTTATATACTCTGATAACATTTCTGTCTGAAGGCAGTTTTTGGTATTTAAAACGTGTCTGTCTTAATGACAATATTATATGGATTGCATTGGTAGGATGTGTTATGTGGTGTAGGCCATACATCACAATAAGACTAAATCAATTGCACAACTAGACACTCTTTAGAAAATTAAATCCTGAAGACTGACATGCCTATTTCTACATGTGTTATACCACCAACTGTTGCTGTACAAATACACAGTCTATACGTTTATATAAATGGAACTTTTTTTAGCGCGCACACACACACACACACACACACACACACACACACACACACACACACACACACACACACACACACGCTGATATTCTGATTAATTAGCTATGGTTCAAATAGCATCTCCCATTAACTTTAGCAAGGTTTGCATGGAGTTGCTTAACACATATCTACATGTATTTCACATATGGGGCATCAGGTAGTCTCGTGGTTAGAACGTTGGGCCAGTAACAAAAAGATTGCTGGATCGAATCTCCTAGCTGACAAGGTCAAAATCTGTCGTTCTTCCCCTGAACAAGGCAGTTAACTGCCTGTTCCCCGGTAGGCCGTCATTGTAAATAATAATTCTTAAATGACTTGCCTAGTTTTTTAAATAAAGGTTAAATTAAAATGATATATATAAGGTTGACGTAGTCTAATATATATACCCATTATATATGTAATTGAATTATGTTTTGAGCTCTGACAGAAATGCTGTGTGGTTTCACTGTTACCGTTGGTGTGACATTAACATATCCAGGGCATGTTTGAGTCTGCACTTAAAGAAATGGAAAGTTTTACATAATAAGTTAGCACACACCACAATTATTTAAATAATAGATTTAACGTTTTCTAACACAATTAAACATAGTCAGGAAATTACACTGTAGGAAAAGTGTTGAGACCATCAAATATATTCAAACCGCAGCCTCTAAATTGAAAAATGTAGCACTTTCTGAGAGGGATTAGAAAAGCACTCCACACACTGTGGTCGCAGCATAACATGAGAAAGACGTATTTGAGATAAGAAATAAAAAATATTGCCTCATGGAAAGCAGCAGAAGAGTCTCAGGCAGAAATAACAGATTGTAATGTATGTCATAAAGTGTGGCACAATGATGTCATCTGATTGGTGTTTGTACACATATAGTATGGAACCTTTATTTAACTAGGCAAATCAGTTAAGAACAAATTGTTATTTACAATGACGGCCTACACCGGCCAAACCCGGACGACGCTGGGTCAATTGTGCGCCGCCCTATGGGACTCCCAATCACGTCCGGTTGTGATACAGCCTGGAATCGAACTGGGGTGTCTGTTGTGACGCCTCAATCACTAAGATGCAGTGTCTTAGACCGCTGCACCACTCAGGATTCCATATAATGATTCTTAACTACAAATATCCTGTCGTTAATTTACAATTCATGTAACTAATATATTCAGCGTTGTAGATGGGTGAGAAACATGTCATTAAATACCTTCAGGTATTCGAGTGAGTGAGTGAGTGAGTGAGTGAGTGAGTGAGTGAGTGAGTGAGAGGCAGGCGGGCGGGCGGGCGGGCAGGCAGGCAGGCAGGCAGGCAGGCAGGCAGGCAGGCAGGCAGGCAGGCAGGCAGGCAGAAATACACATGGTGTGACAACATTTTTATGCCATCAACTCTATCGCCATGATTGTAGTAATTACAACTATAGCCATACTATCAATGACAATTGTGCGTGCGTCCGTGTGTAATCCTCTGAGATAGCCAATCAGAGGTCTGTCTGGGCCTGCCTGTCCATGGTAATGTAGCACTTGTTGTTTTCAGTCATTGCAATAAGCAAGCATCCATCTAATGCATGTGGAGACTGCACTAATGCTACAGATGAGGCCAAATTATGCAGCGAAAAACCTGAACGTTGGTTGGATAATCAAGTGTATTGGTATATTGACATAAACACCAGTTTGCTAGCAGCAGAGGGATACATACTCTGGCAAAGAAAGCATTAGGACTTCTATACAAAACATGCTACAACAGGCTATAACAACAACCAAATTGTCCGACAGAAAGGTACAAATCCATAGTCAGAACTGCATCTGATATATTTACAATAATGAAATTAAATAACACGAAGGAGTGCCTGCAGCAGACTATCAAGTGGCAATGAAAAGGCGAGCCGTGCAAATAGATGCTCCTTTTAGTACACTCTGTAAATAGAGCTATATGGTGTTTTATGCATATACTAACTTTCACCAAATGTGTGACCAAATGAAAAGGGGACAGCCATTTCAATCTGTAATGTACAGGGTAGGCTACAGGGCAGCTATATGTCAGGGGTACCAGCTGCTTCTCTGGTTCATGGGTCTAATTGTTTTGGGTGTTTTAAAATCGCATCTGATTAAAGTTGGAAGACATTAAAGCAGGGAAGATTGCAGGGCTATTCATCAAGTTGAAGTTCAGCCTCATTGCATTGTTTATCATTTTCAACAGGTTCATTTGACTTGAATAAAAAAGGCTTTTACTAGGGATGGAAAGAGGCTCAGCAATATTGAAGTGGGAAAGTAATTATACCTTGGGTCATAATTTTATATTCTGTCGTTGTCAGACATGCATATAAATGTACTTATAGAGGCCAAGAATGGAAAGAGATGGTTCATGTTTATGTATGAGGGAGAGGGAGAAAGAGAGAGAGGGAGAGGGAGAAAGAGAGAGAGAGAGAGAGGGAGAAAGAGAGGGAGAGGGAGAGGGAGAAAGAGGGGGAGAGAGGAGAGAAAGAATGATAAAGAAAGAGAGGGAAATGAAGAGACTGAAGCTTTCAATAGGCTTTCAATAGTCTAATCAAAACTTTGTGACCAATTTTGTGTGTCATCTTTGTAATAATATTACTCAAATGGTTGCCAAGCGACGTGTGACAGTTGATAATTATAGTGGCCTTACATGCTAGTCCATACATGCTAGTGTATACATGCTAGGCCATACATAGTAGTCCATACATGCTAGGCCATACATGCTAGGCCATACATGCTAGTCCATACATGCTAGTGTATACATGCTAGGCCATACATGCCAATCCATACATGCTAGTCCATACATGCTAGTCCATACATGCTAGTCCATACATGCTAGGCCATACATGCTAGTCCATACATGCTAGTCCATACATGCTAGGCCATAGATGCCAGTCCATACAGTACAAACTAGACCAAACATGCTAGTCCATACATACTAGTCCATACATGGTAGGCCATACATGCTGGTCCATACACGCTAGTCCATAGATGCTAGGCCATACATTCTAGTTCATATTAGTCTATACATGCTAGTCCATACATTCTAGGCCATATATGTTAGTTCCTACAGGATTATCCATACATGCTAGGCCATGCATGGTAGGCCATACATACTAGTTCATACATACTAGTCCATACACGTTAGCCCATACATGCTAGTCCATACATACTAGTCCATACATGCTAGTCCATACATACTAGTCCATACATGCTAGGCCATACATGCTAGTCCATACAAACTAGTCCATAAATGCTAGGCCATACATGCTAGTCCATGCATTCTAGTTCATGCTAGTCCATACATGCTAGGCCATACATGCTAGGCCGTCATGCTGGTCCATACATGCTAGTCCAAACAAACTAGTCCATAGATGCTAGGCCATACCTTCTAGTTCATATTACTCTATACATGCTAGTCCATATTAGTCTACACATGCTAGTTCATACATGCTAGGACATACATGCTAGGCCATACATGCTAGGCCATACATGCTAGTCCATAGATGCTAGGCCATACATTCTAGTTCATATTAGTCTATACATGCTAGTCAATACATTCTAGTTCATATATGTTAGTTCATACAGTATTATCCATACATGCTAGGCCATGCATGGTAGTCCATGCACGCTAGTCCATTCACACTAGTCCATAGATGAAAGGCCATACATGCTAGTCCATATTAGTCTACACATGCTAGTTCATACATGCTAGGACATACATGCTAGTCCATACACACTAGTCCATAGATGCTAGGCCATACATGCTAGGCCATGCATGGTAGTCCATACATGCTAGTCCATTCACACTAGTCCATAGATGAAAGGCCATACATGCTAGTCCATATTAGTCTACACATGCTAGTTCATACATGCTAGGACATACATGCTAGGCCATACATGCTAGGCCATACATGCTAGTCCATACACACTAGTCCATAGATGCTAGGCCATACATGCTAGTCCATACATTCTAGTCCATGCTAGTCCACACATGATAGGCCATACATTCTAGTTCATATTAGTCTATACATGCTAGTCCATACATACTAGGCCATACATGCTAGGCCATACATGCAAGTCCATACATACTAGGCTGTATATGTTAGTTCATGCAGTATATACCAGACTTACCAGTCCATACACGCTAGGCCATACATGCTAGGCCATATGCACTAGTCCATACACTCTAGACCATGGGTGTCAAACTCTGGCCCGTGGGCCAAATTTGGCCCGCGGGGTAATTATATTTGGCCCGCGAGACAATACCAAATTACTACTAGAGCTGGCCCGCCGGTATTATACAGAGCATTCACCACTTATACTACGAATCCCATAATGCTCTGCTGTTTTCGCGAGCCAATCAGGACAGGACCCAGAAACGCTCTCTCCTCTGTGACAGTAGTCATAGCAACATAGACGCTACAACTGTCAGCGAGCTAACCCTTCCCAAAAATGGCGAAAAGAAAGGCAGAAAACAGGAGCTTTCTGGACAAGTGGGAGGCAGAATATCTGTTTACATATGTAAAAGACAAACCTGTTTGTCTTGTTTGTGGAGTCAACATGGCTGTAAGTAAGGAGTACAACATTAGACGACACTATGAAACGAAACACCATGACAAATACAAGGACCTGGACATGACTCAAAGGAGCCAGAAAGTAGAGGAGATGAAAATAAGTTTGGTTTCACAACAGAATATGTTTAAAAAGCCACATCACAAAGCGAGGCTGCTGTAAAGGCTAGTTATATAGTGGCAGCAGAGATCGCAAAATCAGCCCGGCCCTTTAATGAGGGAGAGTTCATGAAAAAGTGCATGATGAAGGTTTGTGACCTCGTATGCCCAGAGAAAAAACAAGCATTTTCAAACGTGAGCCTGAGCAGGAACACAGTAGCTGATCGCACATGTGATCTTGCCACCAATCTGTATGACCAGCTGATGGAAAAGGGAAAAGATTTTGTTGCGTTCTCCCTCGCTGTGGATGAGAGCTGCGACGCATCTGATACTGCTCAGCTGTCAGTCTTCATCCGTGGAGTGGACTCAAATCTGTGTGTTACGGAGGAGCTATTAGGATTCAAATCAATGCATGGCACAACCACAGGAAAGGAAATCTTTGAGGAGGTTTCCAAATGTGTAACTGAAATAAAGCTGCCGTGGGATAAACTCGTTGGATTAACGACAGATGGTGCGCCAGCGATGTGCGGTAAAAAGAGTGGACTGGTGGGCATGGTTCGGGAGAAGATGCGGGAAGAGAACTGTGCAGGTGAGCTAACTGTTTACCACTGCATCATACATCAGGAAGCACTGTGTGCCAAAGCCCTAAAGATGGAACATGTTATGACCACAGTAACACAGGTAGTTAACTTTATAATAGCCAAAGGTCTAAATCACCGGCAGTTTAAATCTTTTCTGGAGGAGTGTGGTTCGGAATACGCAGACGTGCCGTATCACACAGAGGTGAGATGGCTAAGCAGAGGAAAAGTACTGAACAGATGTTTCGAGCTGCGTGAGGAAATATGTCAATTCCTGGAAACCATAGGGTAGTATACAGCAGAGCTCCGGGAGCAAAAGTTCCTGTGTGAGCTAGCCTTTCTCTGTGACATCTCGAGCCATCTCGATGCGCTGAACCTGCAGCTTCAGGGGCGGGGGCGCATCATCACAGACATGTACGCTGCAGTGAGGGCCTTCAAACCTAAACTGTGCCTGTGGGAGAATCAGATGCTGCAAGGAAACCGTTGCCATTTTCCCTGCTGCCAATCCATAAAAGCGCAGATCTCTACCGCCGTGTTCCCATGCGCACAGTTTGCTGAAAAACTCAGTGTTCTCGCCGCTGAGTTTAGCCGGCGATTTGCCGACTTCGATGCGCAGAAATGCAAGTTTGAACTGCTTAGTAATCCCTTCGCAGTTGATGTGGAAAATGCACCAACCAACATCCAAATGGAGCTGATTGAACTCCAGTGCAACGACACGCTGAAGTCAAAGTATGATGCTGTGGGCGCCGCACAGTTTCCACGGTTCATCCCTGACACAATGCCTCAGCTCCGCACCCAAGCTGCTCAGATGCTCTCCATGTTCGGCAGCACTTATCTATGCAAGCAACTTTTCTCCTCGATGAAGATGACCAAAACAACTCACAGGAGACGTCTGACTGATGAACATCTTCGCTCGATACTGAGGATTTCTTCAGCTCAGAGCTTGAGCCCAGACATTGATGAACTAGCATCCAAGAAGAGATGCCAGGTATCTGGCTTGGGCACATCAGATTAGACCAGTGTGCAATAATTAACGTTTTCTTTATGCACTTTTTCTTGCTACAAGGCATGGGCTTGAATGGTTGATTGATTTATTATCATTTTATTTGTAAAATTATTAGCCAGTGGAAAAAGTTTATTTTGGTATTTAAATCAAAAGGCTGCAAATAGAAAAGAGGCATACAATTTTTATTTAAATTTTATTTATTTAATAAATGAATGCCATTGATGTGTTTTTTCATTTGAAAATCGATTTTGCATGTCTCCACTATTAAATTATATATTGTATGGTAATAAGCGATGCTTGTTCCATATTCAATGTTAAAGCAAAACTTGTTTGTGCTGCTGCTCCAGTTTCAACTGTTCTGCCTTATTATTATTCGACCATGCTGATCATTTATGAACATTTGAACATCTTGGCCATGTTCTGTTATAATCTCCACCCGGCACAGCCAGAAGAGGACTGGCCATCCCACATATGCTCTCTCTAATTCTCTCTCTCGGAGGACCTGAGCCCTAGGACCATGCCCCAGGAATACCTGACATGATGACTCCTTGCTGTCCCCAGTCCACCTGACTGTGCTGCTGCTCCAGTTTCAACTATTCTGCCTTATTATTATTCGACCATGCTGGTCATTTATGAACATTTGAACATCTTGACCATGTTTTGTTATAATCTCAACCCGGCACAGCCAGAAGAGGACTGGCCACCCCACATAGCCTGGTTCCTCTCTAGGTTTCTTCCTAGGTTTTGGCCTTTCTAGGGAGTTTTTCCTAGCCACCGTGCTTCTTCACCTGCATTGCTTGCTGTTTAGGGTTTTAGGCTGGGTTTCTGTACAGCACTTTGAGATATCAGCTGATGTACGAAGGGCTATATAAAATAAATTTGATTGATTGATTGGTTTGGGTCCATATTAAAAGGTTAATTTGTTCAATGTTGGCCCGTGACTTTGTTCAGGTTTTACATTTTGGCCCACTGGGTATTTGAGTTTGACACCCCTGCTCTAGACCATACAAGCTAGTCCTTACAAACTAGTCCATACATGCTAGTCCTTACACGTTAGTCCATACATGCTAGGCCATACATGCTAGACCATACATGCTAGTCCAAACAAGCTAGTCCATAAATGCTAGGCCATACATACTAGGCCATACATTCTAGTCTATACAGTACAAACTAGTCCTTACATGCTAGTCCATACATGCTAGTCCATACACGCTAGGCTATACATGCTAGTCCATACATACTACTCCATACACTTTAGTCCATACATGCTAGGCCATACATGCTAGTCCATACACGCTAGTCCATAAATTCTAGGCCATACATGCTAGTCCATACGTACTACTCCATACACGTTAGTCCATACATGCTAGTCCATACATGCTAGTCCATACATACTTGGCCATAAATGCTAGTCCATACAAGCTAGTCCATAAATTCTAGGCTATACATGCTAGTCCATACGTATTACTCCATACACGTTAGTCCATACATGCTAGTCCATACATGCTTGGCCATACACGCTAGTCCATACACGCTAGTCCACACACGCTAGTCCATACATGCTAGTCCATACATGCTTGGCCATACACGCTAGTCCATACACACTAGTCCATACACGCTAGTCCACACACGCTAGTCCATACATGGTAGGCCATACAGTACATACCAGTCCAAACATGCTAGGCCAAACATACTACTCCATACACATTAGTCCATACATGCTAGGCCATACATGCTAGTCCATACACGCTAGTCCATAAATTCTAGTCCATACATGCTAGTCCATACATGCTTGGCCATACACGCTAGTCCATATACGCTAGTCCACACACGCTAGTCCATACATGCTTGGCCATACACGCTAGTCCATACACGCTAGTCCACACACGCTAGTCCATACATGGTAGGCCATACAGTACATACCAGTCCAAACATGCTAGGCCAAACATGCTAGGACATACAGTACATACATGGCCATACATTCTAGTCCATAAATGGTAGGCCATACAACAACTAAGTGCTCTTGTAAACACAATGTGCCTATAGGACTCAATACCTCTGTAGGCCCTCCACATGTGTCCCCATCCCCTGTTGAAAATGTGACAACTTGACAAAGTGACGACCATCGCCACCAGAGGGGAAACACATCACTTCTGCTCAGGCAGGTATTTTTAGACGAGGATGATCAGCACACTGCTAGAGGAGAGAGCAGAGACAGAGAAGGTTTCACTGAATGGGGCACGAAACCGATGGATTTGGATGTTTAGACTAACTTAGAGTCATATCAACTAAAAGTAGGACGCGTCTCTCTAGTCTCTAATCACCTGACATAAAAATGATGTTTGAAAACTGGATTCAAGGTTAATTTGAGTAAAAGTTTGTGGAAACACATAATGTGAGAAAAAGATTGAGATAAGACATGCTTAGTGGCAATCTGGATGTTCAGATGTGACTATATGCCCACGGTGTTTTACAATATCTTGTTTCTTTTTGATCTCTTATACACATCATTTGTACATCTCCGTAGTGTCCATGCATTCATTTTTGACAATGTTTTCTTTCTTTTGTGTCAAAATAAAAAAAATAAACATGATGCATACGTTTAGATTTGTTTTATGAAATACAATGATGGATATTACGCTATTCATTATGTCTTATTGATTTTCTATATATTTCTCCTCAATCCTTGCTAAATCCCCTCTGGAATGAGAAGGTCAAATAATGTAAGATATGTAAGATACCACACGATATGCTTCCATAGGCTTTCGATTCGTTATTTGACATCAGAGAATGGCATTGGGCCAAATTGATCTATTATAGATATTCCAGTAACATTCAACCTTAAAATGAGTAACACATCCATGGTCACATTTTGAGGTTACTGTAACTATACATGTCTTCTTATGTAATCATATAAAGCAAGCATGTTAAATAAAGATAGCATGCAGGTTTGTAGAGATCTTCACAATTGCTGCAATAATCTGGCAGAATCTCAAACAACATTGATCACTTGCACCATGTACTTTTAATGCAATCTCAACTACAATCCAAGTTATTTGGTTCTGCTATGAGATGAAGCACAGTGATAACACAATATTTTATTTAACCTTTATTTAAAACAGGGAGACACATTGAGATTAAAATCTATTTTACAAGAGAGCCCTGTACACATTACAATACAAACAGAATATTAAAACAACATACACATGTGTATAAAAGCAATCATAGTCAACTACATAGAGGTCCTCAATCAATCATTTAAACTGCCTGAATGACACCAGCACATCTAACTGCAGTGAACTCTGCTGATTATTCCACAAATTTGAGGCATAAAAACAAAACACAGCTTTTCCCAAATCTGTAGAGACTGGAGGGATCTCTAGTGTTATCCAGGTTTTGTTACGGTGAGTGAATGAGGACCCAAAAGCGAACTAACTTAAACAGAGCTTCTTTAATAACCAAACATAGGTAGGCTCAGATAGACCGGCAGATTCCGACAGGACAGGACAAGGTTACAGCAAACATGACGATAGTCTGGCTCAGGCATGAAACACAACAAACAAGAATCCGACAAGGACAGGAGCAGAAACAGAGAGAGATATAGGGACCTAATCAGAGGGAAAAAGGGAACAGGTGGGAAAAGGGGTGACGAGGTGGTTAGGAGGAGACAAGGCACAGCTGGGGGAAAAGAGGGGGAGAAAAGGTAACCTAACAACGACCAGCAGAGGGAGACAGGGTGAAGGGAAAGGACAGAGACAAGACACAACATGACAGTACATGACAGGTTTGGTAAGTTATGATTTTATCTTAATTAATGATGTCACATATAAAGGGAGTTTCTGTAAGATTGCTTTGTAAATAAATGAAAGAGAATTCAGCTTTCTTCTTACAAACAGATGGGTCCATCCCACATTGTCCCCTGGGATAAAACGTATTGCTGAATGGTAGACTGTGTCCAATGGTTTTAAAACAGAGGTTGCGTGTAAAAAGTATTACCAAAATCCAATACAGGGAGAAGTGTTGTTTGAACAATCTTTCTCCTATTTTTAATACTAAGGCATGATTTATTTTTATATAAAAAAACAATCTTAGCTTCTTAGTCAGATTTTTTATATGTGTTACGAAGGAAAACCTGTCGTCAATCCAGACACCCAGGTACTTATCTTGAGAAACAAGTTTAGTTTGGGCTCCATTTATTGCACAGATATGCAGGTCCTCAAGGTCAACATTTCATGACCTAGAGAACAGCATGAGCTTTGTTTTTACTAAAACAAACTTAAAATCTGTAAGTGATTTCTGAATTGAATCAAAGTCATGCTGAAGTTCACAAATGGCCTGCTGCATCGAGGTGGCACAGGAATACAAAACTGTGTCATCTGCACAGAGATGAATGGTACAAGTATTAAAAGTGTTTCCTATGACAGCAATGTACAAAGTGAACAGAAATAGACCCAAAATCGAACCATGAGGAACACCTTTTTCAATCTCAAGAAATTCAGATTTAACCCCATTTATCAAGATGGCCTAAGTTCTGTCGCAAAGATAATTCTGTAACCTTAAACAGGCTGTATATCCCAGGCATATTCTTGATAATTTCCTCAGCAAAACAGAATGATCAACAGTGTTGAACAACTTTGACAGGTCAATGAACAAGGCAGCACAGCTCTTTTTAGCATCCAATGCATTGACAAGATCATTAACAACTAGCGTGATTCCTATGGTAGTACTATGCCCAGGCCCAAACCCTGATTGCTTTATATTAAGAATATAATTATCAGATTAAAAGGAATGAAGTTGTACATTAACCAAGGATTGAAGAATCTTAGCTTAACAAGGTAGTCTTGAAATGGTGTGATAGTTGTCCAGATCATTTGTATCCCACCCGTATGGAGTGTCAGCTCATATGCGGATTTCCATGCTTCTGGAATACTTCCTGATAACAATGTTAAATAGAAAATGTGGGCTACCGAGCCAGCAATAAGGGGTGCTGCACACTTAAGCAGACAAGGCTCCAAATGATCAGCCTCTGTAGATTTGGTTTTGTCTAATGTTAACATCCAGGACTTCTTTATCAGTGAATTTCCCCCACAAAAAAACTCCTGACTAGTATTTTCAGAATCGTTCAATATATTTTGACCATCTACATCCAAACTACTCTTTTCAAGAGCTGGCTTTGAAATACATTCAAATATAAAGCCTGCAAAGATAAATGGTGATTAAATGCATTAATGATATCACATTTTGTCAGTAATAGGCCAGAATCTAAATACATTTCAGGGAAGAGAAGAGGACACACAACACTTAAGTGATTTAAATAACAGCTTTCCAGAATTTAGCTGGGTTCCCTGTACATTAATCTGTTGTATTAATACAAAATAACTTTTCTATGGTTTTAAATAGTTTAAAGCAAGTTGATTGCAAATTCAACTAATTCAACTGTCTTTTTGAGTGGGTGAATATCGGTTGTAATCTCATTGTTCAATGTCTCAACCAAATATTACCCAATTATCCACATTGAAATTATGTAATGTGCCCAGTGGGAAGCCTCACACTCAATTCTTCCAATGTCTAATGACAGCTCGACCAGCAGTAATATCTCAAGCCTCACATGGGATGGGTTAATTAAAAAGAGCTGGGAGAGCACGCATTGGAGCTGGGAAAATTGCTGTACATTGTCAGTCATGGAGCTTAGTGCTCCTGTTCCACAGGAAGCAAACCTATGCTTTGTTCTCTGTCTACAGTATGTAAGAGGGCTCTTTATTTCAGAGGCACGTTCAATAGGCAGGCACATTTTTTTTAAACGTCCCTCTAGAGTCCTTGAGGACAGATGAGGAGTCAGCGTTAGATCCTGCCTCGTTTAAGAGCTCAGATGAGGAGAAATGAAAAATCCACCCACAGCCCCAATTATCAGAAGAAAGAGACGCTTCATCGTCATTCATCTCATGCATGAGAGCTAATGACAGATGGTGAGACGTAACAGATAAGGAAATTACATTTTCCACGTGATCATTCATATCAGTCACAAGACAATAAGGAAAACGTCTATTCATTTTCATCTTTGTCACATCCAGATTGACCAGGAAGTTATGAATGCGAAGTAGCTCTGTTTAAAGATTGCAATGTGCATAATTAACAGCAAATTGTCAAGAAGGGAGTGTTTTTGAGACTTGAATTCTAAACCTGCATCACATCGAAAGGGATCACACATTTTCAGACCAAGATTATTCTCAGGGCACACACCATTCAGGTAAACATTTCCTATTGAGCAGCACCTTGACATTGCTTTCTCCACATTAGTATTGTAGCTCTTAATCCATTCAGTCTCATCACTTGCCAAAAAGGACCAGACACCATATTGATTAGTCATCCTTTGAAATGTGCAATGGGATGAGAAATGTCCCAATGCCCTGGATTCCTGTCTGAACAGACACACATAGAGACTACAATCATTGTATCATGCTATTATACTCCATTACTCTATGGAGAGCTCATTCTCTCTCATCTTCTGTGTTTTGCACCAAAGAACTGCCACGGTTATTCATCCCTCCCCACAGACTGCAGACAGTCTACCCAAACCTACCCAGGCTCCAGTGCAGTCAGAGCAGAGCCGTGTGAATATACTGGCCTCTCCACCCAGAGGGATCTCCTCCTCCACAAAGTCAGGGAGTGAAAACAACAGTGACTAATGCCCATACACAGAGAGAAAAGTGTTGTAATTCTGAATCATTTATGGCCCTTCTTCACTTGTATTGGCACGGGGCGCTGCAAAGATGCACATCTAAATCATTGATTTTGTGAAAAGTAGACTTCAATGGTAAGTAAATGGATTTCATAAAACTTTGCGAGGTTGGACAGTGAGATGATATCTGCTAGAAGAGAGCACAGCGGCTCCATTTTTATATATATATTTTTCTCCTGAAAGCAAAAGCTTAAGAATCTGCATGTGCCTGTAGCCTTGAAAAATCCCCCACTGAAGGACAAGAAGAAGCTTTAGCATCTGCCCTCGGTAAAACTTGCACTTTCCATTCTCAATAATCAATCCTTATCTAATTAAGTGTTAAGGTTATGTACACCACTTTGCCTCTCTCAGGTGTTTTTGATGTTGTCTGGTCTGATATTACTGCTGACTAATTTTAATGTGTTGGTGAGAGGGATGACTGGTGTGATGTTATTATTGATGCCGATGCTACCGTGTGATTCTTGACGTAGTTGTTTCTTTGAGGACAAAAACAAAAAACTCAGCTTTTAGTTGACGGTGCAGTGAAAAGCAGTTTGATACAATGCAGATGTATTTAGAACGTCTCCTTTCAACAGAGTAGCCTGTGAAGTGAAATTAAACAACCAGTCTAATTTCATGTTGAAAGCTATCTGAAACCTAACCTGCCACAAACGGTGATGTATGTCATAGTTGTATACAGGATTACTGACATAGGACCAGGGGGGCCTTAACACACATCATACGAGCCCAGGAACGAAGGGCCAGTGCTGACAGATTATCAATGAAACTATTATACCAACCTGCCAAAGGAGATGACCGACAGCACTACCACCGTGTCAGAACACAACAACTGGAAAACACAACAACTGGAAAAAAAACACCAACTTGAAAACACCAACTAGAAAACAAAAATTGGAAACGACAACTGGTAAACACCAACCAGAATAAACAACAACCGTCAAAACACAACAACCGGAAAACACCAACAACTGGAAAACACCAACAACTGGAAATCAACAACAACTGGAAAACAACAACAACTGGAAAACAACAACAACTGGAAATCAACAACAACTGGAAATCAACAACAACTGGAAAACAACAACAACTGGAAATCAACAACAACTGGAAATCAACAACTAGAAAACAACAACAACTGGAAAACAACAACTACTGGAAAACAACAACAACTGGAAATCAACAACTAGAAAACAACAACAACTGGAAAACAACAACAACTTGAAAACAACAACTACTGGAAAACACAACAACTGGAAAACACAACTGGAAAACAACAACTGGAAAACAACAAATAGATTAAACAACAACTGCTGGAAAACACAACAACTGGAAAACAACAACTGGAAAACAACAACTGGAAAACAACAACTAGATTAAACAACAACTAGAAAAAACAACAGCTGGACAACATAACAATTAAAACAAACAACAACTGGAACAAACAACAACTGGAAAACACAACAACTGGAAAACAACAACTAGATTAAACAACAACTGAAAAACACAACAATTAGAACAAACAACAACTTGAAAACAACAACTGGGAAAAAAACACAACTGGAAAACACTACAAATTTAAAACAAGAGAGCTGGAAAACACAAGAATTGGAAAACACAAGAACTGGAAAACACAAGAACTGGAAAACACAGGTTGTTGATTTCAGTCTTGTGTTTTTTATTTTCAGTATCAACACACTGGTTGAATCAACGTTGTTTCCACGTCATTTCAATGAAATGACATTAAACCAACGTGGAAGTGACGTTGAATTGACGTCTGTGCCCAGTGGGAACCTTGAGAGTGGTAATACATTGAGTTACTTTAAATTAAAACATCTTTGTATTTGTTCGCATAACAGAAGATGCAACCATTGCAATAGTAATTGTTTTATAATGATAATGGAGAATTAATAATTAATAGCTTTTTTTTATCGCATTTAGGTATAGAAGCGCTTTACATTGTATAGGAGTAACTATTGTTTCTGCACTCACTGGTTTCCTTTAGCTACTGCTGTACATGGAGAAAAGGTTGTTCTGGTTGTTCTGAACCAAACATTTCTTCTCTTTCTCAAAACAAATCATTTTGGGACAGTGCTTTGTATCATACTAGTTCTACTCAGAAGTGCTATTTGCATAGATCTATGAATTGCCATAATAATGTCTTCCATTGCTTATTTATAGTAGCTTTGTCTTCCTCTTTTTGCAAGTCAAGTGCTACCACGTGGCAATGCTGCCATCTGCTGTGTTTGTCTCTTATTGAAACCCACTCAGGAAGCCCGCACATCAGCCTTCAGTCTAAATACAAAAATAGATGGGTTAAATGTCATGGTAAAATGAATTGCAATTACACAATATCCTTGCTGATCACGCTGGTAGGAATTTCCTGGGTGGTCTGCATGTTTTCCCTGATAGAGTCTGGTTTGATATTCAGCACTCATCTGCTCCCATGGTGTTTTGCCCCAGCTCACAGTGGTTGAGTAATGAACCTCTTTTCCAATCATGTTTCCTCCACTTGATAGCTGGGCTGGGTTTAGCTGTGGGGATCCAGCACAGCACATCTTTATGGAGCAGAGGAGCAGTCGACTCCAGGATCCAGGCAGCTAGCAGCATACTCCTGCTCTCTGCTGGGTTTACAGAGTAAGCATGTGACTTCAAAATGACACGGAGTGAAATGAGGTCTAGTCTAAAAGGAGTGGAATAACAATGTAGCTGGAGTAACCACGTGTGCAACACTTAATGATGCTGGTTACGATAAAGATAACAGACAGCTGCTGTGTCTGTCATTGGCTAGTCTACTGTAGACACCTGCTGTGTCTGTCATTGGCTAGTCTACTGTAGACAGCTGCTGTGTCTGTCATTGGCTAGTCTACTGTAGACAGCTGCTGTGTCTGTCATTGGCTAGTCTACTGTAGACACCTGCTGTGTCTGTCATTGGCTAGTCTACTGTAGACAGCTGCTGTGTCTGTCATTGGCTAGTCTACTGTAGACAGCTGCTGTGTCTGTCATTGGCTAGTCTACTGTAGACACCTGCTGTGTCTGTCATTGGCTAGTCTACGTAGACCTTACTATCGAAAGTGTTGTTTATTGATGCGGTGCCATGTCTTCCTCCTCTTTCAAATCAAATCAAAAGTTTATTGGTCGCATACAGAGTTTAGCAGATGTTCTAGCGGGTGCAGTAAAATGCATGAGTTACTAGCTCCTAACAATGCAATAAAGAACCACTCCACCGCCATCACTTCCATCTCCATTGGTACAGTATGTGACTTAGACCAGGCAGGGTGGGAAGTCGACTCTCTTCCTGCCACTGTGTGAATTATTCACACCGCCATTGTCAGAGCGGCCCTCACCTGTCAACAGGTGCACTAGAGAGGAGTGGAAGGGTTGAAGGGTGGAGGGGGAGGGGGGGCTGTGAGCAGACCACCCCTTCTTTTCAGAGGTTGACAGATGGATCAGGTCAGCTGTCTGGTCTGTCTGCTCCGTGTGGTTCATCTGCTGGCAGTCCGGGGATAGACGCAGACATATGCTACATGGTGTGCTGACTTTTACAATTAAGCTACCACAGACAACGGGTAAGGCGTGGGGGTTCTTCGTCTTGTTTTTTTTGCTTAATAGTGTGCTAAAGTAAGTTGCTGTTCCTGTCGCTTTGTCTGTTTGACATAACTGTTGTTAATTACAGGCTAACACTCTAAACCAGCTCAAGGTATATTCAGCATACAGTGTTTGAACAGTTGTTGTTTTTAGACAGGGTAAAGTATCTGATGCTTTTCTCAAGCTTGTGGGAGTAGTGTTCACACAAACACTAACAAATAATTCACCGTCATATCATTTTTCAGGATATGTTGTGAAATGCATAAGCCTTTGTTCTTTTATTTATTTCAGGAACAGGATGGATCCATCCCATTGGTTCATATTCATCATGTATGTTATCCCTTTTACATTCAAGAAAAGTACTGCTTGCTATGACGGGTGCAGCTGCCTCACAGATATAAAATATATCAACTGTTCGGGTGGGAATCTTACCACTCCTCTTAGGAATGTCCCCCACAACACAGAGTACCTGGACCTGTCCAGAAACCTGTTGACAGTGCTCCAAGAAGGTTCATTTGGGACCCTGTGGAGCCTGAGGGTGCTCCTTTTAAAAGAGAACAACCTCAGCCATGTAGATGACGGCGCTTTCTCCTCCCTCCGGGGGCTGAGGAGGCTGGACCTGAGCCATAACCACCTTTCTGCCCTGGGGCCTGGCTTCTCCCTGGGCCTTGAATCCCTAACCGAGCTCCTGCTGGATCACAACCATCTCACCGTCCTGGAGAGTGGGACCTTCCACAGCCTGGATAGCCTCCAGAAGCTGGACCTGAGCAGCAACCTAATCTCCACAGTAAAGCCCAGAGCCCTGGGTTACCTGACTGGCCTGCGCCAGCTCCACCTGGAGGGGAACCATCTAACCTCCCTGGGTTCAGGCCTCTTCTCCACGCTGCGCTCCCTGGAGGTGCTGGGCCTTCGGGGGAACTTGATCAGCTCCACTGAGCCAGGAGTCTTCGCCCCTATGTCTTCCCTAACTCTGCTGGACCTGGCCCTCAACCGTCTAAGCACCCTGGGCTACAGGACCCTGTTGAGCATCCACACCCCCAGCCTCCATGTCCTGTTGGAGGGCAACCCCTGGCACTGTGATTGCGACCTGCAGAGGGTGTTCAGGAAGTTGTCCAGCATCCACAGGGTCTTCCTGGATGACTACCAGGAGCTGAGGTGCAGCCAGCCCACCGAGCTACAGGGCAGGTCCATGGGAGAAGTGGATGATGAGCTGTGTGTCGGCGAGACTGTGACAGTGCTCATTCTGACGGTCACCGTGGTGATCACCGTGGTAGCTGCCATTATCATGGCGGAGAAGAACAAGAAGAATAGCGTGGCTAAGAACTGGGAGGAGAGCGTGGGGCTGGACACCTACTGTGACAATTACAATTAAGGCTGTCACCTGCTCATGTTACAACAATGACAACTCACTGTGCCTCAGTACCCAATGTGGTTAGATCTGATCTGATTAAACACCATGGAATGCAAGCAGATTTTCTTCAGATAACTCTAACTATTCTCAAAGAGATTCACCCTCTTAGCTTGTAGAACAGGACATCTCGTATTGATTCCCTATAGAAGGCAGTGAAAGACTTGCTTGACAAGTTACTATTTCGCTGTGACAGTTGACATGGCCACCGTTAGGGGCAGAATAACTAACCCACCAAATGCCATAAGACTGTTCTTTAGTAATGCAAGTTTAAAAGTTTAAAAGTTATTGACAAATTCCAATCATGCATATGTTTTGTAATCATTTCCTACACCTCAAAATGACAATGTTGATACAGGTATGCTTTACAGTGCCTTCAAAAACTATTAATACCCATAGACTGGTTTTGTGTTGCAGCCTGACTACAAAATGGTTTAAATATACTTTTTCTCTCCCCCAATACCCCATAATGACAAAGTGAAAACATGATTTTAGAAGTGTTTGCAAATTTATTGAAAATGAAAAATATAAATATCAAATTAAAGGAAAATCAACATTTTTGTCCATTAAAATAACATGATCAGAAATACAGTGTAGACATTGTTAATGATGTAAATAACTGTTGTAGCTGGAAACGGCTGTTTTTTAATGGAATATCTACATAGGTGTACAGAGGCCCATTATCAGCAACCATCACTCCTGTGTTCCAATGGCACGTTGTGTTAGCTAATCCAAGTTAATCATTTTAAAAGGCTAATTGATCATTAGAAAACCCTTTTGCAATTATGTTAGCACAGCTGAGTACCGTTGTTCTAATTAAAGAAACAATAAAACTGTCCGTCTTCAGTCTAGTTGAGTATCTGGAGCATCAGCATTTGTGGGTTTGATTAAAGGCTCAAAATGGTCAGAAACAAAGAACTTTCTTCTGAAACTCGTCAGTCTATTCTTGTTCTTTGAAATGAAGGCTATTCCATGCGAGAAATTGCCAAGAAACTGAAGATCTGGTACAACACTCCCTTCACAGAACAGCGCAAACTGGCCCTAACCAGAACAGTAAAAGGAGTGGGAGGCCCCGGTGCACAACTGAGAAAGAGGACAAGTACATTAGAGTGTCTAGTTTGAGAAACAGATGCCTCATAAGTTCTCAACTGTACTTGTCCTCTTGCTCAGTTTAAAACATTAACAATGTCTTGTGGCGTACAGCAGGTCAGCCACCAGGGGGAGACTCGTCGAGGCCATGGTGGCAGACGGGTCTACATCACGAGGCAATGGCTCCCTCTGCTGGACGTGCCAGGTCCCGACGGGCTCTCCGGCCAGGACAAATTGGGGCTGATTGTGGTTGGTGGGTAATCAAGGGCTGATTGCTCACCAGCTGTATGAGTCCCATAAAGCTGCCAGAAGGGCAGCACACAAGGAGAGGGATTGGGGGAAGAAAGGTGACTTCTGTTTAGTTAGAGACAGTGCCTGAGCTAAAAGGAGGGCGTTCAGTTTTTGTGGCCGACGTGATACAGCAAGACTCGGAGCCCAGAAGACGGTATCCCGGAGAGGGTCTCATGTGGGAGACCTATCCTTTTCTTTTGATTTATTATTTAAATAAACACCCTTGAAACCGAGCTAATCCTACTCCGTCCGTGTCTGATCTGTGTAAAAGTCTTGACCAAACCCCCTGATCTGCCACATTCTACAGTGTATTTCTGATTAATCTGTTATTTTAATGGACATTTTTTTTAATCGATTCTATCAAAAACAAGGACATTTCTAAGTGACTCCAAACTTTTGAACGGTAGTGTAAGTATTCACACCCCTGAGTCAATACTTTTTAGATCAACATTTGACAATGATTACAGCTGTGAGTCTTGCTGGGTAAGTCTGGATTGTGCCCCATTTGCGCGTTAATAAAATGATTCAAGCTCTGTCAAATTGGTTGTTGATCATTGCTAAACAACTATTTTCAGGTCTTGCCATAGATTTTCAAGTAGATTTAAATCAAAACTGTAACTTGGCCCCTCAGGAACATTCACTGTCAACTTGGTAAGCGACACCAGTGTAGGTTTTAACTTGTGTTTTATGTTATTGACCTGCTGAAAGGTGAATTAATCTCCCAGCGTCTGGTGGAAAGCAGACTGAACAAGGTTTTCCTCTAGGATTTAGACTGTGCTTAGCTCCATTCCATCAATTTTTTTCTATCCTGAAAACTACCCAGTCCTTAACGATTGCAAGCATACAAATAACATGATGATGCCACCACTATGCTTGAAAATATGAAGAGTGGTACTCAGTAATGTGATGGATTGGATTTTCCCATAACATTCAGTTGAAATCAGAAGTTTACATACACTTAGATTGGAGTCATTAAAACTAATTTTTCCACCACTCCACAAATTTCTTGTTAACAAACTATAGTTTTGGCTAGTCAGTTAGGACATCTACTTTGTGGATGACACAGTCATTTTTCCAACAATTGTTTACAGACAGATTATTTCACTTAAAATTCACTGTATCACAATTCCAGTGGGTCAGAAGTTTACATACACTAAGTTGACTGTGCCTTTAAAGACAATTTAAAGACAATGCTACTAAATACTAATTGAGTGTATGTAAACTTCTGACCCACCGGTGGTCAAAAAAAAAAATAATATTGACATTGACATTTCACATTCTTAAAATAAAGTGATGATCCTAACTGACCTAAGACAGGGAATTTGTCCTATTATTATATGTCAGGAATTGTGAAAAACTGAGTTTAAATGTATCTGGCTAAGGTGTATGTAAACTTACGACTTCAACTGTAACACTTTTTATTGAGGACAAAAAGTTAAATGCTTTGCCACATTTGTGGCAATTTTACGTTAAAACCTTGTTGCAAACAGGATGGATGTTTAGGAATATGTTTTATTCTGTACAGGGTTCCTTCTTTTCTCTCTGTCATTTAGGTTTGTATTGTGGAGTAACTACAATGTTGTTGATCCATCCTCAGTTTTCTCCTATCACAGCCCTTAACTTTGTAACCATTGGCCTCATGGTGAAATCCTTGACCGGTTTCCTTCCTCTCCGGCCACTGAGTTAGGAAGAACACCTGTATCCTTGTAGTGACTGGGTGTATTGATACACCATCCTAAATGTACAGTAACTAAGAACTTCACAATGCTAAAAGGGATATTAAATGTTTGCTTCTATTCATTTTACCCATCATGTTAAACACAATTATTGCACAAAGAGTGAGTTCATGCAACTTATTATGTGACTTGTTAAACACATTTTAACTCCTAAACTTATTTAGGCTTGCCATAACAAAGGAGTTGAATACTTATCGACTCAAGACGTGTCAGCTTTTAATTCTTAATGAATTGATCAATTGAAGAAGAAAAAAAATGTTTAATTCACTTTGACATTATAGGGTATTGTGTGTAGGCCAGTGAATAAAAAAAAAGTTTAATCCATTTTAAATTCAGCCTGTAACACAACAAAATGTGGAAAAAGTCAAGGGGTGTGAATACTTTCTGAAGACAAAGTAGGTGCTTTAGTTGTCCATCTGGCTTCCCAGTTGCTTTGGCAGTAAACTCCATTATAATTAAAAAAGAGGAAGAATGAGATGCATGAGAAAAAAATAGTCTTTGGAATCCTTTCTATGACCCAACCATGCGTTACCGTATAATGTATTATTAATAAATGTATAACGATTTTTTTCTTTTAAATAACCGGGTCATTCGAGCCCTGGATGCTGATTGGCTGAAAGACGTGGTATATCAGATAGTATACAACGTGTATGACGCAAAACTACTTGTTTACTGTTCTAATTACGTTGGTAACCAGTTTATAATAGCAATAAGGTTCCTAGGGTTTGTTGTCTATGGTCAATATACCACGGCTAAGGGCTGTATCCTGGCACACCGTGTTGCGTCATAAGAACAGCCCTTAGCTGTAGTATATTGGCCATATACCACACCCCCTCGAGTCTAATTGCTTAATATCACACATAATGCTATAACCATTCATTACCTGACATCTGGTTCATTTACTGGTTCATATAGGCTAAACATGCATTACACACAGACAAAATTCATTGAATTGGTAATCAAGGCTTTTAAGATATCAAATTACCTTTTTTTCCCCCTCACCTTAGCAGTTGTTTTAATGGCATCCTGATTAGAATTGTGTTAGTCTGGTACTTGTATCTGAATTATTGATCTTACTCTACTTCAGCCTGCATGTTTTATCATCATGCCCCATATCGCTGTTACCGCATCCTGGTTGGCTCGCATCCAGCATGTTTCACAGCTCTACTTTGCAGCTCAGAGAGTGGTCAAGGTGTTTCCAATAATTTGCACAACATTACACAATTAACTCTGCTTGTTTCAAGTCAGATATATATTTAAATATGGGGGTATTTATACAATTTGCATTTGAATTAGGCCTGCATGAAATCTTAAACATTTCAATAACTGAACAATTGAAGAAAGCACCCTGACTTATCTAGGAACGTTTTTCATGGATTTGTATGTCCAACCAAATCCAATCTAACCAAATGCAAATGTATAGAAGTTTTATATAAGTTTTTCATAGATTTGTATGTCCAACCAATACAAACCAATACAACCAAATTCGAATGTATATAGGTTTTATATAAGTAGTCTTAACCTTTTGGTTAACAGTTAACTAACTTTTCGCAGAGGTTGGTGTAATATCGTTTCTCAACACCAGAGGTCACTAAAGATGGTCATACCATAGATTTTTATTCAAGGACTTCTTTGACTAAATAGTGTACCATCCAAGATTACCACTAGAGGGTAGTAGATCTTAAAGTGTGAGAGGCATACATATCCTACCTGTATTCCAGGAGCTGGTGGTCCTTCACTTCCTTGATTCTATTGCTGCCTGCTGCCTTTGAATTACAGGATGATCCAAATCGAGTGACTTTAAGGAGAGTTTGACACGGATACAACTTGGCACGACCATCTGTAAAACACACAATCAGCGGTTAATCCACTTCAGAGGGCACAATACGAACAGGATATCCTTTCATAACAACAACATCCGATGTGGGGGCAGGCCACAGATTTTTGCATCGTGATCATTTAAACATTTTATTGGCCACCATACTATTTGGATTCACACTCTAGCCAACAACAACAACAACAAGAACAACAGAAACACTCAGATTAGACGCCAAGACATTCAGTGTAGCCTGTGTCCTTGTCTCCCAGCTGACAGGAGAGAAGATAACTGATCAGGTAAGTATGGTGTTGTCTGATGAGGGATGTTAAATGGAATGACTGGAATCCTCACAACACTCTGGCAGACAGACAGGGTATTGAATGTTGTCTCTAAGATTAAGACTGAGATCCTCACAACACTCTGGCAGACAGACAGGGTATTGAATGATGTCTCTAAGATTAAGACTGGGATCCTCACAACACTCTGGCAGACAGACAGGGTATTGAATGTTGTCTCTGAGATTAAGACTGGGATCCTCACAACACTCTGGCAGACAGACAGGGTATTGAATGTTGTCTCTAAGATTAAGACTGGAATCCTCACAACACTCTGGCAGACAGACAGGGTATTGAATGTTGTCTCTAAGATTAAGACTGGGATCCTCACAACACTCTGGCAGACAGACAGGGTATTGAATGTTGTCTCTAAGATTAAGACTGGGATCCTCACAACACTCTGGCAGACAGACAGGGTATTGAATGTTGTCTCTAAGATTAAGACTGGGATCCTCACAACACTCTGGCAGACAGACAGGGTATTGAATGTTGTCTCTAAGTTTAAGACTGAAGCAAACAGGGGAAATCACTGAGAAACCCCTTCAACGTATCTGAATTTTGTGAGACAAATGACTTGTGCATAATATCTCAACATCCATCACTGAAGGCTTTCTTTGTGTTTCAATCCATTCAGCTGCTAAATTATTGCCAATCATGCAAAGTAACTCAAATCTGTTCATGGGTTGTTATTTCAAATGAAGACAATTTATCCAAAGAATATATACTTGTGAGACTGTTTGATATTTGAGATTACTCAGGTAAAGATAGATTCAATATTTTGTGATTGTGCATGGATGTGAAATAACAAATGGTTATTGCTTTCCATTTTATATTGCAAAATGCAATTTTCTGTCTGAGATATTGAGAGAGAATACAGCAATATACAGTGACACCAGCTGTAGACAGGATGAGAAAATCCACTTAAATGTAATAAAGTCACATTGAACTTTTCTATCCGCACTGCACTAAAGACCAAAATTCGCTAAAGAAAATTGTGATAAATAAAAAAAGTATACCAGTTTAATTTAAGAACCAAAAAATTGACAGATGTGCCATATAGATCTCAAAATAGTTGGGAAGAGAGTTTCCATGTACCAATTTCTTTGGTACATGGTTTATGAACTGATACAGAAAACAATGCTGGATTCAAAACATAGAGTTTTTCTATTGAAATGATGATAAACATTCTTGCAAACAATAGAATGTTATATATATATATGTGGGATACAACCATCCCAGCTCTGCAAATTTAGCTGTGAAGAGATAGAATCATTAGATCATTTGTTTTGGTACTGTCCATGTGTAGCTTGTTTTTTGTCACAGAGGAATGGCTGAAGAATTGCAAAATTTACCTCTGTAAATAGCACTCCTGGGTGATTTTAAAAAGTCATAGTCAATCAATATATATTATAATAATACTCTTAGCAAAAAAGTTTTCACCTCCTTGGCATTTTTCCTATTTTGTTTGTATCATTCGATTTACACAAACATGCCTACCACTTTGAAGAAGTGTATATTTGGTTTGCCCCAGACATAGTGTTTTCCTTGATTGCCAAAAAGCTGAATTTTAGTCTCATCTGACCAGAGTGCCTTCTTCCATATGCAAATATTTTTCTTTAAACAATGGCTATTTCCTGGCCACTCTTCCGTAAAGCCCAGCTCTGTGGAGTGTACGGCTTAAAGTGGTCCTATGGACAGATACTCCAATCTCCGCTGTGGAGCTTTGCAGCTCCTTCAGGGTGATCTTTGGTCTCTTTGTTTGCCTCTCTGATGAATTCCCTCCTTGCCTGGTCTGTGAGTTTTGGTGGGCGGCCCTCTCTTGACAGGTTTGTTGTTGTGCCATATTCTTTCCATTCTTTAATAATAGATGTAATGGTTCTCAGTGGGATGTTCAAAGATTATGATATTTTTTTATAACCCAACCCTGATCTGCACTTCTCCAAAAATGTGTCCCTGACCTATTTGGAGAGCTCCTTGGTCTTCATAGTGCCGCTTGCTTGGTAGTGCCCCTTGCTTAGTGGCGTTGCAGACTCTGGGGCCTTTCAGAATAGGCGTATATATTCTGAGATCATGTGACACTTAGATTGCACACAGGTGGACTTTATTTAACTAATTATGTGACTTCTGAAGGTAATTGGTTTCACCAGATCTTATTTAGGAGCTTCATAGTAAAGGGGTGAATACATACAGTATGCAGGCACCAATTTTCCGTTTTTTATTTTTTAGAATTTTGTAATTTTTTTCATTTCACTTAACCAATTTTTAGTATTTTGTGTATGTTCATTACAAGAATTCCAAATAAAAATCCATTTAAATTATAGGTTGTAATGCAACAAAATAAGAAAAATGCCAAGGGGGTTGAATACTTTTGCAAGGCACAGTGGAGTCTATGAGAATAGAAAGGTTCAGAACTTTTGTGTAACATTACAGCACAGTTTAAAAAAACTTGATGGTCTTCAGAGATAGATAGGAGGGGTTAAGTGGAGCTGAAGGATGGGACTTAAAACAAACAAAAGATAACTATTGTAAAATATACTTTGTCTGTAAAATATATAGTATGTACAGTATAAGCTGGAAGTAGAAGCCTAAGAGTTGTTGTCCATTAGTTTACTCCAATAAGGGGAGGGATGGTAGGGTTAGGGGAAAATAATAAAGGAAAATATATATATATATATTAATATATACAGTATATACATATTTATATATATATATTTACAAAACAATATATGGGGGATTGGAAATGATGCAGACACATACATTGATGGAAGCCACAATCTATCTGCAATATTAAAGCTGATCTACCCCCTGAAAAACAATTGTAATAAAATAAAGTCACTTGGTATATCTTCTTACTTATGAGGAACAACAGTATTACTCAGATCACAGAGAGAAGTTGGGCTGAAAGAATGATGGAGAAATGTCTACACAGACAATCACAATTAGTATTACTCAGATCACAGAGAGAAGTCGGGCTGAAAGAATGATGGAGAAATGTCTACACAGACAATCACAAGAGCAGACTAATGAGCCTGTTGATTTTTGCCTTGGTTTTACGCTAGTCTACAATAAGCTCACTTAGGCCATTCCGTGTTATTTATCTGGCTATAAGAGGTCCTTCACTCTTGTGTTAGTTTAATGGACGAACGACCACTCAGCAGAATCCACCGCAACAAGTCTAAGGGAATAATTTAGTCTCTCCCTTTCTGGGTCCCAGTGGTCAAAATGAAACAGTGGGGAGAAACACCCTCTGCAGCCTGGTCAAGCTCCTTACAATTAGGACCTATAATTCTCTCAGGGCATTTAACTCAACCCTAGCCAGCAAACATGCCACTAACTCAAAGGATGGATACGAGTAGGACAATGCCAACCCAACAGAAAGTAGTGGCATGGCCTTTATTGAGTATTGATGAACCTGAAGAGTACCACAAGTATCTTCTCTGCTGCACTTGACCAGACTGAAAGATGGTTACAAACACCCTTCCTTAGATTGTAAGGACACTTGAAGAAAAAAGTGTATGTTGAATTGTCCTGTGTTCTGGTACTTCATCCTGTACAGCCTATTGTTTACATTGATATGAACAACATTCCATGACATTCTTAGGCTGTGAAGTATGATATAATGTAGTCGACTTCCTGCCTTTTCCACTCCTGAGACAGCAATATGTCACTCTATCATCAAGCCGGGCGATATGGCCAAACATTTATATAACGATAAATTGACTGAATTTTCACGATAACAATAAACTGAATGATACGTTTATAACATTTTTTTGTATAATACCCTTAAAACAACTACTACTACTTTGAATGTTGTAGCTATCAATTGTCACATTAACAATTAACCATAGCAAACTCATTTCATTTATTTCATATGGCCCTATAGATTGTTTATGGTAATGAACGATATCAGCAAACTGTCCACGATAAGTGGTTGGTTTATCATCCCAGTTCTACTCTATCACTGTCTATTCCTCGTGGTCTGTGTCTGGTCGTGGCATCCACCTTTCATAATCCTCTATCCTGGCCACCAATCTGACTCTCCGGTTACACTAAGCTGTCACTGTCACCATGCACGGTGGGATAGCTCTGTTGTTATTGTTTTGTTCGGGCTGTTTCTTTGCCTGGCTGGGAGCATATTGGCCTGCTGTGCTCTGGCTGGCTGGGAAAGCTATGATTCAGTATGACATGTTGTTGTAAGACACTACTTAAAAATTATTTTTAGAGCCCAGATCCAGAAGGTTCAAATGCTCAAAGACTTGAATCAGAGGCTTCGGTGTTACAACTACCATTCTGTTTTCTTGTTCTGAATCTTCCCTAAATGTCTAGAGGTGCGTTAAGGACTGTAACCTTTACTTATGCTGTTGACTTATACCCTGTGATCTATTCCCTCTGAACTTGTCAGGCAAACAGAAGAAAAGGGAGGATGAAAACAAGCAGTTCAAAGCATTCAAATGATTTGACTTCTCACCAAGGTGGGGTCTGGCCTGGGCCTGGGAACTTCTATTGTCAAAAACTGTCAAAAGGAAAGGTCACACCGCCGAAGTTACTTCCAGCCTGAGTGTAACCGACATCAAGCCATAGCCTGAATATTGACTCAGTTAGCCCCTTGGCTCCCGTGTCCATAGCAACAGCTGAGGAGGTAGTTGTCACAGCTTGTTTGGCCTCAGTGGGCTAGCATGTTTCCTCTAAAAAGACCCTTGTTTCCAAATCGGGTCAGAGAGAGCACAGAGGAGTGGAGTTAAGTTGGAATGCCCTTGTGTCCAAGGGCTGAGATTCCATTCTTGTTTTGTTATTGTAATAGTTTGTGTGTTATTTTACATGAACAGACATAAGCCACAGTATGTATGGATGTTCGTTTGATTTACTGTTATTAATGACCTTGAAGACGAGCTCTGGAAATAGGTAACTTATCCAGATTGTTGCCCTTGTTACGCCTTTCCTATTTTTCAGGACTACTTTTATTCAATAGTGCATTGATTTGGTATTCAGGAAGTGAACCCATTTAGCAACAGGAACCAAATGAAGCACGCATTATCTATTATCACAATCTATCAGGAGGATGAACAAAAAAAATACCTCTTTGGCCTTCCCACACATCTCTAACCTTTTCTTTCAAAAGCGTTCAGCAAATAGTCCTAATGCCACTCACTTGTTTGCAGATGATTGTGAATACCATTAGTTCTTCCGTTTTTAATTAGAGGGTAAACACAGGGTAAACTGAGTGTTTTTAGTGAATGTAGGACAGAGAAAATAATACATGACTGTTCTTTTTAATGTACTAACACATCAATATGTTTTCTTCTATAAGGAGTACTGCACGTGTGTGTGTGTGTGTGTGTGTCTGTGTGTGTGTGTGTGTGTGTTGACGGGTGTCTCCTTGTCGAAGAGGTCCCTGACCAGAACCCCAGCCTACGAGGCTCCTGGTGACGTGAGAAGTTTGAGCTCTTCCCATCTCCTGTGAGAGCGCTTGAACTCCAATTTCCTGAGAGACATGCTGTACTTCTGCTAGTACTGTGATCGGAATTTCAATGATTTTGGCCTTGCTGCGAGTGCGGAGATTTCTCATATCACCACTCAGTGAGTGTCTTAGGCTATATCCACTACATGAACAGACTGCTATGGGACTGATGTCGAGTAAGGGACAGTGATGGATAAAGAGGAGGGCAAGTTTATATGTTTGCTTTTACAGCAGGATGAGATTGAACTATCATGGGCAAACACTGATCTGATGATTATTCCCCTTGCAGAGTTAACATCCAGCTGTCAGTATTTCCTTAAATATATTGTGATGTATTATGTAATGTATTGTGATGCATTATATAATGTATTGTGATGTACTGTGTAATGTATTGTGATGTATTATGTAATGTATTGTGATGCTTTTTGTAATATAGTGTGATCAAGTGCAGTGCATTTGCAAAGTATTCAGACCTCTTGAATTTTTCCTCATTTTGTTACGTTACAGCCTTATTCTAAAATGTATACAATATTATTTTTTCTCATCAATCTTAACATAATACCCCATAATGACAAAGCAAAAACAGGTTTTTATATATTTAATAAGTAAGTATTCAGTATTTATTCAGTATTTAATACATAAGTATTCAGACCCTTTGCGATGAGACTTGAAATTGAGCTCAGGTGCATCCTGTTTCCATTGATCACTCTTGAGATGTTTCTACAACTTGATTGGAGTCCACCTGTGTTAAATCCAATTGATTGGACATGATTTGGAAAGGCACACACCTGTCCATATAAGGTCCCACAGTTGACAGTGCATGTCAGAGAAAAAAACCAAGCCATGAGGTCGAAGGAATTGTCCATAGAGATCCGAGACAGGAAACATTTCTAAAAAAAACAGTTTTGCTGTGTCATTATGGGGTATTGTGTGTAGATTGATGAGAAAAACAACAACAGTTCATCCATTTTAGAAGAAGGCTGTAACGTAACAACATGTGAAAAAAGTCAAGGGGTCTGAATACTTTCAGAACGCATTGAATACCATTAGCACGTGAAAGTGTAGTTAATCTGTAATATAAAAAACGTGGTTACACACTTTAGTCCTCACTGTCCTCTGTGGTATTTGGAAGTAATACCTCCATTACATTCTGTATCTGTGGCACTACCACATTTGTCATTGAAGTACAGAGCATAGATCCCAGAGGATTGACAGAAGAGGGTTAAGGTAAATGCATAAGCAGCTGACTGAAATTCTTATTACACTTCCTCTATTTTCCAGTTACTTAAAAAGTCAATTAAAAAGGCCATTATCTTTTTATTTTCCAAATGTAATAGGAAAACAAATGAATTTTACCCTCTGTGGTTTTTTTGCTGGCATTACGTTAGTTTTTTGTTTTTGTTTACTATTTTTCATCTATCTGGCTTATGAGCTGTTTATAGAATTGGACCATTATTTTTCTCTAACTCCCCAAGGTGAGGTTTGATGTCTCTCCATCCTTTTTATTCCCACGTGTCCAACACTCAATGTCATCTAAATGTGTTTTTGCCTTTCTATATTCATGATATCCCATTTTATACTCTTCGACCAATTTCATTGAAATTGCAATGGAGCAAAGTGTGTGGATATTTAGTAGAAAAAAAGAAAAGTCTGACTTCACATACTGAACACAAATATAAACGTACCATGCAACAATTTCAAAGATTTTACTGAGTTACAGTTCAGATAAGGAAATCAGTCATTTGAAATAGATAAATTAGGTCCTAATCTATGGATTTCAAATGACTGGCCAGAGGCGCAGCCATGGATGGGCCTGGGGGGGCATAGGATCACCCACTGGGGAGCCAGGGCCAACCAATCAGAATAAGTTTTTCGACACAAAAACAGATTTATTACAGACAGAAATACTCCTCAGTTTCATCAGCTGTCCGGGTGGCTGGTCTCAGATGATCCCACAGGTGAAGAATTCCACTCCAGCCATTACAACTAGCAAATCAAATCAAATCAAATGTATTTATATAGCCCTTCGTACATCAGCTGATATCTCAAAGTGCTGTACAGAAACCCAGCCTAAAACCCCAAACAGCAAGCAATGCAGGTGTAGAAGCACCTAGCCCATCATCCTATAGCTCCTCCCACCAACCTGCGCTGTTGCTGGTCTGTGGATGTTTGGATCATGTTGCTGAGGACCTCCTCAACTTTTTGAATAGATTTTTTTGTAGTCATGCTGAGACAAAGGGCTCGATTCAATCAGGTCTGCTTTAGCCAACATCCGCATAGCGATTGTTTTCGTAGTGTCAGAGTTTGAACTTTGTTTGAGCTGTCAAATCCACAAGTGTCTCCTGGCATTCAACTTAAAGCGGGCATTGCCATTGTTGCATAAAGATAAATCCCATGAAGCCTTTGTTTACAAGTCCGAACAATGGAATGTGAGATGGAATCTACACCTCCATTAGGATTATATATATATCCTCATTATTTTGTTTAGTGATTTTCAATTTGAGTGTAAACATTTCTATATAGCCAACACTTGCTCATTTTGAACTTCTAAGCGAGTGGGGCGGATGCGACTTTGTGACAATGATCACAAGAGCAGCTGCTCAACGATTTGAGGCTCCAACCTCGAACTCCATTATCAAATTCACTGACAACACGACAGTAGTACCCTGATCACTAAAAATGATGAGACAGCCAACAAAGAGGAGGTAGGCACTTCTGACAGTGTAACAACGGAGCTGATTGTGGTCTTCAGGAGGAACCAGGCAGGGCATGCCCCCATCCTCATCAACTGGGCCGCCGTGGAGACAGACAAAAACATCAAGTTCTTTGGCATACACATCTCAGAAGAGCTGAAATGGTCAAACTACATGGACACCGTGGTGAAGAAGGCACGACAGCAACTCTTTAACATCAGAAGGCTGAAGAAATTCCGCCTGTCCCTGAGGGCCCTTAGTGTTCCATTCGAGCACCATCGAGAGCATACTGTCGGGCTGCATCTCAGCCTCTTCTCCCCACATCCATCACTCAGACGCAAACAGTACTGGATGGCTAAATGGCTAAAACTAACAGACTGGCCAATAGCTTCTACCCCCAGGTTGCTGAATAGCCACCACAAGTCAGGAACTTGCTCCCCCTGTCCTCCTCCTGCACACACCTCCCCATGAAAACACAGCAAATTTGAGGGATTTGAAGTTGAGAGATTGATATATACGTAAAAATACAGTTTTTACAGAAGTCGGAAGTTTACATACACCTCAGCCAAATACATCTAAACTCAGTTTTTCACAATCCCTGACATTCAATCCTAGTAAAAATTCCCTGTTTTAGGTCATTTAAGATCACCACTTTATTTTAAGAATGTGAAATATCAGAATAATAGTAGAGATAATTATTTATTTCAGCTTTTATTTCTTTCATCACATTCCCAGTGGATCAGAAGTTTACATAGACTCAATTAGTAATTGGAAGCGTTGCCTTTAAATTGTTTAACTTGGGTCAAATGTTTTGGGTAGCCTTCCACAAGCTTCCTAAAATAAGGTGGGTGAATTTTGGCCCATTCCTCCTGACAGAGCTTTGCTTTTTCAGTTCTGCCCACACATTTTCTATGGGATTGAGGTCAGGGCTTTGTGATGGCCACTCCAATACCTTAACTTTGTTGTCCTTAAGCCATTTTGCCACAACTTTGGAAGTATGCTTCAGGTCATTGTCCATTTGGAAGACGCATTTGAGGCCAAGCTTTAACTTCCTGATTGAGACTGTCTTGTTGCTTCAATATTCCCACATAATTTTTCTGCCTCAGGAAGCCATCTATTTCGTGAAGTGCACCAGTCCCTCCTGCAGCAAAGCACTACCACAACATGATGCCACAACCCCCATGCTTCACGGTTGGGATGGTGTTCTTCGGCTTGCAAGCCTCCCCCTTTTTCCTCCAAACATAACGATGGTCATTATGGCCAAACAGTTCAATTTTTGTTTCATCAGACCAGAGGACATTTCTCCAAAAAGTACGATATTTGTCCCCATGTGCAGTGGCTTCTTCAATGCTGAACGGCCTTTCAGGTTATGTCAATATAGGACTTGTTTTACTGTGGATACAGATACTTTAATACCCGTTTCCTCCAGCATCTTCACAAAGTCCTTTGCTGTTGTTCTGGGATTGATTTGCACTTTTCACACCAAAGTATGTTCATCTCTATCAGACAGAACGTGTCTCCTTCCTGAGCTGTATGACGGCTGCGTGGTCCCATGGTGTTTATGTTTGCGTGCTATTGTTTGTACAGATGAACGTGGTACCTTCAGGTGTTTGGAAATTGCTCCCAAGGATGAACCAGACTTGTAAAAATAGAGACAGAAATACCTTATTTACATACGTTTTCAGACCCTTTACTATGAGATTAGAAATTGAGCTCAGGTGCATCCTGTTTCCATTGATCATTCTTGAGAGGTTTCTACAACTTCATTGGACATGATTTGTAAAGGCACACACCTGTCTATATAAGTTCCCACAGTTGGCAATGCATGTCGGAGCAAAAACCAAGCAATGAGTTGAAGGAGTTGTCTGTATAGCTCCAAGACAGCATTTGGTCGAGGCACAGATCTAAGGAAGGATACCAAAACATTTCTGCAGCATTGAAGGTCCCCAATAACACAGTGGCCCCCATCATTCCTAAATGGAAGAAATTTGGAACTACCAAGACTCTTCCTAGAGCTGGCCGCCCAGTCAAAATGAGCAGTCAGGGGAGAAGGGCTTTGGTCAGGGAAGTGACCAAGAACCCGATGGTCACTCTGACAGAGCTCTAGAGTTCATCTTTGGAGGAGTACAACCATCTCTGCAGCACTACACCAATTGGGTGTTTGCCAAAAAGGAACCTAAAGACTCTCAGACCATGAGAAACAAGATTGTCTGGTCTGATGAAACCAAGATTTAACTCTTTGGTCTGAATGCCAAGCGTCATGTCTGGAGGAAACCTGGCACCATCCATATGGTGAAGCATGGTGGTGACAGCATCATGCTGTGGGGATGTTATTCAGCAGCAGGGGCTTGGAGACTAGAAAGGATCGAGGCAAAGCATAATGGTGCAAAGTACAGGAAGATCCTTGATGAAAACTTGCTCCAGAGCGCTCAGGTCTTCAGACTGGGGTTAAGGCTCAACTTCCAACCGGAAAATTACCCTAAGCACACTGTTACGGTGCGTGAATGAGGACCCAAAAGCGAATTAACGTAAACAGAGCTTCTTTAATAACAAAACAAAACGTAGGCTCAGATGGACCGGCAGGTTCCGACAGGACAGGACAAGGTTGCAGCAAACATGACGATAGTCTGGTTCAGGCATGAACAACACAAACAAGAATCCGACAAAGACAGGAGCAGAAACAGAGAGAGATATAGAGGACTAATCAGAGGGAAAAAGGGAACAGGTGGGAAAAGGGGTGACGAGGTAGTTAGGAGGAGACAAGGCACAGCTGGGGAAAAGAGGGGGAGAAAAGGTAACCTAACAACGACCAGCAGAGGGAGACAGGGTGAAGGGAAAGGACAGAAACAAGACACAACATGACAGTACATGACACACACAGCCAAGACTACGCAGCAGTGGCTTCGGGACAAGTCTCTGAATGTCCTCGAGTGGCCCAGCCAGAGCCCGGACTTGAACCCGATCAAACATCTCTGGAGACACCTGAAAATAGCTGTGCAGCGACTCTCTCCATCCAACCTGACAGAGATTAAAAGGATCTGCAGAGAAGAATGGGAGAAACTCCCAAAATACAGGTGTTCCAAGCTTGTTGTGTCAATCCCAAGAAGAATCGATAATTGCTATAATTGCTGCCAATGGTGCTTCAACAGGGTACTGAGTAAAGGGTCTGAATACTTCTGTAAATGTATATTATTATTATTTATTTTTGTATAAATGGAGATGATATTGAGATGATATTCAGCCATTGGGCAATTAACTCCAAAGCACATCTACAACTCCAGAGCACCCCTACAACTCCAGAGCACCTCTACAACTCCAGAGCACACCTACATCTCCAGAGCACCTCTACAACTCCAGAGCACCCCTACAACTCCAGAGCACCCCTACAACTCCAGAGCACATCTACAACTCCAGAGCACCCCTACAACTCCAGAGCACATTTACAACTCCAGACCACTTCTACAACTCCAGAGCACCCCTGCAACTCCAGAGTACCCCTGCAACTCCAGAGCACATCTACAACTCCAGAGCACATCTACAACTCCAGAGCACCCCTACAACTCCAGAGCACCTCTACAACTCCAGAGCACCCCTACAACTCCAGAGCACCTCTACAACTCCAGAGCACATCTACAACTCCATACTGTGTGAGGTGAAGTGAATGATCGGGACTCTCTCCTTGCCTCATAGGGGGGCAAGCAAAGCCTTGGGGATTCCTCAATCAATATTTAATGTTGTTTTTCAGAATTTTACTCAAGGCAGGCCTTTTTCTTTATTGCGAAGCGATAACTGCTTTTATTACCATTTTGAAAAGTGTTCCAATATTATCTGCGTTAAAGCATGTCCGCTGTCTCGCAGACTACTTAGGCGAGAGGAGACTAAGGCTGTGTTAAAAAAAAAGGCATCCCGATTCTTGATAATTTTTCCACTAATTGGTCTATGACCAATCACATCAGATCTTTTCACATCAGCTCTTTTTCAGCGCTTGTCTGATTAGTCAAAAGACCATTTATCATGAAAAAAAAAAGATCAGATTTGGGCTCCCTGTCTAAACGCAGCCATGCAGAAACTTTTGGAGGTTGTAGAATTATTTACACTGCAGCACTCAGTTCTAAAGGTAGGCAATGGGTGTGCCTGTGTGTGTGTGTGTGTGTGTGTGTGTGTGTGTGTGTGTGTGGGGGGGGGGGGGGGGGGGGGGGGGGGGGGGCTATATTTTATTCTACCGTACCTTGTTAATGACCTAATTCAATTAGAGTACAGCAGGAAGTGGAGAAAAGCACAATGTGTGTTGCTTATCAATGGCTGTGGAGGGGTTGGTGTTCCTGTTCTTTGTGTGACTGCTTCCACCTTTTCATACAGACGTGGTACAGTAGTTTCCCTCTCTTAGGTTATGCCAGATGTAATGAGTTTTTTAAAAATGGCCATGTTTACGGTTGTTTTGATAGTTACCATTCACCACTTTGTCTTTTTGTTGTTGTTATATATCCTCAAATTCAGCTATGAAATGCGCTATTGAATATACTACAGTATGGCTGGACTGTCATTCGACAATTTACCAATTTCACACAAACAATCCTTTAACCTGTAGTCGTATACTCGCAGGACAAGAACCGATACCGAAAACTGAGTCAAACACTTAGACATGAGTGATGACACTCACAGTGTATGCTCCAACAGAAGCAAAACCACAAACCAGTTTTGAGGACATGACAGAACACGTGCTCCCCACTGCGTTGTGTAATTCTGCCCATGCACATATTGCACCTGAGCAGCTCCTCCTCCTTGCAAGGGTCACAAGACAGAAGTAGATATGTATTGTATTTATAAATATAAACTGGATGGTTCGAGCTATGAATACTGATTGGCTGACAGTCGTGGTAAATCAGACCGTAAACCACTGGAATGACAAAACATTTATTTTTACTGCTCTAATTATATTGGTGACCAGTTTATAATAGCAATAAGGCACCTCGGGGGTTTGTGGTACGGTGTATATGGCCAATATACCACGGCTAAGGCCTGTGTCCAGGCACTCGCGATGCGTCGTGCCTAAGAACAGCCCTTAGCCGTGGTATATAGGCCACATACCACACCTCCTCAAGCCTTATTGTTTAAATAGGCATTGCTTACGGCTTTGCTAGTCATGAGGCCTTTATTCCAGTTGCTTATGGTCTGAGGCATGTGACGTTTGCAAGTTTTAATGTCACATCCACAAGTACAGTGAAATGCCCATAATAGTGTCAGTTGTATCTGTATAACGGATTCATTAGCTAATCAATCACACAACTTCTATTAGATCAATCACACAACTGGCAATATTTTAATCTGAAATGCAACAATTACTATGTGAAACAAGACTAAGATCAACTGTATATCAACTTGAATACCACACTCTTTCTGCCAAGGAAGGCAGTTGTCCCACCCAGTTGTCCCACGCTTCCATTGAATTTAATTTAGATTGAATTGGGCTTTCAGTCCGTAGAAATATAATAAGTATATATCTATGCCTCAGACTTTACACAGGCTGCATCAGGTGTCTGTCTTCCAGTCTTTGTTCTGTGAGCTCAGTTCCATTGCTGGCGCATGCCTGCTGCTGTTGTATGTTTAACTAACAGTTCTGTCACTCAGGATGTGGAGTCAGACAAGCAGCCAGGTCCCACTCTTTGGTTGATTAGACACTGGCTCCCAGCCAATTACTCAACACATCCCTAACTCGTCATCTATCAACCGACCCAGCTGATTTAAAACGTTTGTATAGTTTCAGCCAGTAGTTTTGAAAGTGGTGCTCATGAGCCAAAAACATTTTCTTTGTGTACTACGTCATCCAAATGTGTAACACGTGTCATCCATTTACCTACTCTGTGTCATCCAATTGTGTACTACGTCGTCCATTTTGTATGATATGTTACGTCCTGCAATTTTTAGCAATTCTTATTATATGCTGCTAATGTCTAGTTGATTAACCTACATGTCACATTGGTTTTGCAAACACTATTTGCATATGGTCAGATTAGCCTATTTTGCCAAATCGCAGCCAGAGGCGTCTGCAAATAGGTTCTGTTTGCTCCTAGGCATAAGTGAATGTCTGTGCTTGCATACTCCCAAAAAGGCCTTCGCTTGCAAAACAAGAAAAAAAAGGTAGTATTGCTGTTGTTTGTCCCTCTTGGGACACCATAGCAACAGCACAGCCAGTACACTTCCTCTCTAAGAGATATCAAGAAATCTGCAATTAATTTTGACGTTTTTGCCAAGGAGGTCTTAGTCACAAAATTTTACATCCAGCTAAGATGTTTGTTGCAGTATTTCTCAAGTGAAAAAAGCTGCACGAAAACTGGTCATCTCTCGTTGAATGACAAACAAACACTTAATTGAAGAATCCTGTCCATAGTTCCCGCTGTTACTGGGAGTAGTACTGTTGACCAATCACAGATGAAAGTGAGTAGACTTCGGTCATTGAACTTCGACTTGCCTTAAGAAAAACATGTGGTGTGCGCAAACAGCTGAAAAAACACCCTGCCGAACACATAAACTAACAAACAAGTCACAAAATGTGGTCATAATACTGCATATGCACAAACTATTTCGATTGGGACGCCACAGGCTTTATAACCTCCCTTGTCTGTCAGACACAGGTTTGGCCCTGCATGCCTTTATCTCACCTCATTTGCACACAATGTATATAGACTTTTTCTACTATATTATTGACTGTATGTTTGTTTATTCCATGTGTAACTCTGTGTTGTTGTATGTGTCGAACTGCTTTGCTTTATCTTGGCCAGGTCGCAATTGTAAATGAGAACTTGTTCTCAATTAGCCTACCTCGTTAAATAAAGGTGAAATTAAAATATATAAATAAATGCCTGATCGGTAATCCGGCCATGTGTAGGCTATCCTTCCTTCCTACTATCCTCACTCACACCTTCCCATAAACACAGAATGGGCTACTAATGGTTAGCAATAAACAATATCCTAGCCTACTCTGCAAACAAATCAAGTCAAAAAAATCAAGTATGTTATTTAATGGAATTACTTGAAACTTCCAAGAACCTGTTTCTTCTTCTCTCTTGCATAAAATACAGGAAGATGGTTGGATGGTGTGATTCACTGAGAATAAAATGCAACCAGCCATTACCAAGATAGGTAGATATATAGGCTCCAGCTCCTGATAAAGTAATTCTGTACTTCGTACATCTGATTTTGACATCCAATGGGTCTGTTTATGAGAACTATATGCCTATTGATCTTACAAATCTCTTACGTGGTATTTTCAAACAGTGAGGTATGATGAGAATGAGAGTAGTAGACCAGTATATTATATATTTTTTATGACATTACAGTAGTACAGTGAAAAGTAATCTGAAACTCCTAAACTGACATCATATCCATATGAAAGTACTCCATGCCCCTCCCTCGCGGTGACATCAGCAGGGTCCTGCTCTCTCTTCCCATCGCCAAAGACTCACAAAGGACTACAACTGGATAGTCGGGAACTCGCAAAACTACGCCCGTTTGATGCATTTATTCCAAAGGATTTATTTAAGGGACTTTTACTAGGTGAGCTAAGATTTTAAAGTTCTTATTCCCACGTTTTCAAATGTTAAACTTATGCTCTCATCCAAACAGAAGTGCTCGCGTCGACAAAAACAGTTTGCATGATGTAGTTGCGTTCTCATAGTTTAGGAACCTCATTAGCTCATTTATGAATAACTTAAAAAAAAAAAAAAATCAGAATGGAGACCGTAGTTGTGAGGTTATTTTAATGGAAACTATTGTAATTTTAATAGTTGGATATTTTTACGAGCCGAAGGGGCAGTGCAGCCACTTAGCTGACCAAAGGTGGGTGGGTTTTTCTGTCTTTGCGGTGCTAATTTGTAGTTCTTACCTACATTGTTTCTTCTTACCACGTCATGCACCCTATAAATCACTATATCTCTCTGCCTCCACACAAGTTTTGCTGCCAATTATAAAAACAGTTTTGCCTTGAGTAATAGCAGTCATAAATTGTCGAAATTGTCTCCACTCTCCATCACCTATTGAACACAACAATTTGAAACGTTTTAAGAGTGGTGCATTAGCAACATTGATGTAATGCAGTGACAGTCGGTGCCGATCAAGATTAGGGAGGACGATTTTTTTTAATGATCATTATTTCTATCACAATATATTTGATGACTGATTCATATTCCATTCACCCAGCTCAAGGCTACTCGAATATGCTATATACCCATCATGAGCTTACTACAACCTAGCCTACAACTGAAAGTTTATAATTTAGGTGAACATGTCTATAGATAAATTGGGAGTAATCAAGGTGACACATTCCATAATGCCTTGTATACTCTTGCCTGTATCGAGCTGATCTTGTCTGTAAACATTAGTCCTAACAGTTAAAATGAGAGTTTCTATTGGACAAATTAATATAGGCCCCTCCCCGTTTCATTCCGTTTGCTTCCGTTTAAGAAACATTTTCGGCAGGAACACCCCTAATCACCTGCATGCGCACACAGTTCTTTCGTAGCAGCCACATTCAGCATTATCACTTTGCTCAATGTAAACTCAGCAAAAAAATGAACATCCTCTCACTGTGTTTATTTTCAGCAAACTTAACATGTGTACATATTTGTATGAGCATAGCAAGATTCAACAAATGAGACATAAACTGAACAAGTTCCACAGACATGTGACTAACGGAAATTGAATAATGTGTCCCTGAACAAAGGGGGGTCAAAATCAAAAGTAACAGTCAGTATCTGGTGTGGCCACCAGCTGCATTAAATACTGCAGTGCATCTCCTCCACATGGACTGCACCAGATTTGCCAGTTCTTGCTGTGAGATGTTACCCCACTCTTCCACCAAGCCACCTGCAAGTTCCCGGACATTTCTGGGGGGAATGGCCCTAGCCCTCACCCTCTGATACCAACAGGTCCCAGACGTGCTTAATGGGATTGAGATCCGGGCTCTTCGCTGGCCATGGCAGAACACTGACGTTCCTGTCTTGCAGGAAATCATGTACAGAAAGAGCAGTATGACTGATGGCTTTGTCATGCTGGAGGGTCATGTCAGGATGAGCCTACAGGAAGGGTACCACATGAGGGAGGAGGATGTCTTCCCTGTAATGCACAGCGTTGAGATTGCCTGCAATGACAACAAGCTCAGTCCGATGATGCTGTGACACACCGCCCCAGACCATGATGGACCCTCCACCTTCAAAATGATCCCACTCCAGAGTACAGACCTCATAATCGTGGTATACAGTCTGATCTACCACAGCTGTCATCCAATTACCATTCAGGGCTCGAACCAACCAGTTTATAATTCCTTCTTGCATCTACTCTCCTCCTCTCACATTTTCCTTTCGCTTGTGGACTTCAGTGCACAACACAACAGCTGTCTTTGACCAGGTGCAAAAACCTCTTCAAGCCAAACCTTCATACCTTAACCGCTAACCACTACACAGCCTACATCATTGCCACTAGGTCCTGGACCATACCAGTATCACTATACTTATCAGTATCGTGGCAAGGAAACAAAATACAAAGCGAATTTGACTTTTTTAGGAAAATAGCCCTAATGAGAAAAAAAGAAACAACAAACATAATTAAATTGTCATCCAGAGTCACATTTATTTCCCAAGCTATAGAACACAGTACTTTACATACTGCAGGTTTTTTTGCTGGACCATAGAGTTTGGTCTGCTTCATGTTTGACTTTTTGCCATGGAACAAATATTGCAATACTGGGATCTTTTGGTATCAAGTTGTAAACATATTAACGTTATAGTCAACAAACTAGAACTAATGCGTTAGTAAACCCACGATCCAATAGCATTCCTCTATGTTAGAGTCGGGTTGTTGAGCAGGCTAGAGTAGCTGCATTGCCTAAGGGAAGGTAAATATAGCTCTCTTTCTCTCTGCTGCTCCTCCTTAATTTAAGAAATTAATTTGTTCAAATCCGTTCAACTATTGTCTTTCTCTCTGAGTCAACTACTCACCACACTTTATGCACTGCAGTGCTAGCTTCCTGTAGTTTATTTTTTCAGTTCTAGGTTCCTGTAGTTTATTTTTTCAGTTCTAGCTTGCTGTAGTTTTATTTGTTCAGTTCTAGGTTCCTTCTCTGGTCCTTTGATTGGATGGACATCATGTCAGAGGGTGCTGTTGAGGCTACTGTAGAACTTCATTGCAAGAAAATATTTTAATCAGTTATTTGGTGGATATTTTTAGGATAGTTTTATCCAGAAAGGATTACTTTTTAAAATGTTTCACTATTTTTCTTTTCATAAAATTCACTGAGGAGGATGCTTCTTCCTTGCTGAGCGGCCTTTCAGGTTATGTCAATATAGGACTTCTTTTACTGTGGATATATATACTTTTGTACCTGTTTCCTCCAGCATCTTCACAAGGTCCTTTGCCGTTGTTCTGGGATTGATTTGCATATTTCACACCAAAGTACGTTCATCTCTAGGAGAAGGACGTCATATAGGCACTGCTGTTAGTTCGGGAATATAAAATAACATATTTTCAATGCAAATGGGTCCAACTTCACTTCATGATTTGTGATTCCGGATGCTTAAGAATTTGTATTTTAGTAATTTTCTGTGATCGGGAATGTTTTTTTTTTCAGCTGTCAGGACACATCCCTATACAACTCAGCTGCCAGAATGAAATTTGAAACAACTTAGTTGTATGTCAAGTAGTGATTAGAGGTCGACCGACTATGATAACGATTAATCGGCCTATTTACATATTATTATTTTTTTGTAATTTATTTCTAATAATGACAATTACAACAATACTGAATGAACACTTATTTTAACTTAATATAATACCTCAATAAAAATCCATCTAGCATCAAATAAATAATGAAACATGTTCAATTTGGTTTTAATAATGCAAAAACAAAGTGTTGAAGAAGAAAGTAAAAGTGCAATATGTGCCATGTAAGAAAGCTAACGTTTCAGTTCCTTGCTCAGAACATGAGAATATATGAAAGCTGGTGGTTCCTTTTAACATGAGTCTTCAATATTCACTGGTAAGAAGTTTTAGGTTGTAGTTATTATAGGAATTATAGGACTATTTCCCTCTATACCATTTGTATTTCATTAACCTTTACTATTGGATGTTCTTATAGGCACTTTAGTATTGCCAGTGTAAATAGTATAGCTTCTGTCTCTCTCCTCGCTTAGCTCGAACCAGCAACACAACAACAACAGAGCAAGGTGAACAACTACTAGAAGGCTCAGAGCGAGTGATGTTTGAAACGCTATTAGCGCGCGCTAACTAGCTAGCCATCTCACTTCGGTTACACCAGCCTCATCTTGGGAGTTGATAGGCTTGAAGTCATAAACAGCGCAATGCTTGGCGCACAACCAAGAGCTGCTGGCAAAACGCACGAAAGTGCTGTTTGAATTAATGTTTATTCGCCTGCTTCTGCCTACCACCGCTCAGTCAGATACTTAGATACTTGTATGCTCAGTCAGATTATATGCAACGCTCGGGGGTTTGAACTTGCAACCTTCCAGTTACTAGTCCAACGCTCGAACCACTAGGCTAACCTGCCGCCCCATATAACTAGTGATTATGATTGATTGTTATAAGATAAGTTTAATGCTAGCTAGCAACTTACTTTGGCTTCTACTGCATTCGCGTAACAGGAGTGCAATGAGAGGCAGGTGGTTAAAGCGTTAACTGTAAGGTTGCTAGATTGGGTCCCCCGAGGTGACAAGGTGAAAATCTGTTGTTCTGCCCCTGAACAAGGCAGTTAACCCACCGTTCCTAGGCTGTCATTGAAAATAAGAATGTGAACTGACTTGCCTAGTTAAATAAAGACTAAATAAATGTGTAAAAAAAATATTTAAAAAATATAAAAAAATATTTTTAAAAAATCGGCAAATTGGCGCCCAAAAATACAGATTTCCGATTGTTATGAAAACTTAAAATTGGCCCTAATTAATCGCTCATTCCGATTAATCGGTCGACCTCTAGTCTCAACGTCAACAATGAAGAGGCGACTCCGGGATGCTGGCCTTCTAGGCAGAGTTGCGAAGAAAAAGCCATATCTCAGACTGGCCAATTAAAGATTAAGATGGGCAAAAGAACAGACACTGGACAGAGGAACTCCATACAAAATCAGCCGTTTCCAGCTACAATAGTCATTTACATCATTAACGATGTATTTCTAATCAATTTCATGTTATTTTAATGGCACCCTAGTTCCAGAATCAATTTAGTCAACTTTCACCCGGTGAAAAAATATGCGCTCTCAGATGAATCTGATTCACTCATTCTGTTGTCTTTCCTTTATCCCATCTGCATTAGAGGGACTCTTGGGAGAATAATAGCAATGATCAGCCTTTAAAGTGTGGATAATTAAAATCTGAGTAGCAGCAGCATTTACATTGCATTCGGAAAGTATTCGTACCTTTTACCACATTTTGTTACGTTACAGCCCCTTTTCCCAAAAATTATTAAGTAAAAAAAACAGAACATCAATGTACACACAATGACAAAGCAAAAGCATTTATTTTCTTGAAATTTTGCGAATTTATTCTAACTTAAAAAACAGATTCCTTATTTACGTAATTATTCAGACACCTGGGAGAATAATAATTAGCCTCTAAAAGTGCGTACTTAAAATCTGCCTGTGGAACGGTCAAATGCTTGTCTTTTCCCATCATATGGTCAGTCACCTTCAAGCTTCATAAATAGTACAACATCTCTACAAATGTATTTTGCACAGCTGTTCATTCATCTTTATACAGTGAACAAAAATATAAACGCAGCATGTAAAGTGTTGATCCCATGTTTCATGAGCTGAAATAAAAGATCCCAGAAATGTTCCATATGCACAAAAAGCTTATTTCTCTCATTTTGTGCACACTTCAAATCAAATGTATTGGTCACATACACATGGTTAGAAGATGTTAATGTGAGTGTAGCGAAATGCTTGTGCTTCTAGTTCCGACAATGCAGTAATAACCAATGAGTAATCTAACCTAACAATTTCACAACAACTACCTTATACACACAAGTGTAAAGGGATGAAGAATATGTACATAAAGATATATGAATGAGTGATGGTACAGAACGGCATAGGCAAGATGCAGTAGATGGTATCGAGTACAGTATATACATATGAGATGAGTAATGTAGGGTATGTAAACATTATATTAAGTGGCATTGTTTAAAGTGGCTAGTGATACATTTTTTACATACATTTTTTCATTATTAAAGTGGCTGGAGTTGAGTCAGTATGTTGGCAGCAGCCACTCAATGTTAGTGGTGGCTGTTTAACAGTCTGATGGCCTTGAGATAGAAGCTGTTTTTCAGTCTCTCGGTCCCTGCTTTGATGCAACTGTACTGACCTCGCCTTCTGGGTGAACAGGCAGTGGCTCGGGTGGTGGAAGGTGTCCTGGAAGGGAAGGTAGTTTGCCCCTGGTGATGCGTTGTGCAGACCTCACTACCCTCTGGAGAGCCTTACGGTTGTGGGCGGAGCAGCTGCCGTACCAGGCTGTGATACAGCCCGACAAGATGCTCTCAATTGTGCATCTGTAAAAGTTTGAGTGCTTTTGGTGACAAACCAAATTTCTTCAGCCTCCTGAGGTTGAAGAGGCGCTGTTGCGCCTTCTTCACCACGCTGTCTGTGTGGGTGGACCAATTCAGTTTGTCCGTGATGTGTACGCCGAGGAACTTAAAACTTACTACCCTCTCCACTACTGTCGTGGCCATGCACGCCTCCAACTCAATCATCAAGTTTGCAGACGACACTACAGTGGTTGGCTTGTTTTTTGTTTACATCCACCTGACCGGCGTGACATATCAAGAAGTTGGTTGTACAGCATGATTATTACACAGGTGCACCTTGTGCAGGGGACAATAAAAGGCCACTCTAAAATGTGCAGTTTTTCCCACAACACACAACGCCACAGATGTCTCAAGTTTTGAGGGAGAGTGCAATTGGCATGCTGACTGCAGGAATGTCCACCAGAGCTGTTGCCAGAGAATTTAATGATAATTTCTTTACAATAAGCCGCCTTCAATGTCGTTTTAGAGAATTTGGCTGTACTTCCAACCGACTTCACAACCGCAAACCACGTGTATGGTTGGCATGTGCGGTTATGGAATGGGCAGGCATAAGCTACGGAAAATGAACACAACTGCATTTTATCTATGGCAATTTTAATGCACAGAAAAACTGTGCCAAGATCCTGTGGCCCATTTTAAGATATCTTTGACCAAAAGATGCATATCTTTATTGCCACACATGTGAAATCCATAGATTAGGGCCTAATTCATTTCAAATGACTGATTTTCCTCATATGAACTGTAACTCAGTAAAGTCATTGAAATTGTTGCGTTTTAGATTCTTGTTCAGTATAAAATAAATAACTTATCTTGGAGCAACATTAACCCATGTTTTTGCACAACACAGGGATCTATTTTAATGTATTAAAATGTTTTTCAGTTTGTGGGCCTGAGAAGAGTTTTGTTATTTTACTTGGACTGAAGTTCATATTGAATAATGCATAGACTTGGTTAGTCCTTGTATGTTTTATTTAGTCAGCCGGGGCAGAGCGTCTTCGTGCACTAACGGGTGACATGGAGATCAGTCTTTTTTTATTTAAATTTTTTTGACCCCCTTTTTTTTCTCCCCAATTTTTCAGCGGGCGGCGAAGGTTGAGTCATGCATCTTCCGTTGAGTCACTGCGCTTCCTAAAACCCGTCCTCTTAACCCGGAAGCCAGCCTGCACCAATGGTCACTTGTATAATACCAAAGTCTCTGCCTACTTTCTGCTATTTCTCAGGTCACTTGTATAATACGAAGCCTCTGCCAAAGCATAACTCATTTTTCCGTCTTTCAGAGCTCCCTCTTGAGTGACAAATGATTTAAATGGAGTTCATTGTGTGAGTGAATGTGCATGTGATTCTAGATAAGCTGCTCCCACAGTGAGAACGTGCCTCTCCGCACTCTCTCTCTCTCTCCGCACTCTCCCTGTGGACATTAGTGCTGGGTCCAGCTGGTTATTTACACCGTCCTTTACAACAGAGGGCACGCTGGCACAATTGGAATCAGACAGGGCAGCTTTGTTGGCCCCGGGGCACCCTGGGACCCTGTCTGACTCATGGATAATAGTCACTTATTGCCAGGTGTCACTCATACTAGAGGTTTGGTTGGGTCATTCTATATTGTTCCATTCAGCCTGGGTTGTAAGTGATTGTGTTCTCTAAGTGTTGAACAGTTTTAATCAACAGTGATTTCTTAAGATGGAGGAGGCCGATCCCTCTAGTAGCTTCTGTTTGATTGTGTCCATGTTTCTAGTGCCCATCTCCACAGGGATGTATTAACTGGATTACCCAGGCAACACTTCTCTCAGCTTTGTTTGTGTAACATTAGCCCATCAGCTTTTGGGGTGTTCCAATTCTGAGTCTTGAATGAACAACCGGTGTTGTTTATAACCTGGAACACGCAGTGTCTTTTAGAAAGGGAGATTTAGGAAGTGAAACCAGAGGCTACACTTCCCTTTTGGATTCCAATGTTACCATAGCATTCCTCCTACTTCATGGTGAGACTAGCGATGTGATGAGAAGAGAATTCTACTTAAATGTCTGATTTTATAAAGCCTGCATTGACAGTTGAAAGACACCCTATTCTTTTTATCGAAATAATGATTCCTTTTCACACCGTCCCTTGTGCCAATTCACAATGAAATATTTATGTTCAAAGCTTTCAAGTGAATGAAGTGGAGAGGGATAGCCAAAGCTACTAGCCATTTTCCCCTCTTTTTAGCAAAAAGGGGTTTTCCACAGTCATTTAATAAGGCATAATGCCAGTTTTAGACTCTTTGCAATGTGATACACAACCACAACATAGTTTTAATGCATTTTCAGTTAAAGTGTTGAAAGGAAATTGTATTACCATGTATGATTTGCAAGACAGAAGTTTGCATGCATAGAAATGTCGGGCTATTAGACAAATGTTTACCAACCCATTCAAATCTCCTCACTGGCTGTAAACCAATCTTAGTACCATGTGAGACAGATGATGTCACTGAAGAATCTAGAATCTGATGCTGTCATCAGAATCAGTCAATGTACACAGTGAGGCTTCTGTTATGGTTCTCCGTCAACATTGGTCTTTGATTACATTATCTTTGACTGGCCAATAGTCAATAGAGCCACACATAGTGTCATGAAGAGTGTCTCTGTGTATTATGTTGGAGCTAAATTTGTAGAAAGTTGTATGGTCTCCTAGACCACCGTTTATCTGCAGGCTATAAGGACCACAGGGTGGTTATAAAACTCACGTCACCGAGGACTCTAGACCGCTGCTGAAACATTCACCTCTGGGATAACACCTATTCTTTAGTGCAGGGATCAAATCAAATTTGTCACATGCGTCAAATACAACAGGTGTGACCTTACAGTGAAATGCTTACTTACAAGCCCTGAACCAACAATGCAGTTTTAAGAACAATAGGTGTTAAGTAAATAATAACAAATGGTTAAAGAGCAGCAGTAAGATAACAGTAGCGAGGCTATATACAGGGTCAATGTGGAGACTATATACAGGGTATTACGGTACAGAGTCAATGTGGAGGCTATATACAGGGTATTACGGTACAGAGTCAATGTGGAGGCTATATACAGGGTATTACGGTACAGAGTCAATGTGGAGGCTATATACAGGGTATTACGGTACAGAGTCAATGTGGAGGCTATATACAGGGTATTACGGTACAGAGTCAATGTGGAGGCTATATACAGGGTGTTACGGTACAGAGTCAATGTGGAGGCTAAATACAAGGGGTACTGGTACAGAGTCAATGTGGAGGCTATATGCAGGGGGTACCGGTACAGAGTCAATGTGGAGGCTATATACAGGGGGTACCGGTACAGAGGCAATGTGGAGGCTATGTACAGAGTCAATGTAGACGCTATATACAGGGGGTACCGGTACAGAGGCAATTTGGAGGCTATATACAGGGGGTACCAGTACAGAGGCAATGTGGAGGCTATATACAGGGTGTTACGGTACAGAGTCAATGTGGAGGCTATATACAGGGTATTACGGTACAGAGTCAATGTGGAGGCTATATACAGGGTGTTACGGTACAGAGTCAATGTGGAGGCTATATACAGGGTGTTACGGTACAGAGTCAATGTGGAGGCTATATACAGGGTGTTACGGTACAGAGTCAATGTGGAGGCTATATACAGGGGGTAGCGGTACATAGTCTATGTGAAGGCTATATACAGGGGGTACCCGTACAGAGTCGATGTGTGGGGGCACCAGTTAGTCAAGGTAATATGTACATGTAGGTAGAGAAAGTGACTATACATAGATAACCAGAGAGTAGCAGCAGCGTAAATGTGCGGAGAGTGGGCACACAATACAAAAAGTCTGGGTAGCCATTTGATTAGCTGTTCAGGAGTCTTCTGGCTTGGGGGTAGAAGCTGTTAAGAAGCCTTTTGGACCTAGACTTGTCAATCCGGTACTGCTTGCCGTGTGGTAGCAGAGAGAACAGTCTATAACTAGGGTGTCTGGAGTCTTTGACAAATTTTAGGGCCTTTCTCTGACACCACTTGGTGTAGAGGTCCTGGATGGCAGGAAGCTTGGCCCCAGTGATGTACAGAGCCATACGCACTACCCTCCATACGCACTACCCTCCATACACACTACCCTCCATACACACTACCCTCGGCGGCCGAGCACCATACCAGGCAGTGATGCAACCAGTCAGGATGCTCTCCATGGTGCAGCTGTAGAACCTTTTGAGGATCTGAGGACCCATGCCAAATCTTTCCAGTCTCCTGAGGAATAGGCTTTGTCCTGCTCTCTTCACGACCGACTTGGTGTGTTTGGACCATGATAATTTGTTTGTGATGTGGACACCAAGGAACTTGAAGCTCTTAACCTTCTCCCCTACAGATCTGTCGATGAGAATGGGGTGTGCTCGTCCTCCTGATATCTGTGTCTTTCTCATGCGAATCACGGGGACTTGGGCCTTGTCTGGTGTCTGAAGTAGATCCTTCTCATCCGACTTGTTAAAGAAAAAATCTTTGTCCAGTACGAGTTGAGTAATCGCTGTCCTAATATCCAGAAGGTCTTTTTAGTCATGAGATGGTGGCAGAACATTGTGTAAAAAAGAAGTTTAAAAAACGTTAAAAAATGCACACAGTAGCACAATTGGTTAAGTGCACAAAAAACGGCAGCCATCTCCTCCAGCGTCTTTTTTTCCATCATCATATTTTTCTTGAGTGGGTGGTTGGGGTGCCGGAACATAATATATTTTTACACTGCAAATTGACCGCAAGAAGCATAAACCGATGTAATATTTGAGTAAAACACAATACTTTCAAACCAATTTTGATTATATTTGGGAACATTGTTCTGCGTAAGGTGGCGTCTTTCGGATGGGATGTTAAAACGGGTGTCCTGACTCCGTGGTTATTCAAAATCCCATGGTGCTAATTGTAAGAGTAGGGGTGATCACCCTGTGTCATGGCTATATTCACAACCTTGCACATTCCATCATGGCCACCTAATCTTCCCCCTCATTCCTAATTGGCATATACTGTATCACTCCTCACCTCTCCACCTGGTAGCTGATGTGTGTTGAAAGTTTTGGCACAAAAATGGTCGCTGTGAATCACCCAGGTGTGTGCTACACATTGATGGTGGATGAGGTGAGTTTCCCCCTACAATATAAAGTGATTTAAGTACCCCAGTTGGTAGAAAAGTGCTATATAAATCCAATCAATTACTGTGCCTTGCAAAACTATTCACCCCCCCTTGGCCTTTTTCCTATTTTGTTGTATTACAACCTCTAATTGAAATCGATTTTTATTTCGATTTCATGTCATGGATATGCACAAAATAGTCCAAATTGGTGAAGTGAAATGAAAAAAATTACTTGTTTCAAAATATGATTAAAAATGGAAAAGTGGTGCGTGCATATGTAGTCACCCCCTTTGCTATGAAGCCCCTAAATAAGATTTGGTGCAACCAATTACCTCCATTTAACTAATTATGTGACTACTGAAGTCCACCTGTGTGCAATCTGTCACATGATCTCAGTATATATACACTTGTTCTGAAAGGCCCCGAGTCTGTAACACCAGAAAGCAAGGGGCACCACCAAGCAAGCGGCACTATGAAGACCAAGGAGCTCTCCAAACAGGTCAGGGACAAAGTTGTGGAGAAGTACAGATCAAGGTTGGGTTGTAAAAAATATCAGAAACTTTGAACATCCCACATTAAAAAATGGAAAGAATATGGCACCACAACAAACTTGCAAAGAGAGGGCCGCCCACCAAAGCTCATGGACCAGGCAAAGAGGGCATTGATCAGAAAGGCAACAAAGAGACCAAGATAACCCCTAAGGAGCTGCAAAGCTCCACAGCGGAGACTGGTGTATCTGTCCATTGGACCATTTTAAGTTGTTCACTCCACAGAGCTGGGCTTTACGGAAGAGTAGCAAAAAAATAATAAGCGAACATGTTTATTGTTTGACAAAAGGCATGTTTGGAGACCCAAACATATGGAAGAATGTACTCTGGTCAGATGATAATAAAATTGATGAATCAAGGAAAACACTGTGTCTGGAACAAACCCAACACCTCTCATCACCCTGAGAACCCCATCGGCAGGGACCGGGAAACTGGTCAGAATTGAAGGCATGATGGATGGCGCCAAATACAGAGACATTTTTGAGGGAAACCTGTTTGTCTTCCAGAGATTTGAGACTGGGACGGAGGTTCACCTTCCAGCAGGACAATGACCCTAAACATACTGCTACAACAACACTCGAGTGGTTTAAGGTGAAACATTTTAAATGTCTTGGAATGGCCTAGTCAAAGCCCAGACCTCAATCCAATTGAGAATCTGTGGTATGACAAAGATTGCTGTACACCAGCGGAACCCATCCAACTTGAAGGAGCTTGAGCAGTTTTGCCTTGAAGAATGGGCAAAAATCCCATACGTGCCAAGCTTATAGAGACATACCCCAAGATACTTGCAGCTGTAATTGCTGCATAAGGTGCCTCTACAAAGTATTAACTTTGGGTGGGTGAATAGTTATGCATGCTAAAGTTTTTTTTGTGTGTGTCTTATTTGTTATGTTTCACAAAATCTATTTTGCATCTTCAAAGTAGTAGGCATGTTGTGTAAATCATGTGATACAACCTCCCCCAAAATCAATTTTAATTCCAGGTTGTAAGGCAACAAAATAGGAAAAATGCCAAGGGGGGTGAATACTTTCGCAAGCCACTGTATTCATATTATTATTATTTGTTTACAATCACATATCTCTCTATTATGTGTGGGAATACTTGGGAACAGATTTCCTAAATTAAATCCATTGGACGTGATTTCCTGGTGTCTTACACTCTTATGTCCAACTATGAAAATAGTATATTTTCTGCTCAGAGTACTTGGGGGGCCAAATAAAACCATGCGCAAGCCAAATTCGGCCCACAGGCCACCAGTTGGGGGACCCTGCTTTACTGTATGCTTTCAGTAGATTTGTGGTAGCCAAAGATAATCAAGTTTCAGGAAGACTGGTTACAATGGATTACAAGTGAGTTTATTATTATTATCAACTTTATTGCCTTATTCCATAGATTTTAAAAAAACTTCTCAATATTGGCTTGCAGTTTATTTTTAATTTGCAAGAGCTGAGAACAATGCACAGTCAAGCTGAGTCACAGTTGAAGTCAGGGGATGTTGGGGAGGAGACAGTGAGGCGCATGGGGGATCTGGCTTCCCCTCATCACAAAGGCATTTCCTTCTTGTTGCTGCTCCTCGGGCATGAACATGAACAGCCCTCCTTAGACATAGAGGCAAGAACCTCCTCTGTTGCTATGTTCTAGGGATGGACATTTGAAATTATTTCACTATTCAAACAATATCATAGTATTTTTTTCGGATATCCGGATAGTTGAAATGAATGTTTTAAAGACATGTTTATTTTTATTTGTTTTACTTCAATGGGGGCTTGTTTTAGCGACTCAGTAGAGGCGATGCACTCAGCGTGTTGTTAGACTCGCGCAAGTTAGACTAACGTGTCACTGCAATAGGTTATCAATAGGTTGTCTATAGGTTATCTATCATCTCATCTGGTAGGGTCTGTCTTGACTGCATCAAATCGATGTAAACAAGTTTCAACAATAACAAGATAGGTGTGAATAGTGTTTAGGCTACCGGCAATGGTGTAAAGTACTTAAGTAGAAATACTTTAAAGTACTACTTAAGTAGGTTTTCGGGGGGTATCTTTTACTTCACTACATTCCTGAAAATATTGTACTTTTTGCTCCATACATTTTCCCTGACAACAAAAAGTACTCTTTACAGTTGGAATGCTTAGCCGGACAGGAAAATGGACAATTTCAAGCACTTATGAAGAGAACACGTGGTCATTCCTACTGCCTCTGGCCTGGCGGACTCACTAAACACAATTGCATCTTTTGTAAATAATGTCTGAGTGTTGGAGTGTGTCCAGGGTTATCCGTACATTTTACAAAACAAGAAAATGGTAGTCTGCTTTGCTTAATATAGGGATTTTTTTTTTATTATTTATACTTTTACTTGTATTTTTTAATACTTAAGTAGATTTTAGCAATTCCATTTACTTTTGATACTTAAGTATATTTAAAACCAAATACTTTTAGACTTTTACTCAAGTAGTATTTGACTGGCTCACTTTCACTTTTACTTGAGTAACTTTCTATTAAGGTATCTATACTTTTACTCAAGTATGACAGTTGGGTACTTTTTCAACCACTGGCGCATTCATAACTGTTGTTTTATTAAAATGTCTAATATCATGGTCTATCCTTGTATGTCACACAGATAATTACATTTTAAGCGAAGCATTTTCAATGAAATAGGCCTCCATTTTTTTTAAATGAATACTCTCGCAAGTAATCAAATACTTATGTCTGTTCAGATATTGGAATGACTGTGCCCATCCCTACTCTGGACTGTATGCCAAAGAGAATATGAACCCAAATCTCTTAAGATATCAATATCCTTCTTCTTACCACAGGGTGCAAGCTTGTCCTGTGTCTTTGGCCTTGAACACACATTTACGACAATTGTAATGACAATTTTCAGCGTTCGTCTCTTCCTGTACATGCACACACTCCCCCATAATGTTCTGAGAATGTTCCCCACTCCTCTACCTACAGACAGTTCCCCTTCCTTTTGAGTGGAACACTTTACATTACACAGTGATCTGCAGTACAACAGCAGGAAAGTGGCAGTCCATTTTCATGATGTTCAAACTAGCGTTTGAAAGTTGTTACTCACGCTCACTCACTTTTACAGCTGTGATGACCAGTGATGTCTGGTAACCTCCTCGGCCAGCCAGCACTGTGCACGGTCATTCCCAAAATAGGACGGCAGCAGCTCAAGCCTTAGGTTGAATTAATAACACCACAAAGACTGTAGTACTTTACATAAAAATATACTGTATGACATACAGTTGAATTCTGAAGTTTACATACACTTAGGTTGGAGTTATTAAACTTGTTTTTCAACCAGTCCACACATTTCTTGTTAACAGACTATAGTTTTGGCAAGTCGGTTAGGACATCTACTGTATTTCAAGGCCTACCTTCAAACTCAGTGCCTCTTTGCTTGACATTATGGCATTATGGAAAAATCAAAAGAAAACAGCCAAGATGTCAGAAAAGAAATTGTAGACCTCCACAAGTCTGGTTCATCCTTGGGAGCAATTTCCAAATGCCTGAAGGTACCACGTTCATCTGTACAAACAATAATACGCAAGTCTATACACCATGGGACCATGCAGCCGCCATACCGCTCAGAAAGGAGACGCATTCTGTCTCCTAGAGATGAACGAACTTTGGTGCGAAAAGTGCAAATCAATCCCAGAACAACAGCAAAGGACCTTGTGAAGATGCTGGAGGAAACGGGTACAGAAGTTTCTATATCCACAGTAAAACGAGTCCTGTATCTACATAACCTGAAGGGCCACTCAGCAAGGAAGAAGCCACTGCTCAAAAACTGCCATTAAAAAAGCCAGACTACGGTTTGCAACTGCACATGGTGAAAAAGATCGTACTTTTTGGATAAATGTCATCTGGTCTGATGAAACAAAAATAGAACGGTTTGTTCATAATGACCCCGTTATGTTTGGAGGAAAAGCGGGAAGGCTTGCAAGCCGAGGAATTCCATCCCAACCGTGAAGCACAGAGGTGGCAGCATCATGTTGTGGAGGTGCGTTGCTGCAGGAGGGACTGGTGCACTTCACAAAATAGATGGCACCATGAGGCAGGAAAATGTGGGAATATTGAAGCAACATCTCAAGACATCGGTCAGGAAGTTAAAGCTTGGCCGCGAATGGGTCTTCCCAATGACCCCAAGCATACTTCCAAAGTTGTGGCCAAATGGCTTAAGGACAACAAAGTTAAGGTATTGGAGTGGCCATCACAAAGCCCTGACCTCAATCCGATAGAAAATGTGTGGGCAGAACTGAGAAAGCGTGTGTGAGCAAAGATGCCTAAAAACCTTTTTAAAATATTTGTATTTAACCAGGTAGGCTGGTTGAGGACAAGTTCTCATTTAGAACTGCGACCTGGCCAAGATAAAGCAAAGCAGTGCAACACAAACAACAACACAGAGTTAAACATGGAATAAACAAACATAGCCAATATTACAATAGAAAAAGTTGATATGCAGTGTTTGCAAATGAGGTAGGATAATGGAGGTAAGGCAATAAATAGGCCATAGTGGCGAAATAATGACAATATAGCAATTAAACACTGGTGTGGTAGATGTGCAGAAGATGAGTGTACAAGTAGAGATACTGGGGTGCAACGGAGCAAAAAACAAATAAATAGATAACAGTGGGAATTAAGTAGTTGGATGGGCTATTTATAGATGGGCTATGTACAGGTGCAGTGATCTATGAGCTGCTCTGACAGCTGGTGCTTAAAGCTAGTGAGGGAGATATGAGTCTCCAGCTTCAGTGATTTTTGCAATTTGTTCCAGTCATTGGCAGTAGAGAACTGGAAGGAAAGGCAGCCGAAGGGGAATTGGCTTTGGGGGTGACCAGTGAAATATTCCTCCTGGAGCGTGTGCTACGGGTGGGTGCTGCTATGGTGACCAGTGAGCTGAGATAAGGCGGGGCTTTACCTAGCAAAGACTTATAGATGACCTGGAGCCAGTGGGTTTGGCGATGAATATGAAGCGAGGGCCAGCCAACGAGAGCATACAGGTTGCAATGGTGGGTAGAATATGGGGCTTTGGTGACAAAACAGATGGCACTGCGATAGACTGCATAAAATTTGCTGAGTAGAGTGTTGGAGGCTGTTTTGTAAATGACATTGCCGAAGTCAAGGATCGGTAGGATAGTCAGTTTTGCGAGGGTCTGTTTGGCAGCATGAGTGAAGGATGCTTTGTTGTGAAATAGGAAGCTGATTCTAGATTTAATTTTGGAATGGAGATGCCTAATGTGAGTCTGCAAGGAGAGTTTACAGTCTAACCAGACACCTAGGTATTTGTCCACATATTCTAAGTTAGAACCATCCAGAGTGGTGATGCTAGTCGGACGGGCAGGTGTGGGCAGCGATCGGTTGAAGAGAATGTTACACCAGCTCTGTCAGGAGGAATGGGCCAAAATTCACCCAACTTATTGTGGGAACATTGTGTAAGGCACCCAAAACGTTTGACCCAAGTTAAACAATTTAAAGACAATGCTACCAAATACTAATAGAGTGTATGTAATCTTCTGACCCACTGTGAATGTGATTTTAGAAATAAATGCTGAAATAAATCATTCTCTCTACTGTTCTGCAATTTCACATTCTTAAAATAAGTGGTGATCCTAACTGACCTAAGACAGGGAATTTTTACTAGAATTAAATGTCAGGAATGGTGAAAAATTGATCTAAAATGTATTTGGCTGAGACCTATGTAAACTTCTGACTTCAACTGTATGTATTACTAATGAGGTACGCACAAGTGAAATCTCATCACTGGACCGCTCTGTCCAGCTGGTGTCAGTAAACATTTTTGGAGCACAATCTGTCAGGGACACAGTGCCACTGTCAATAGGGAGCCAACAATGAGCCAACACAATGTACCCTCCAACAGAAGAATAGCTCTACATGGAAGGCTAACCACATCACCTTGGTATATGAGTCTTTATCCTGTGTGGAGGGTGATGGGGGAATATGTCAAGGGCCTTTTAATCTTTAAATCAAACAGTAAAATTATCCCTAGTATGACCTTAAAACATTTCCATATAGCTTAGTAGGACCCCCCCCCCCCCCTCCCATGGTGAGTCCAAATCCTGTGTGGAGGATGATGGGGAATTGAGAATAGCTTTATACCTGAAGACATACTTGTTTTTGGTGGAAATGGCTGGAAATGATGTCATTGTTGTTTTGACTGTTGGAAACATTACACAGTACACTATCCTTTGTAGGCATTGTTTTACTTTGTTTCCTTTGGACACACCATCCCTTTGAAATGTGAGAGCAGGGTCACACTTCTCTTCCCTATTTCAGTTGGACCTCTCAAGACCTCTTCACACTAATCCTCTAATAAACTGTAGGGCTGCTATCTTTTTCCATTTTCACATTCAGCAGATTCAGTATGAGAACAGAAAGTAACCTCGCTATGCAGGAGAGCTGGGTAGATATGGTGCCAATTCAAGAACACTGTTTCAGGGATTCTTTAATTATCTTTTCACTTTATGTGCCTATGGTTTTTGTTAGCATAGATACAGTATGAATAATGTCAGCACCAGGGCCCATTTCATTTACATTTCAGTGGACATATTGATGACTTTTGGGTTTTTTGCAGGATCTATTTAATTACATATTTCCTCATGTCACACCTTAGATGAGGAATATATGAGGACCTGTATCTGACCTGGAAGTAAAAGACAGGCGTAGTATCGTCATCCGCTCCTTTTGTAATAAAACCCATTTGCACCAGCGCTCCCCTGGGGGCCAGAACACAGCAGGAACCAAATCACTGGATAAAATGAGTGGTTGTGGAGGAGATTCATAGTGCGTTTCCTCTGTGGTGATTTTTAGCGAAAAGGGAAAGAGCATTTTGGCTGTTCTGTCATGACCTCAGAGCTGTATCAGAGTTTGATAGGCTAATCCGCTTACGCTGCCTTCCTGGTGCTGCGGTTGAGTTACCCGCCTCCATCTAGCTGCCTGCCACTCTTCTCTCTCACTCACTCTTCCCTTTGAACGTAGGTTTAAACTCACTAACACATACACAGACAACAGGCTACACACGCTGTAGACAGATCTTGACAGGCAGAGTTATAAGGCAGCCATTTGAAGTTAAGAATGCTGACTGGCAGTACTGATAAAGTAAAGTAAAAGTATGAGGAGCAGTAGGGCAGTTTAATTTCAGCCGTAAATAATTATGTTTTTCATTTTCTTCACGTGACTTTAATGGTGTAATTTATTTGGCAAGCAAGGTTTACAATGAGATGGCCTGTAGTAATGGTAGATATCAGGTTTACTATGAGATGATGGCCTGCAGTAATGGTAGATATCAGGTTTACTATGAGGAGATGGCCTGCAGTAATGATTTAATTAAATCACCTTTAGGTTGATTTGTTTTAAAAGACAAATTAAGAAACCTCATGCAAACTGCATCCCCCCCTCACTGTTATTCATTAGTCCAATTCATTTTGTTTTGTAAACATTGGCTACTACCGCTTGCCTGACGATTCATCCTGCATTTAATTCCACTGCTCTATCCATCAGTTTGAATGTGTTTGCATTCCAAAAGACATCGTGGAGAAGAAATGTTAGAGGGCGTGGCGTTTGACCAGCGCCATGTGGAAGGGTAGCCAGGCAGTATTACCACTGTCTAAGGGAGTTATTTTGACTGACAACGTGTCATATTTAAAGCATATTTTTTAAATATGCACTTTTCTGAAGTTGTGGGCTAGAATAGATGCTGGTGCTTTGAGAGCATGACATGAGAGAAAACATGTAACAAGCAGTTCAACCTGTGCTATGTTGCTGTAATATCCTGCAAAAGCACCTGCGTTTGAGCATGAAATAGTCACAAGATAAGTCCCTGATGAGTTGTATGAAGTAGCCATATTAACTTTATCTCCCTATTAGGTGAACCAAGGAGGCAGAGAGAGCAGCTAAGCAGAGCAGAAATGGAACCTCATTTAGCTCCCTCTCCAAACGCTTTGTTACTGAGTGTGCTACTTTTGCAACTACTTAGATTTAAGTCTCGGGTAACCAGTTGTTTCTGTTTGTTGAATTCCAGACGCCACTTCCCGCTATTGTCCTTGAACTGCTGCTGCGAGGTTAAGTATGGTATGGTGGTCACTGGTCAAGGCCAGGGGATGGTCTAGAGATGTACATTGGCTTGCGAAAGTATTCACCCCCTTGGCATTTGTCCTATTTTGTTGCCTTACAACCTGGAATTAAAATGTATTTTGGGGGGGGGTTTGTGTCTTTTGATTTACACAACACAACATTAGACAACTACCACTTTGAAGATGAAAAATATATTTTATTGTGAAACAAACAAGAAATAAGACAAACAGAGCTTGAGCGTGCATAACTATTCACCTGCCGAAAATCAATACTTTGTAGAGCCACCATTTGCACCTTTCACTTGAGTGTTGCTTTAGCAGTATGTTTAGGGTCATTGTCCTGCTGGGAAGGTGAACCTCCATCTCAGTCTCAAATCTCTGGAAGCCTGAAACAGGTTTCTCTCAAGAATTTCCCAGTATTTAGTGCCATCCATCATTCCTTAAATTCTGACCAGTTTCCCAGTCTCTGCCGATGGAAAAACACCCCCACAGCATGATGCTGGTTCTCGGGATGATGAGAGGTGTTGGGTTTGTGTCAGACATAGCGTTTTCCTTGATGGCCAAAAAACTACATTTTAGTCTCATCTTACCAGAGTACCTTATTCCATATGTTTGAGGAGTCTCCCACATGCCTTGACCCAACCCTGATCTGTACTTCTCCACAACTTTGTCCCTGACCTGTTTTGGAGAGCTCCTTGGTCTTCATGGTGCCGCTTGCTTGGTGGTGCCCCTTGCTTAGTGGTGTGGCAGACTCTGGGGCCCTTCAGAACAGTATATATACTGAGATCATGTGACACTTAGATTACACACAGGTGGACTTTATTTAACTAATTATGTATGTGACTTCTGAAGGTAATTGGTTGCACCAGATCTTATTTAGGGGCTTCATAGTAAAGGGGGTGAATTCATATACACTCACCACTTTACTGTTTTGTTTTTTTTTGAATTTTGTGAAACAAGTTTATATTTTTCATTTCACATTCACCAATTTGGACTATTTTGTGTATGTCCATTACATGAAATCCAAATAAAAATCAATTTAACAGGTTGCAAGGAAACAAAATAGGAAAAAGGCCAAGTGAGTGAATACTTTTGCAAAGCACTGTAGGCCAACCAGGGGTAGTGTGAAAGTAGATGGACACATGCATTTGATACAGACCATCAAATTCCCCCAAACTCTTTATCAAAGGCTTATGTTGGCAGTCGTAGGACAGAATGGGCTCATCTTTACCACTTTGTGGAGCAACGCTGCATTCCTCTTCTTTCACAGCCTGGGGGAGTAGAATCACTCATGCTTTAGTAAAAACATGTCAGTGGTATCATAAGTCATTTCTCCCATGAAAAAGAGGTTATTGAATTATAGATGGGATGTAAAAAAGCTCAGAAGTTTGTTGGTATGTGTCGAGATAGAGCTGGGTTCCATTGACCCACATCTGGTTTCAAAGATAGGCGAAGAGTTGAGAGATACAGGTAAAATAATGGAAAAACACTAGACTAAATGAGGGATACAAAGTAGGGATGCACGATATATCAGTGAACATATCGGAATCGGACGATATTATCAAAAAATGGCAACATCGGTATCGGCCCGATGTCTATTTTAACGCCAATGTGAAAAACCGATGTCAAATCTGACGGGCATACCTATATAACGTAGATACATGAAATATGACGCCACATAAAATGTTGCGCTACACGTGCAACACAGCATTCCCAACATAGCCCACAATGTCTGCTGTGTGGATTAAGCGGTCAACAAGTCGAGCAGGCAACAAGTCAGGCAGTCATTTGAAAGAGTAAGAACATTTCAGAGAGGTCTGTGCGTATTTGTAAACATCAGCTGGTGCACGAAATCTAAGAAAGTCTCTCGATTTTGCTTGCCTGTAGAGTATCTTATGATAAGCTGTAGGCCACACTATTTACCAAGAGTGTTTTCATCTATACTTTTTGTTACCACCACATACGGACGCTGGCACTAAGACCGCACTCGGTCAGCTGTATAAGGAAATAAGCAAACATGAAACCACTCACCCAGATGTGGTGCTCCTAGTGGCTGGAGACTTTAATGCAGGATAACTTAAATCAGTTTTACCTCATTTCTATCAACATGTTAAATGCGCAACCAGAGGGAAAAAATTCTAGATCACCTGTACTCTACACACAGAGGCACGTACAAAGCTCTCCCTCGCCCTCCAGTTGGTCAATCTGTCCACAATTCTATCATCCTGATTCCTGCATACATGCAAAACTTAAAGCAGGACACACCAGTGACTAGGTCTAAAAAAAAGTGGTCAGATGAAGCAGATGCAAAACTACAGGACAGTTTTGCTATCACAGACTGGAACATGTTCCGGGTTTCTTCCGATTGCATTGAGGAGTACACCACATCAGTCACTGGCTTTATCAATAAGTGCATCGAGGACGTCGTCCCCACAGTGACTGTACGTACATACCCCAACCAGATGCCATGGATTACAGGCAACATTTGCACTGAGCTAAAGGGTAGAGCTGCCACTTTCAAGGTGCGGGACTCTAACCTGGTAGCTTATAAGAAATCCCGCTATTAGACTACAAAGGTATGCACAGCCGCAAGCTGCCCAGTGACACAAGCCTACCAGATGAGCTAAATCACTTCGATGCTCGCTTCGAGGCAAGCAACACTGAGGCATGCATGACAGCATCAGCTGTTCTGATCACTCTCTCCGTAGCTGACGTGAGTAAGACCTTTAAACAGGTCAACATTCACAAGGCTGCAGGGCCAGACGGCTTACCAGGACGTGTGCACCGGGAATGTGCTAACCAACTGGCAGGTGTCTAAACTGACATGTTCAACATGTCCCTGATTTGAGTCTGTAATACCAACATGTTTTAAGCAGACCACCATAGTCCCTGTGCCCAAGAACACAAAGGCAACTTGCCTAAATGACAACAGACCTGTAGCACTCACGTCCGTAGCCATGAAGTGCTTTGAAAGGCTGGTCATGGCTCACATCAACACCATTATCCCAGAAACCCTACACCCACTCCAATTTGCACAATGCCCAATCAGATCCACAGATGATGCAATCTCTATTGCACTCTACACTGCCCTTTCCCACCTGGACAAAAGCAACACCTACGTGAGAATGCTATTCATTGACTACAGCTCAGCGTTCAACACCATAGTGCACTCAGCTCATCACTAAGCTAAGGATTCTGGAACTAAACACCTCTCTCTGCAACTGAATCCTGGAGGTGGTGAGGGTAGGTAGCAACACATCTGTCACGCTGATCCTCAACACTGGAGCCCCTTGTACTCCCTGTGCTCAGTCCCCTCCTGTACTCCCTGTTCACCCAGGACTGCGTGGCCAGGCACGACTCCAACACCATCATTAAGTTTGCTTACGACACAACGTGGTAGGCCTGATCACCGACAACGATGAGACAGCCTATAGGGAGGAGGTCAGAGACCTGGCCTGGTGGTGCCAGAATAACAACCTATCCCTCAACGTAGCCGAGACAAAGGAGATTATTGTGGATTACAGGAAAAGGAGGACCGAGCACGCCCCCATTCTCATCGACGGGCTGTAGTGGAGCAGGTTGAGAGCTTCAATTTCCTTGGTGTCCACAGCACCAACAAACTATAATGGTCCAAACACACAAAGACAGTCGTGAAGAGGGCACGACAAAGCCTATTCCCCCTCAGAAAACTAAAGAGATTCGTCATCGGTCCCCAGATCTTCAAAAGGTTCTACAGCTGCAACATCGAGAGCGTCACTGGTTGCATCACTGCCTGGAATGGCAACTGCTTTTACCTCAAAGGCACAAGATTCCTGAACAACTAATCAAATGGCTACCAGGACTATTTGCATTGTGCATCTTCGTCCCCCCAACCCTTTTTTACACTGCTGCTACTCTGTTTATTATACATGCATAGTCACTTTAACTATACATTAATGTACATACTACCTCAATTAGCCCGACTAACCGCTGCCTGTATATTGCCTCACTACTGTATATAGCCTTGCTACTATTGTTATTCACTGTCTTTTTACTGTTGTTTTTTATTTCCTTATCTATTGTTCACCTAAAACCAATTTTTTACTTAAAAATTGCACTGTTGGTTAGAGCCTGTAAGTAAACATTTTGTATTGGGCGCAGGTGACAAATAAGCTTTGATTTGATTTCCTCAACTAACCGGTGTCTCCCTGCATATTGACTCTGTACCGCTACCCCCCTGTATATAGTCAGGTACCCCACTGTATATAGTCTCGCTATTGTTATTTTACTGATGCTCTTTAATTACTTGTTACTTTTATTTCTTATTCATATCCATTTAAAAAAAACTGCATTGTTGGTTAGTGGCTCGTAAGTAAGCATTTCACTCTAAGGTCGACACCTGTTGTATTCGGCACATGTGACTATTAAAATGTGATTTCATTTGAAATAAGCTTTTAATTTGACATGTCAAATAACACTGTTCTATTATAGAATATTGTGTGTTCTGAATTTGCACGTGCAAGCTAAGCGCCACCCTACCAACAGTAGCGCTGTCAAAGCTGTTCAAAAAAGTCTGCAAACAACTAAGCACCATCCACGAACGATGTGTTTACACTACCACGTTGGTAATAAAGCATTATTTGTTCGACCGCAACTTCTGGGGTAGCTAGCTTTAGCTTAGTACCTAGCTAGCACCAATACAACCAGCCAGAAAACAATGACCAGTAGAAACTGCAGACATTTTCACAATTCTTAGAAAAGATTTAGAAATCCTTGTAAGTATTATCTAGGTAGCCCTTTGTTGTTCGCCTATTGAATTTGAACTGCAGTTCATGAAAATAAATAGCTAGCCAGCTACTTACCCCTGTTGCCCAAAGCTAACGTTTTAAGCAGCCAGCTATCTTCATCTGGCTAGTGAGGCTCGACCTGACTATGTGTTGTGAAGCTAGCCACAATAAGTATTAGGCACAATCGTGGAATTTGCGGTTTGCCTTTCAAATAAAATTACATCTTTGAAAGTGATGCAGAACGTTACAATTGGTGGAATCGTGCCAGATTTAGGCTAGATAATGTTAAACAAGGTTGGAATGTGAAGCAAAGAAATGGGGTATGAGTCTACTCAGTGACACCCATAGAACACAACTGTGAAGAGTTATTAGCGTTGGAGCTCTTATCGTGGGACTGTGACTGTGTGAAATCACCTCCCCTGTCAGCCTATTGTGTGTGTGCTGACATTCATATTGCACTGTACAGCTTCACCCAAAGATTGGGGATCAATGTGACGAATCAACAACAAGTGGGACACAATCATGAAGTGGAACGACATTTATTGGATATTTCAAACTTTTTTAACATATCAAAAACTGAAAAATTGGCCGTGCAAAATTATTCAGCCCCTTTACTTTCAGTGCAGCAAACTCTCTCCAGAAGTTCAGTGAGGATCTCTGAATGATCCAATGTTGACCTAAATGACTAATGATGATAAATACAATCCACCTGTGTGTAATCAAGTCTCCGTATAAATGCACCTGCACTGTGATAGTCTCAGAGGTCCGTTAAAAGCGCAGAGAGCATCATGAAGAACAAGGAACACACCAGGCAGGTCCGAGATTCAGTTGTGAAGAAGTTTAAAGCCGGATTTAGATACAAAAATATTTCCCAAGCTTTAAACATCCCAAGGAGCACTGTGCAAGCGATAATATTGAAATGGAAGGAGTATCAGACCACTGCAAATCTACCAAGACCTGGCCGTCCCTCTAAACTTTCAGCTCAAACAAGGAGAAGACTGATCAGAGATGCAGCCAAGAGGCCCGTGATCACTCTGGATGAACTGCAGAGATCTACAGCTGAGGTGGGAGACTCTGTCCATAGGACAACAATCAGTCGTATATTGCACAAATCTGGCCTTTATGGAAGAGTGGCAAGAAGAAAGCCATTTCTTAAAGATATCCATAAAAAGTGTTGTTTAAAGTTTGCCACAAGCCACCTGGGAGACACAGCAAACATGTGGAAGAAGGTGCTCTGGTCAGATGAAACTAAAATTGAACTTTTTGGCAACAATGCAAGATGTTATGTTTGGCGTAAAAGCAACACAGCTAAACACACCATCCCCACTGTCAAACATGGTGGTGGCAGCATCATGGTTTGGGCCTGCTTTTCTTCAGCAGGGACAGGGAAGATGGTTAAAAGGTCGCAAAGTTCAAAGGGGGCGAATACTTTCGCAAGGCACTGTATTTTTTCACAACATCCTCAAAAGAGTTATCAAACTGCAAAACATCCCCACAGTATTGTTTTTCCTCTGGAATAGTGTTCAATACACATAGGTTGACAATAAATGTGGCTCGATTCACATTCCTTTTTGTCAAATTAACTAATTATTGTCTTTTTGTTGATTTTATATAACATTCCAACCTCGTTTAGCATGATCTATTAAATTATGGCATAATTATACTATTTGTATTCATTTGCATTACTGTCAAATACAATTTTATTTTGAAGGCTAACCGCAAAGTCCACTAAATAAGAACTGTGTTAATTTCAAAGGTTATTTTAGATGATGACACCTAGCTATATAGTTAGCTAGCTAACTATAGCTACTATAACATTGTCTTTTTGCTATGTTTTTGGGGAAGAACATTGTTTGCATCCATGAGCGAACTAGCTTTTTTTTATGACAATTTTACCAGCATCATAGCATGCGTCTCGATGAATCGTTGAGACATGAAATACGAGTGATAGTGTAATCAATGTGTAATAGCTACGTAAAATTATGAATGCGTTAAATTATTGTGTGACATGCAGTCATATTCAGGTCCTGATTGGTCAACAAGCTTATTTGACACGTCATATAGTGTTATTTGACGTCCCTCTTTTTTCACATGCAAAGACCCAAACGGCGTTCCATAGAAATCCTGGTTGGGAATGAAACGTCTGAATAAATGAACAATGAAACAGCACAGCAAGTAAGTGAAATAAATAGGTTTTGATTATGTTTTTCTGGTAATGGGGACATGCGTAAATGCCAATAAAATAACTTTTTAGTCCGTGTGTGTGTGAGTGACCTTTATTTAACTAGGCAAGTCCGTTAAGAACAAATTCTTATTTACAATGACGGCCTACCCTATCCAAACCCTGACGACGCTGGGCCAATTGTGCGCCGCCCTGTGGGACTCCCAGTCACGGCCGAATGTGATACAGCCTGTATTCGAACCAGGGACTGTAGTTACGCCTCTTGCACTGAGATGCAGTGCCTTAGACTGCTGCGTCCATGTATGTGTGTTAACTGTTTAACTGTACTAGAATGCTTTGAAAGGCTGCTCAAAATGTAAATATCGGTTATTGATATTGTTTTTTGGGGGGGCAAGGAAAAAATGGATATTGATATCAACTAAAAATGTAATATCGGTGAATCAGTAATACAAAGTACACTGTGTACAAAACATTATGAACACCTGCTTTTTCCATGACGAACTGACATTACCCCCTGCAAAATAAAAATATTATAAAACAAAAGAATTATAAAAAATGTAAACAAAAATAAATTCTCTAAAATAGTTCACTGGGCCTTTAACAAGTCTTGTATTAGCGGACTGATATAGCCGTCTGTAGCTCATTTCTTTAAAACATCTGAGACCCCTGTCCTCAATGCCCCGAAGCCGTATTACAGTTCAAATGGTTTAGTTTGTCACATGCCACACCCATTGTGTGTTGTTTTCCTGACTGCTCAGGGGAGCAGGCAGATGGGAGTTTTGGCACCTTACACAAACCACCTCTCCTTGAGTGTGGGAGAGGCAGCAGATGTGACTGTTGATTTGATGTTTTGTTGTTTTACCGTTTGGGTCATCCACAAAATATGCGTAAAGAAAACAGAGACTAGCTGAGATGAGGTCTGGCTTTTCAGTGAGTAGCAACACCTGGTCTGTTTTTGTTACAAGCAACAAGAATTATAAAAAGGCTTTTTTTTTTTTGCTTAGGTTGTCTTGACCGGAAAGGCATGTTCTAAAAAGTAGACTAGAATAAATATTTTGAACAAAGTGCTGTCTACTCCCCCTCCTGAAGGATCTGAGTCTGTCAGACAAAATGTTTACTTGAAATCAACTTGAGCTTTTTGGATATGCACTTCATTTATCATTCTGTTTCAGTATGGCTCTTTAGCTATCCCATTTCCTCTCCAATATATCTTCTTCCAGGTCTTTTTTCACATCTCTCTTAGTACAGAACCATCCTCTCCAAAGGATGATCAATGATCAAATGTTTCAGAGGGAATGGATATGGAAATTAGCTTGACATACTATTTTTAACTAATATACATATTCTAGAAATCCCTTTCACTGAGATATCCTTGATGGTTAGATTTATTTCAAAGTACAGAGAAACTGAGTGAAGCGAAATCTCATGAAAACTGTTCAGACTCCAGGGTTTACTATTTCAAAGATTGTGCAACGAAAGGGCCCTACTAAGATCAACAGGATATATTTCCAAGACAAGAGGTAAACCACTCTCACTTTACTTTTTCCTACTAGCTCTGACTTTGCCAAGCTACTTTGAGAAAAATGTGTACTTACTATGACATGTGGTTATCCCACCCAGGTATCTGAAAAACTTCTTGGGGATAGGCGTCCCTCTAGCGGGACACCAGTCGACAAAATCCGGTGAAATTGGAGGGCGCGCAATTCAAATAAATAATCGTAATATTAAACATCCATGAACATATATAATATAATTTAAAAATGTATATTTTTGTTAATCTAACTGTGTTGCCCGATTTACAATAGTCTTTACGGAAAAAGCGTACCATGCGATTGTATGAGGACGGCGCCCCAGGTAAACATATTTGTCAACCAGCACAGGGTTCATAAAATCACAAATAGCAATTTAAATAAATCACTAACTTTTGTAAGATCTTCCTCTGTTTGCAATCCAAAGGGTCCCAGCTACAACATGAATGGTTGTTTTGTTAGATAAAATCCTTCTTAATATCCCAACAAGTCTGTTAAGTTGGCACCATCGATTTCAGTAATCCACTCATTCAACGTGCAGACAAAGGAGTCCAAAAAGCTACCGCTCAACTTTGTCCAAACAAGTCAAACAATGTTTCTGTTTAGTCCTCAGGTACTCTAAAATGTTTTAATAAACTATAATATTTCATACGGAAAGTAGTATGTTCAATAGGAAAGCAACATTAGTAAGTGGGCGCCCTCTCCCTTGCACGCCGAATGACTGATATTGTTCTGGTGCTCTTCTCACCAAAACTCAATTCTTGCATGTTTTGCAATAAACAAACCTGATACCTTGAATAAAGACTATTGATATCTAGTGGAAGCCATAGGAATTGCAATCTGGAGACAGAATTACATAGGAACAATAACATTCTATTATAAGAGCCTGGGACCTAATTTTTTTTTAACCTATTCTGGTTGGTTTTTCTTCAGATTTTTGCCTGCCATATCAATTCTGTTATAGTCTCAGACATTATTTTAACAGTTTTAGGAACTTAAGTGTTTTCTATCCAATGCTACCAATTACATGCATATCCTGGCTTCTGGGCCTGAGTTTACTTTGGGCATGTCAGTCAGGCGGAAATTCAGGAAACTAGACCCTATCCCAGAGTTAAGATGAATGCACTATTTTATTTTGTATTTAATCTTTATTTAACTAGGCAAGTCAGTTAAGAACAAATGTATTATTTACAATGACGGCCTACCCCGGCCATACCCGGACGACACTGGGCCACTAACTGTAAGTCACATGACTTAATTGCAAAAAAGAAAGAAAGCTGTTGGTTCAATCAAATCAATCAATTGTATTTATATAGCCCTTCTTACATCAGCTGATATCTCAAAGTGCTGTACAGAAACCCAGCCTAAAACCCCAAACAGCAAGCAATGCAGGTGTAGAAGCACGATGGCTAGGAAAACTCCATAGAAAGTCCAGAACTTAGGGAAGAAACCTAGAGGAACCAGCCTATGAGGGCTGGCCAGTCCTCTTCTGGCTGTGCCGAGTGACCAGCAGGGTCAAATAATAATAAACACAGTGGTTGTCGAGGGTGCAACAGGTCAGCACCTCAGGAGTAAATGTCAGTTGGCCGATCATTCAGAGTATCTCTACCGCTCCTGCTGTCTCTAGAGAGTTGAAAACAGCAGGTTGCATTCTCTGTATTTTCACAATACCAGACTTTTGACTTTGCTACCAGGTTCAGTATCACAATACTCAATACTATCACGATTCTCAATACTATCACAATACTCAATACCAAAACGATTCCACATCATCAAAAGAAGGCATATTAGCAGGTCACAGTGGCATTTAATCCTGACAGATCTTTAGAGTACAAAAAAAAATGGGGGAGAAATGTATGCATTAATGAATCAATTATGCAATCATAGAATCAAGTTGACTTAGTTTTGACTTACCATTCTAACTGCATAACATATTGGTTGTCATTTATTGTGATGGTAAATCTATATTGATAAACTGTGTAAATCAAGATGCAGCCTGCGCCAATTCACAATACAGGTGAATGCATATTTCATAGGAGTGTGTGCATGCTTTGAGTTATTGTACTTGTTTTGGCTAATTTCATGGGGCTACAGATGACACAATCTTTTCCCCTTCCATTTGGGATTATTTATTTTCTTGTACTAGGCCTGGTTTCCAATTAGCAATGGAATGAAGGCTTACGAGTGTTTTAACGATGCATCATTCCTACAACACCATGCAGACAGAACGGTCGCTAAGTGCTTCATTCGAGCATGTCAATTACTGATGGGATCGAAAGAAAGGGAGCGCTGCTTTCGAATCACATTTCTCCATTCAAATCTTTCCTTAAAACCTGTTGTGACTAGGGGGCAGTATTTTCATTTTTGGAAAAATGACGTTCCCAAAGTAAACGGGATATTTTGTCAGGACAAGATGCTAGAATATGCATATAATTGACAGCTTATGATAGAGAACACTCTAAAGTTTCCAAAACTGTAAAAATATTGTCTGTGAGTATAACAGAACTGATATTGCAGGCGAAAGCCCGAGACAAATACAATCCGGAAGTGACTCATGTTTTGAATGCTCTGCGTTCCGATGCGTCCCTATTGAGCAGTGAATGGGCTATCAGCCAGATTCCTTTTTCTACATATTCCCCAAGGTGTCCACAGCATTGTGACGTAGTTTCACGCCTTTATGTTGAAAAATACCCGTAAGCGGCTACTTTGCGCAAGTGGTCACCTGATGGCTCTGAGTGATTCTTGCGTAAAATACAGAGGTAGCCATTTCTCCTCTCGCTCCTACTGAAAAACCAATTGTCCCGGTGGATATATTGCCGAATAGATATTTGAAAAACACCTTGAGGATTGATTATAAACAATGTTTGCCATGTTTCTGTCAATATTATGGAGCTAATTTGGAATATGTTTCGGTGTTGTCGTGACCGCAATTTCCGGTCGATTTCTCAACCAAACGTGAAGAACAAACGGAGCTATTTCGCCTACAAAAATAATATTTTTGGAAAAAGGAACATTTGCTATCTAACTCGTGAGTGAAAACATCCGAAGCTCATCAAAGGTAAACGATTTAATTTGATTGCTTTTCTGATTTTCGTGACCAAGTTACCTGCTGCTAGCTGGACATAATGCTCTGCTAGGCTATCGATAAACTTACACAAATACTTGTCTTGCTTTGGCTGTAAAGCATATTTAGAAAATCTGAGATGACAGGGTGATTAACAAAAGGCTAAACTGTGTTTTTAATATATTTCACTTGTGATTTTCATGAATAGGAATATTTTCTAGTAATATTTATGTCCATTGCGTTATGCTAATTAGTGTCAGATGATGACTATGATCCCGTTCACGGGATGGGAGTAACAACAAGTTAACCTTTCGTATCTCCCCATCCCGGATCCGGGATCGTGAATACAGACTCAAGCTCATTACCATAACGCAACGTTAACTATTCATGAAAATCGCAGATGAAATGAAATAAATATGCCATCTCTCAAGCTTAGCCTTTTGTAAACAACACTGTCATCTCAGATTTTCAAAATATGCTTCTCAACCATAGGAAAACAATCATTTGTGTAAAAGTAGCTAGCTAGCATAGCATTTAATGTTAGCATTAGCGTTAGCATCCAACACGCAACATTTCAACAAAAACATAAAAGCCTTCAAATAAAATAATTTACCTTTGAAGAACTTCGGATGTTTTCAATGAGGAGAATCTCAGTTAGATAGCAAATGATCAGTTTTTCCAAAAAGATTCTTTGTGTATTAGAAATAGCTCCGTTTTGTACATCACATTTGGCTACCAAAAAAACCCGAAAATTCAGTCCTCAAAATGCGAACTTTTTTCCAAATTAACTCCATAATATCGACTGAAAACATGGCAAACGTTGTTTAGAATCAATCCTCAAGGTGTTTTTCACATATCTCTTCGATGATATATCGTTCGTGGAAGCATGGTTTCTCCTCTCAATCAAATGGAAAAATACTTGCACCTGGCTTTGCGCACCAATTTCGACGCAGGACACCAGGCGGACACTTGGAAAATGTAGTCTCTTATGGTCAATCTTCCAATGATATGCCTACAAATACGTCACAATGCTGCCGACATCTTGGGGAAACGGCAGAAGGTCTAAGCTTATTCCTGTCGCATTCACAGCCATATAAGGAGACATTAGAAAACAGAGCTTCAGAAATTCTGCTCATTTCCTGTTTGACGTTTCATCTTGGTTTCGCCTGTAGAATGAGTTCTGGGGCACTTACAGACAAAATATTTGCAGATTCTGAAACTTCAGAGTGTTTTCTTTCCAAAACTGTCAGAATATGCATAGTCGAGCATCTTTTCGTGACAAAATATTGCGCTTAAAACGGGAACGTTTTTTATCCAAAAATGAAATAGCGCCCCTAGAGATGCAACAGTTAACATAATAATTATTTCACAATACTGATGACGGATCAGCTCCCTCGCATGTTAGAATTCAGATCATGAAATATATAGAAACAACTGGCCTACCTGGTTAAATAAAGGTGAAATACATTTTAAAAAGTAGCAAAATAGAACTCAGTTGATTGATCATGAAATGTATTTCAATATGATTGAAGTAGGCCTATAGCCTGTTTGTTTTAATGCATTAAATCATCTCGGTTTTCATTTGAAGCACCTTTTTATACGTCGCTTGTTTGTATCAATTACTACGACATCGGCAACTTTGTATTTTTAGTCAACTTTGGTCTGAAGTTGTCGGCTGTCACAAAGATGCGGATACGATTTTTTTGTGTTTTTGGTGTATAAAGTGACAGGAGGGCAAAAAAGCATCTACCGATCTAACTGATCTACAAGTGGTCTGAGGCAGGCGTTCGATTGAGTGTTTTAATGTGCAATGCTAATAAGGATGGTTTTTGGAAAAAAACTTGGAGATTTAACAATGCTGGTACGAAGGTTCTAACGATGAATTTATCCTTAAGATGATTTTGGGAAACTGGGCCCTGATCAACAACATTTGCACTTACAATAGTGTTCTCTGTATCTTTTGCATTGTCTCTTTAAGACCCATGACCTCATTCACATACACAGGCTTGAGTAAAGATGATCTTGACTGGGAGAGACGTGAGGCAGGGGAGACAAAGTTAAAGAATGTTTTTGGTGAGCATTTGAAATCTGAAATATTTTTCATTATGGTTACGGTACTCTGCAGTGGTGTGAAGTAGTTTTTAAAAATGTATATTCTATTTATATTTTTCCCAACTTTTACTTCACTACATTCCTTAAGAAAATAATGTACTTTTTACTCCATACATTTTCCTTGACACACAAAGGCACTATGCTTAGCAGGACAGGAAAATGCTCCAATGCACGCACTTGTCTAGAGAACATCCCTTGTCATCCCTACCTCCGCTGATCTGGTGGACTCGCTGAACACAAATTTGTTTGTAAATTATGTTTAAGTTGAGTGTGGCCCTGACGCCCAAGTAACATATATATTTTTTAAATCCCCATCAAAATCTGTCAATTTCGCACTTCTGCATCTCACAAAAATGTATTTAGCGTCCGAACAGTTTAACCTAGTAACTAGTATGACTGTCACGAACATGATGGTGTTCGCAGTTTTGCTCTACGACCCCTACAGGCGTCTTGGGACTCGTATAAAGGTAGTTTTGTGCCAACCCCTAAAAAGGGTTAAATACAGTTGAAGTCGAAAGTTTACATACACCTTAGCCAAATACATCAGTTTTTCACAATTCCTGATGTTTAATCCCAGTAAAAATTCCCTGTATCAGTTAGGATACCTACTTTTTTTAAGAATGTGAAATAATAATAGTAGAGAGAAGGATTTACTTCAGCTTTTATTTCTTTCATCACATTCCCAGAGGGTCAAAAGTTTACATACACTCAATTCGTATTTGGTAGCATTGCCTTTCAATTGTTTAACTTGGGTTTAACGTTTCAGGTAGCCTTCCACAAGCTTCCCTCAATAAGTTGGGTGAATTTTGGCCCATTCCTCCTGACAGAGCTGGTGTAACTGATTCAGGTTTGTAGGCTTCCTTGCTCTCACACACTTTTTCAGTTCTGCCCACAAATCTTCTATGGGATTGAGGTCAGAGCTTTGTGATGGCCACTCCAATACCTTGACTTTGTTGTCCTTAAAGCCATTTTGCCACAACTTTGGAAGTATGCTTGGGGTCATTGTCCATTTGGAAGACCCATTTGCGGCCAAGCTTTAACTTGGTGAGCATCTGATGTCTTGAGATGTTGCTTCAATATATCCGCATAATTGTCCTCCCTCATGATGCCATCTATTTTGTGAAGTACACCAGTCCTTCCTGCAGCAACGCGACCCACAACATGATGCTGCCACCCCTGTGCTTCACGGTTTCGGATTGTGTTCTTCGGCTTGCAAGCCTCCCCATCTTTCTTCTAAACATAACGATGGTCATTATGGCCAAAAAGTACGATCTCCGTCCCATGTGCAGTCATAGTTTATTCTGCTGGTGGGTTTGGAGCATCACGGTTGGGATGGTGTTCTTGGGGTTGTACTCATCCTTCTTCTTCCTCCAAACACGGCGAGTTGAGTTTAGACCAAAAAGCTCTATTTTTGTCACATCAGACCACATGACCTTCTTCCATTCCTCCTCTGGATCATCCAGATGGTCATTGGCAAACTTCAGACGGGCCTGGACATGCGCTGGCTTGAGCAGGGGGACCTTGCGTGCGCTGCAGGATTTTAATCCATGACGGCGTAGTGTGTTACTAGTGGTTTTCTTTGAGACTGTGGTCCCAGCTCTCTTCAGGTCATTGACCAGGTCCTGCCGTGTAGTTCTGGACTGATCCCTCACCTTCCTCATGATCATTGATGCCCCATGAGGTGAGATATTGCGTGGAGCCCCAGACCGAGGGTGATTGACCGTCATCTTGAACTTCTTCCATTTTCTAATAATTGCGCCAACAGTTGTTGCCTTCTCACCAAGCTGCTTGCCTATTGTCCTGTAGCCCATCCCAGCCTGGTGCAGGTCTACAATTTTATCCCTGATGTCCTTACACAGCCCTCTGGTCTTGGCCATTGTGGAGAGGTTGGAGTTTGATTGAGTGTGTGGACAGGTGTCTTTATACAGGTAACGAGTGGAGAACAGGAGGGCTTCTTAAAGAAAAACAGGTATGTGAGAGCTGGAATTCTTACTGGTTGGTAGGTGATCAAATACTTATGTCATGCAATAAAATGCGTATTAATTACTTAAAAATCATACAATGTGATTTTCTGAAATTACAGACCTCTACATGCTTTGTAAGTAGGAAAACCTGCAAAATCGGCAGTGTATCAAATACTTGTTCTCCCCACTGTATACACATCTCATTCCAAAATCATGAGCATTAGTATGGAATTGGTCCCCCCTTTGCTGTTATAACATCCTCTGCTCTTCTGGGAAGGCTTTCCAATAGATGTTGGAACATTGCTGCGGGCCAGTCAAGTTCTTCCAAGCCTTTTCTTCGCTTTGTGCATGGGGGCATTGTCAAGCTGAAACAGGAAAGGGCCTTCCCCAAACTGTTGCCACAAAGTTGGAAGCACAGAATTGTCTAGAATGCCATTGTATGCTGTCGCGTCAAGATTTTCCTTCACTGGAACTAAGGGGCCTAGCTCGAACCATGAAAAACCATTAATCTCTCCACAGGACGTGTTTCCACTCCTCCAGAGTCCAATGGCAGCAAGCGTTACACCACTCCAGCTGACGTTTGGCATTGCGCATGGTGATCTTAGGCTTGTGTATGGCTGCTTGGCCATGAATACCCATGAAGCTACCGACAAACAGTTATTGTGCTGACTTTGCTTCCAGGGGCAGTTTGGACCTCGGTTGTGAGTGTTGCAACCAAGGACAGATCATTTTTACGCACTTCAGCACTCGGCAGTCCCTTTCAGTGAGCTTGTGTGGCCTACTACTTCGCAGCTGCGCCGTTGTTGGTCCTAGACGTTTCCACTTCACAATAACATCACTTACAGTTGACCGGGGCAGCTCTAGCAGGGCAGAAATTTGACAAACTGACTTGTTGGAAAGGTGGCATTCTATGACGGTGCTACATTGAAAGTCACTGAGCTCTTCAGTAAGGCCATTCTACTGCCAATGTTTGTCTATAGAGATTGCATGGCTGTGTGCTCGATGTTATACACCTGTCAGCAAGAGGTGAGGCTGAAATAGCCAAATCCATTAATTTGAAGTGTGTTCACATGCTTTTGATTGTATAATAAACATCTATATAATATTTCCTGAACCTTCTTATATCTCCTAGATATAGGGACAAATCACTTCAAAACCTTGTTTCTTATGATACATTTTTCGGCATTCATGAATGTGTTATTCAATGCGTTTCTCTGGGCTATAGAAGTAAAGGCCAAATTATTATTATTTTTTTTTTTTAAAGATTCCTAAACGGGTCCTAAAATTCCATATCAAATAGCTTGTTTTGTAATGAAGTTTCAAAATTTCTATATGCCTTGTTGCATTATTCAGTTGTGTTCTGTGTAGAATAAGAGACGATGCAGCCCAGACTCCCAGTGAGTTCAGTGGTTCCTCAGGACAGTATGATAAGTTGATCTAACATGATGCAGCCCAGACTCCCAGTGAGTTCAGTGGTTCCTCAGGACAGTATGAGAGGTTGATCTAACATGATGCAGCCCAGACTCCCAGTGAGTTCAGTGGTTCCTCAGGACAGTATGAGAGGTTGATCTAACATGATGCAGCCCAGACTCCCAGTGAGTTCAGTGGTTCCTCAGGACAGTATGAGAGGTTGATCTAACACGATGCAGCCCAGACTCCCAGTGAGTTCAGTGGTTCCTCAGGACAGGGTAGATCTAGCAATGAGTAAGTGGAGCAGTCATGGTGCTCTAGCACTATAAAGGGACATGAGTTGTGCTGATAGACAGACTTCCTCCTCTCTCAATCAGTAGATGACGTGAGACTCATTTTACAGAAGTGCCGAAAGTAACAAATTCTAGCACCTAACTGTTGTTCATGTTCTATTATTGTAAACAAGTACATACGTTTTGGTATACCATGCCACTACTCTCAGGACGACCTGTCTGTTGGTATAGTTTAACAGAATGTAGAATTTCAAGATTGTAGACCAAGGAGAGATGAAATTATGACAATTCAGTGTCTATAGAGTTTCACATGAATGTCCAATAATATTCTTTGTCATTCTATTGGAAATGATCATGCACTCTTTGGAGTCTCACATTGAATGTCCTCTCCACCCACCTCGAGGAAGAGAACTTTGTGTGTGCAGGAATTACATGGTTAGACACAACTCACACACACACACACACACACACACACACACTAGGGACTAGGTGTTTTTCTTTCACTTGCCACATTCAAATTCCTGCCACATGTGAAACTTGCAAATATCTGGGGGATATTTACATCCTGTCAGCATTTGGTAATCCATTATTTGTTCCTCTTGATTATATTAGTGAGCAGGTTGCAATTCTGATTTATTTTTCTAATCAGAATGCATCTGCCCCATTTTAATGAGATTGTCAAGTGTAGCTAAAAGCTAATTAAATCCATTTTTTTCTCTCTCTCCTCCAGACACCATGGAAGGCTGTTGATGGCTAACTCTGCCTTTGGCTAAAACGTAACTCAGGAGAGCAGCATGAACACGTAGGTTGGGTGTGCAGGGAAATAACCAACAATGGCCGCCCATCGAATCAGAGCGACAAACAACAACATCGCACTGCCGCGCTGCAAGTCAGAGGGGACACTCATTGACCTCAGTGATGGAGTGTCTGAATCCAACTGTCTCACAGATGTCAAAGGTACGCTAGGAGGTTGATTATTACGTGTTAATTAACTGCGTAAAAAAAAAATGTTTTGCTTGTGCTGTCAACCTTTATGTTGAGATATTTGTCGTAATATTGGTTCTCTGATTTACCTATTTTTTTTTTATGTTCTGTTTTTCCAGTGCCTTCTCCCAGTGCCTTAAGACTGGACGCCACTGCCTCCTTCGGCACTGCCAGGGAAGTCGTTGCTATTAAGGATTACTGTCCCTCCAGCTTCACCACCCTCAGGTTCTCCAAGGGAGAACATCTCTTTGTGCTGGACACATCGGGTGGAGAGTGGTGGTACGCCCACAACAGCACTGAGATGGGTTACATCCCTGCGACATACGTCCAGCCCATCAACTACCGGGACTCCTCCTTCAGTGACAGCGGTATGATCGACAGCCTAGGAGACTGCTCTGTTGAGGAGGGAGCCAAGGAGCTGGACCTCCTTGGAGATTGGACCGGGGTGATGCTGAAACCTACTGCCCCCCAAAACGGGAACCCCTTTGCCCCCCATCACCAGCACCTTAGCCGTAGCTCCACTAACCCTTTCCTCAACGGGGCCCTTCAAGGTTCTTTGGATCAGAACAGTAATGAGAACAGTAAGTCAGTGGACCTTCTTCTTTTTGACAACCTAGCCTCCTCTGTCCCACCAAACTCTACCAGCAGTAGCATCAACATCAACGGCTTTGGCAGTGGCATTTTCGATCTGAAACCCATCAGCCCCAGTTTGGGAGTGGGCCAAATGTTACGCAGGGACAACCCATTCTTCAGGAGCAAGCGATCCTACAGTCTCTCAGAACTTTCAATCCTGCAAGCTCAAAATGACGTCCCTCAGGCATCCTCAGGTTTTTTTGGAGGCCTGAAAGCCCCTGCACCTGAACAGTTCCAGAGCAGAGAGGACTTCCGGGCGGCGTGGCTCAATCACCGCAAGCTAGCCAGGTCCTGCCATGACCTGGACTCCTTGGGTCAGAACCCAGGCTGGGGACAAACACAGCCAGTGGAGACCAACATTGTGTGCCGTTTAGACAGTTCTGGAGGAGCTGTCCAGCTTCCAGACACCAGCATCAGCATCCACATCCCGGAGGGCCACGTGGCCCCTGGAGACTCCCAGCAGATCTCCATGAAGGCCCTGCTGGACCCACCGCTGGAGCTCAACAATGACCGAACAACGACCGTAAGCCCTGTGGTGGAGATCAAGCTCGGTAACATGGAGACCAAAACCACAGTCACCCTTGAGATGACGGTGTCCGTTATGGTGAAGAACGAGAGCAGGCAGACGACAAAGGTCATATGTGTGAGGAGTGACTGCAAGGAGGGGCCCTACACACCAATCCCCCAAGCCTATATGTATGGGGACAACATCCAGGTCTGTCTGGATAACCTTGAGCCGTGCATGTATGTGTCTGTTGTGGCCCAGGCCCAGTCAGTTGCTCCAGAAACCACTGTTTGGGACAACGTGGTGAAGAAGGTCACGCTCGGTGTCTATGGTCCCAAGCACATTCACCCATCCTTTAAGGCTGTGGTGGCCATCTTTGGCCATGACTGTGCCCCAAAAACATTACTGGTGAGTGAAGTAGGGAAGCAGGCCCATGCCACCCCTCCAGTGGCTCTTCAGCTCTGGGGGAAGCACCAGTTTGTCCTGGCAAGGCCCCAGGACCTTCGGGTTGGTGTTTACTCCAACATGGCCAACTATGAGGTAAAGGCCAGTGAGCAGGCCAGGGTGGTTAGGGGTTTCCAGGTCAAACTGGGAAAGGTTAGCCGGATAGTCTATGTGATCGCCTCACGCACTGCTGATGATGTCTCAGATTTCACATTACGTGTCCAGGTCAAGGATGACCAAGACTGTATTCTCGCCCAGTTTTGTGTTCAAACTCCAACACCTCCACCCAAGACCGGTCCACAAACATCTGTGCAGAGGCGCTTCCTGAAGAAGAAGGAACTAGGGAAAATTGTCTTGTCCCCTCTGGCCATCACTACCAAATACCCTGTGTTCCATGACCGACGAATCCGCAACCTGAAGTTTGGCAAGTTGATCAAAACAGTCATCCGTCAGACCAAGAACCAATACTTACTGGAGTACAAAAAGGGGGATTACTTTGCCCTTCTGAGCGAAGAGAAAATCAAATTGAAGGGACAGTTGTGGACTAAGGAATGGTACATCTGTTACTATCAGGGTAGAACAGGGCTTGTACATGCAAAAAATGTTCTGTTGGTGGGCAAAGTAAAACCCATTTACTTCAGCGGTGCTGAACTAACCACTACACTCTTACTGGATCAGATCCTGAAGCCCTGCAAGTTCCTGACGTACATCTATGCCTCTGTGAGGACTATACTGATGGAGAACGTAGGAAGCTGGAGGGCGTTTGCCGATGCCCTGGGTTACGTTAACCTACCGCTCTCACACTTCTGCCGTGCAGAGCTGGACAGCGAGCCTGAGAGGGTGGCGTCTGTTCTGGAGAAGCTGAAAGAGGACTGCAATAATACAGAGGGCAAGGAGAGGAAATCCTTCCAGAAGGAACTCATGACAGTAAGTTAGCATTTCCTTTCAACTATTATTCAGTCGGAAATGGGTGCTTTTGTCTGTCTTTTTGATGTGTGATTAACTTTTTTGTTTGTGTGTTTCGTCTAGTGTGCAACTTTTTTGTTTGTCTGTTTCATCTAGTGTGTATGCTTCAGCCCCTTATCTACTTCCAGCTGCTTGAGGCTATGGTCCAGTGGGCTAATCCTGTTGAGAGTGCAGTCAATAAGTGCTGTGTGGGCATCGACATCTAAGGAGTTGTGGAGAGCAGCAGAATATTTTAGCGTAGTCCAACCCCCACCGTCTCTTTCTTGTAAATCACATTGAGTTAGAGATGTGCTGAGGGCTCAGCCTGCCTAGATAATGCTCTGTCTTCATGTCTTGTGTAAATCAAAACCTACCAGAAAACATGTTTCTGAAAAAGTGCCTGACTTTTGTCATTGGTTGATTTTGGAAGTCATACTCAGTGTTCTGACCATTGTAGGGGGTGTGGTGAATACTATTATGTGACATAACAGGATAAACTCAGACACACTGAAGAAGAGATCCATAGAAACGTCTTTACTAGAGGTCGACCGATTATGATTTTTCAAACGCCAATATCAATTATTGGAGGACCAAAACAAGCCGATACCGATTAATCTGACATTTATATATATATATATATATATATATATATATATATATATATATTGTCATTATTACAAATAAATATATATTTGTAATAATAACAATTACAACAATACTGAATGAACAATTAACACTTTTATTTAAACTTAATATAATACATTAATACATTCAATTTAGTCTCAAATAAATAATGAAACATGTTCAAATTGGTTTAAATAATGCTAAAACAAAGTGTTGGAGAAGAAAGTAGAAGTGCAATATGTGCCATGTAAAAAAACTAAGTTTAAGTTCCTTGCTCAGAACTTGAGAACATATGAAAGCTGGTGGTTCCTTTTAACATGAGTCTTCAAAATTCCCAGGTAAGAAGTTTTAGGTTGTAGTTATTATAGGACTATTTCTCTCTATAACATTTCTATTTCTTAAACCTTTGACTATTGGATGTTCTAATAGGTACTTTAGTATTGCCAGCCTAATCCCGGGAGTTGATAGGCTTGAAGTTATAAACGGCGCAATGCTTGAAGCATTGTGAAGAGCTGCTGGCATACGCAGTAAAGTGCTGTTTGAATGAATGCCTACGAACCTGCTGCTGTCTACCACCGCTCAGTCAGACTGCTCTATCAAATCACAGACTTAATTATAATATAATAACAAATAGAAATAGGAGCCTTGGTTAATTAATATGGTCAAATCCGGAAACTATCATTTCGACAACAAAACGTTTATTCTTACAGTGAAATACGGAACCGTTCCGTATTTTATCTAACGGGTGGCATCCATAAGTCTAAATATGGCTGTTACATTGCACAACCTTCAATGTTATATCATAATTACGTAAAAGTCTGGCAAATTAGTTCGCATCGAGCCAGCCGGCCCAAACTGTTGCATATACCCTGACTCTGCATGCAATGAACGCAAGAGAATTGACACAATTTCCCTAGTTTAACATTGCCTGCTAACAAATTTATTTTAACTAAATATACAGGTTTAAAAAAAATATACTTCTGTGTATTGATTTTAAGAAAGGCATTGGTGTTTATGGTTAGGTACAGTCGTGCAACGATTGTGCTTTTTTCGCAAATGTGCTTTTGTTAAATCATCGCCCGTTTGGCGAAGTTGGCTGTCTTTGTTTTGAAGAAATGGTCTTCACACAGTTTGCAACGAGCCAGGCGGCCCAAACTGCTGCATATACCCTAACTCTGTTGCACAGAACACAAGAGAAGTGACACAATTTCATTAGTTAAAATAAATGAATGTTAGTAGGCAATATTAACTAAATATGCAGGTTTAAAAATATATACTTGTGTATTGATTTTAAGAGTTTTGACACGTCAGGGTTACCAACAGGGTCAGTGATGACAGAATAATGCAGATGTTTAAAATGCTTAACCCTGATTGTTCCTGGTAGTCGCTCTGGATTAGAGTGTCTGCTAAATGACTAAAATGGCAAAAGTAATGACACCAATAGTTATGTCTTGTGTGTGGCCTCCCATCTCAAGCACATCTTAGGGGAAACAGTCAATAATATCTATGTCACTGTTACAGCATGACATAAATCTCAGCTATCAAAGAGAACAGGGTAGTATAGTGATGCTTTCTGAAAGGGGCAGTAGAGACTAGAGGTCGACCAATTCATCGGAATGGCCGATTAATTAGGGCCGATTTTCAAGTTTTCATAACAATTGGTAATCGGCATTTTTGGACACCGATCATGGCCGATTACGTTGCACTCCACGAGGAGACTGCGTGGCAGGCTGACTACCTGTTACGCGAGTGCAGCAAGGAGCCAAGGTAAGGTGCTAGCTAGCATTAAACTTATCTTATAAAAAACAATAAATCAATCTTAACACTATGGCCTCACCCCACTAGACCAGAAACCAGCTAGTTTGGGCCTGACTTCAAAACTTTCCCGCAAACCCAAACCTTTGTCTGTTTCCCTTTCTCACACTATTGTGTGGAAAGATGTTGGTCTTGAAATAGTTTTGTTCAGTATTGCCCAGGATTGCCGTTGGCAAAATTGACAACAGGTCCCGCAGTAAGTTTCTACACAAACCAATATTGAAAAGAAATTCTATATGAAGTCTTTCCTTCCCTCATTATGTTTCAAAGTGTTGACAACATCTAAGAGATGTGATATTGATTTGATAATCATCAATGTTGTCATCTGCGTGTCAATTTCATTGAATTTTAGATACACTGTGTGTGTGTGTGTGTGCTATTTAAATTCTGACATACTTAAAGTGCAAGAAAACTTCAGCCTCCCTCACTCTCTGTACCTCATAATACATTTTTCAATAACATTGAAGTCATGGACTTAAAGAGGTATGATGGAACATAAGCTATAATTTAAGTTGGGTTGTAAACACCAGTTACAACCATTTATAGACATGGGGGGAGCTTCAGTGTGGAGAAGAAGAACTTAATGTAAAGATGTGTCCATGGTGGTGAATAAAAGGCCCAATTTCTCAGGGCCCTGTTTAATTCAGTTGTTTGGTGTACACGTTTTAATTATGTGATACAATCAGCATTAAGCGTTTTCCCTTTTCATGTGTACATAGAACATCTTGGCAAATAGGATGTACCTCATTGGGTGGATCTTTGGAAGCGATGGTGCAGCAACCAATAATACTGATGTTATTACAGAATTCCAAAGTATACACAAAACAAGTGGCATGCTTATGTAACGGATGTGAAACGGCTAGCTTAGTTAGCGTGGGCGCTAAATAGCGTTTCAATCAGTGACGTCACTTGCTCTGAGACCTTGAAGTAGTAGTTCCCCTTGCTCTGCAAGAGCCGCGGCTTTTGTGGAGCGATGGGTAACGACGCTTCGTAGGCGTCAGTTGTTGATGTGTGCAGAAGGTCCCTGGTTCGCGCCCGGGTATGGGCGAGGGGATGGTCTAAATTTGTACTGTTACATTGATGCTGTTGACCCGGATTACTGGTTGCTGCGGAAGAAAAAGAGGAGGAAGGTCAAAAGGGGGGTGAGTGTAACGGATGTGAAACGGCTAGCTTAGTTAGCGTGGGCGCTAAATAGCGTTTCAATCAGTGACGTCACTTGCTCTGAGACCTTGAAGTAGTAGTTCCCCTTGCTCTGCAAGGGCCGCGGCTTTTGTGGAGCGATGGGTAACGATGCTTTGAGGGTGACTGTTGATGTGTGCAGAAGGTCCCTAGTTCGCGCCCGGGTATGGGCGAGGGGACGGTCTAAATTTGTACTGTTACATTGATGCTGTTGACCCGGATTACTGGTTGCTGCGGAAAAGGAGGAAGGTCAAAAGGGGGGTGAGTGTAACGGATGTGAAACGGCTAGCTTAGTTAGCGTGGGCGCTAAATAGCGTTTCAATCAGTGACGTCACTTGCTCTGAGACCTTGAAGTAGTAGTTCCCCTTGCTCTGCAAGAGCCGCGGCTTTTGTGGAGCGATGGGTAACGATGCTTCGAGGGTGACTGTTGATGTGTGCAGAAGGTCCCTAGTTCGCGCCCGGGTATGGGCGAGGGGACGGTTTAAATTTGTACTGTTACACTTATACCAAACTCCTCCAGCCTTGCATTCATAGAATGTATAATTCCTGATGGATGACTCCCAAAGACCTTAACATTCACTCTTATAGTTTATTTATGGCAAATATCGCAGCGTAAACAACTTCACACAATGTTATTTGGTGCTTATGCAGAGTGGAAAAGGAAAAAGTTAATCCACTTCCTTCCACTGAGGATGTTAGTTTTATGACGCTCCACTGAGTTAGCCCAAGGTACAAGGGAGCTGAAACTTGCAGGATGGATATTTCTTAACAACTGTGTTGTGATCTACATGTCAGTCATTTAGCAGACACTCTTATCCACAGCGACAAAGAGTAAATGCATACATTTTTTAAACTGGTCCCCCGTGGGAATTGAACACACAACCATGGCTTGGCAAACGCCATGCTCTACCAACTGAGGCACACAGGACCCATCAATGTGCATGCATCTTTACTCGTTAGGATTAATACCTTAAGGCTAATCCAATGTAGGTAATCACTTTTCTTGTGTACACAACAATAACAAAACTCTTGTTGCTTTTTTCACCGTTGTATTTCAAGAGCTTTTTAAATGCATAGACGATCAGCCATTTTAAGAGAAGCATCTTGTGTGTGTATCCTCCAAGATATTACATTTCATACATCGTGGTGGGCCTCCGTTGTGGTCTTCCGAAGCTTAGTATGTGACTGTGAATTGAATTACCATCTCCTATGTCTCTCGCCAATTAAGTGTTTTCACTGACACTGAAAACAATTCTTCCTGACTTATTTGCATGTCATATGACGGAGAGCTGAGAGTGTATTTTTAGATACAAAGCAAAGGAATTCAAAAGTGATTGTGTGCACCTCTGAAAGGGAGATGACAGCCTTTGTGCTCAAGCATCTGAATGCAGGCAGAGTTTCTCTCATTGTTCTGGAAGAAAGGAATTATCAGCCATGTGTTAGACATGGGACTATACCCACCCCTGCCAAATAGAGAGAGAGAGATTCCTCTGTGTTAGACATGGGACTATACCCACTCCTCCCAAATAGAGAGAGAGATTCCTCTGTGTTAGACATGGGACTATACCCACTCCTCCCAAATAGAGAGAGAGATTCCTCAGATTTTCTCCCTCTGCCTCCCCCATTTTACCTTCTCTGAGTTAGTGGAACTGCATTGCCTGTAGTAATTGCCTGTTGAAGCATAATGCAATTAATTAGAAACACTTTCTATCTAAAAAAAAAAAAGATGGATAATGAGTCTGCATATGATAATAGCAACCACCAATTGAACATCACTGCTAAAGCACAAAACTGCAGTACACATGCTAAATCTATATCTAGCAACAGGCCAGTGAACTTAACTTTGTTTTAATGAAATCTGTGATGCCTATGGGGTTACCTTAATACCATGTATGAGAAAATATGTTTAGTGCATTCCGTTAATTGTGCATGTTTATTTCATGCAAGGCTCCAGCTATGAAATGCTTTTGTGATCTAGCTAATTTGACTGATTTTGTAGGAGTTTTGCTGTGGATGTATATTTCAGAGCTAGGGTAGTAAAGTACAAATTATATTCTATTTGAGTCTTGTCTAACCTACATTTGAACCAAAACACCCTGATGTTTATCCTGATAATTGAGCTGAGCAGACCATTATTTTTCTGGTACGTAGGCTACAATCCTCCAGGTTTTTCTGAATAAGCCCCCAGATTCAGTGTAGACTTTAGCAATGAAATACAGAGCTCCTCAAGGGCCCTGTCAAAAGCCCAACGTGTTGATGGTACGATGGGCTATTTATTACAAACACAAAGCCGGAAGCAAGCTAAGCATAAATATTGGAATGCCCCACTCTGTCACATCAGATATCCTTTCAGCAACAATACATTGCATCATTGATAGAACTCAAAAATATACACTGCTCAAAAAAATAAAGGGAACACTTAAACAACACAATGTAACTCCAAGTCAATCACACTTCTGTGAAATCAAACTGTCCACTTAGGAAGCAACACTGATTGACAATAAATTTCACATGCTGTTGTGCAAATGGAATAGACAGCAGGTGGAAATTATAGGCAATTAGCAAGACACCCCCAATAAAGGAGTGGTTCTGCAGGTGGGAACCACAGACCACTTCTCAGTTCCTATGCTTCCTGGCTGATGTTTTGGTCACTTTTGAATGCTGGCGGTGCTTTCACTCTAGTGGTAGCATGTGACGGAGTCTACAACCCACACAAGTTGCTCAGGTAGTGCAGCTCACCCAGGATGGCACATCAATGCGAGCTGTGGCAAGAAGGATTGCTGTGTCTGTCCAGAGCATGGAGGCGCTACCAGGAGACAGGCCAGTACATCAAGAGACGTGGAGGAGGCCGTAGGAGGGCAACAACCCAGCAGCAGGACCGCTACCTCCGCCTTTGTGCAAGGAGGAGCAGGAGGAGCACTGCCAGAGGCCTGCAAAATGACCTCCAGCAGGCCACAAATGTGCATGTGTCTGCTCAAACGGTCAGAAACAGACTCGATGAGGGTGGTATGAGGGCCCGACGTCCACAGGTGGGGGTTGTGCTTACAGCCCAACACCGTGCAGGACGTTTGGCATTTGCCAGAGAACAACAAGATTGGCAAATTCGCCACTGGCGCCGTGTGCTCTTCACAGATGAAAGCAGGTTCACACTGAGCACATGAGACAGTCTGGAGACGCCGTGGAGAACGTTCTGCTGCCTGCAACATCCTCCAGCATGACCGGTTTGGCGGTGGGTCAGTCATGGTGTGGGGTGGCATTTCTTTGGGGGGCCGCACAGCCCTCCATGTGCTCGCCAGAGGTAGCCTGACTGCCATTAGGTACCGAGATGAGATCCTCAGACCCCTTGTGAGACCATATGCTGGTGCGGTTGGCCCTGGGTTCCTCCTAATGCAAGACAATGCCTCATGTGGCTGGAGTGTGTCAGCAGTACCTGCAAGAGGAAGGCATTGATGCTATAGACTGGCCCGCCCGTTCCCCAGACCTGAATCCAATTGAGCACATCTGGGACATCATGTCTCGCTCCATCCACCAACGCCACGTTGCACACAGATTGTCCAGGAGTTGGCGGATGCTTTAGTCCAGGTCTGGGAGGAGATCCCTCAGGAGACCATCCGCCACCTCATCAGCAGCATGCCCAGGCGTTGTAGGGAGGTCATACAGGCACGTGGAGGCCACACACACTACTGTGCCTCATTTTGACTCGTTTTAAGGTCATTACATCAAAGTTGGATCAGCCTGTAGTGTGGTTTTCCACTTTAATTTTGAGTGTGACTCCAAATCCAGACCTCCATGGGTTGATACATTTAATTTCCATTGATCATTTTTGTGTGATTTTGTTGTCAGCACATTCAACTATGTAAAGAAAAAAGTATTTAATAAGAATATTTCATTCATTCATATCTAGGATGTGTTATTTTAGTGTTCCCTTTATTTTTTTTGAGCAGTGTATATTTATTGCATATTTTTATCATGTACATTCTTGCCCGAACAGATGAAACTGTGGTGGACTAATGTACACCTCAGCAAAAAAACATATATATTCTGGCACAGAACGTATGACAGAAACTAGTCATGACCCTCATAGTGGTGAAAATGTTGAAACTGATTTTGTTTGTTTGCAAATCATTGTTCTCCGAATGAATCCAGTGCCAGCTTTTTTTTCTCATTCAACCCTCTGAGAAGAATGTCACATTACTTCTCTTTCATCAGGAAGAGTAAAGCTCTTTGGAAGCAGGGCTTTTGGAGATAAGTTCCTTTTACCCAGAGCTTGGCCCTCATCTGTCAGTCATGCTGTTCTCTCGTAGCTAGCCAAAAGGGGTAATACAACACAAAAGTACTTGATCCAATATGATCCCTGCACTGGGCAGAGTTACACCTACCCCAGCTTAACCTGCACTCAGTCATTTTTCTCCAATATCCATGAGTCAACAAAGCTCAGCAGTCTGGGTCAACATAGGTATTAGGCTTGGCGGTATAGCTTATATACCGTATACTGGAGTATTTGGAAAAAGCCACGGAATGGTTTTTCAATACTGTCAATTTCGTCAGAACTATTTCTTTGAAGTGTTTCAATAAATTTGAATATTAGTAGCTACTTTAAGTTAATGCCTGCAGACAAATTGCACAATAAGTTAGGCGATAAAGCATATTGCGATCTTCATTTCACAGGTCACATTATTTTACATTATGAAGTTTACCATAGTTCCCCAGAACAGTTGAACCATTCACATGTTTTTTGTAAAGAGCACAACAAGAGAAAGTGGGAGCTGGTGAGTCCATACTGTTCTATCGGCGAGTCTCGGCTGGTGAGTCCATAGCGTTCTATCGGCGAGTCTCTGCTGGTGAGTCCGTAGTGTTCTATGGGCGAGTCTCTGCTGGTGAGTCCATAGCGTTCTATGGGCGAGTCTCTGCTGGTGAGTCCATAGTGTTCTATCGGCGAGTCTCTGCTGGTGAGTCCGTAGTGTTCTATGGGCGAGTCTCTGCTGGTGAGTCCGTAGTGTTCTATGGGCGAGTCTCTGCTGGTGAGTCCGTAGTGTTCTATCGGCGAGTCTCTGCTGGTGAGTCCGTAGTGTTCTATGGGCGAGTCTCTGCTGGTGAGTCCGTAGCGTTCTATCGGCGAGTCTCTGCTGGTGAGTCCGTAGCGTTCTATCGGCGAGTCTCTGCTGGTGAGTACATAGTGTTCTATGGGCGAGTCTCTGCTGGTGTGTCCATAGCGTTCTATCGACGTGTCTCTTGTGCGGCTCACACAAGGTGATGTTACACTTGTACGCCGTTCACTACTAAATGTTTGCCATCGGATATCTTAACAGCTTTCTGCCTTGTTTTAGAAATCAGCTCTGTTATCTGAGTTAACTGTACAGCTGCCATTTTTCTCTGTGCTTCCTACTAGTGTTTTTTTTCCTTTTGAAAAGTATGCATCACAACTTGGTTTATTTGCACAATTACTCTCATTCACTTATGCCTGAATTTTTTTCCACACACTGGAAATTATATTCGGTAGCTACTAGCTATGCTTGTATAAATTTATGAGCTGGATTTGCCTGTCTTTGCAAATAGCTAAATGCTAACGAGAAAATTAACATATAAACTAACAGCATCTGTGTGATTTTGCTATTACTTGTGCTAATCTTGTTAGCATTTTGGTAATAGCGCCTCCTTGTGTGCTGTGCCGGTAATACTATAAATCCTAGGATGGCAGAGGAATGGTATGAAAATTTGGATACTGCCCAAGCCTAATAGGTATTGAACAGGATGTTTCTCAAGAAAAGTGTAATCGGCCACTGCTTTTGACACACGTGCGTGCGTGCGTGCGTGCGTGCGTGTATTTGTATTTATTAGGGATCCCCATTTGCTGTTGCCAAGGCAGCAGCTACTCTTCCTGGGGTCCAAACACGTTAAAGAGCGGCAGTTATTTTCAGAATGGGTGGCAAGGAATAAGTTAGTCCTAAATATTCGAAAATATAAAACATATTGATACAACAGTAGCTAAGATGGGGAGAAGTCTGTCCATATTAAAGCACTACTCTGCCTTCTTAACAACACTATCAACTAGGCAGGTCCTAGTTTTGTCGCACCTGGATGACTACTGTTCAGTCGTGTGGTCGGTCACGTGCCACAAAAAGGGATGTAGGAAAATTATATTTGGCTCAGAACAGGGCAGCATGGCTGGCCCTTAAAAGTACATGGGGAGTTAACATTAATGATATGCATCTTTCATGGCTCAAAGTGGAGGAGAGATTGACTTCATCACTACTTGTTTTTATAAGAAGTGCTGAGAAGCTAAATGTACCAAGCTGTCAGTTTAAACTACTAGAGGCACACAGTTCTACACAGAGCATGGCTACATGGAACTCTATTCCACATTAGGTAACTGATTCAAACAGTAGAATTAGATACAATTATTTGTATTTTTAAAACAGGTAAAAACATAGCTTACGGAACAACGGGGACTGTGAAGAGACACACACACACACACACACACACAAAAAGGTACAGACACACGTATACAAGTGCTACCACACGCATCTACACACACATGTACATTGTAATATTATTGTATGGTGGTATTATACATTTCTATTGTAGATATGTAGTGGTGTAATAATGTTATATGATGTACTGTTTTATCTTTTGTTTTATATGTAATATAAGTGCCTCTTGGGGATAGTGAGACGCTAGCGTCTGAAGTGGCCAATAGCCTCGGGAAATGCATAGCGCCAAATTCAAATAAAACGCGATAAAACTCAAACTTTCATTAAAATCACACATGCAGGGAACTCAATTAAAGCTACAGACGTTGTGAATCCAGCCAACATGTCAGATTTTAAAAATGCTTTTCGGCGAAAGCATGAGAAGCTATTATCTGATAGCATGCACCCCCCTAAACCAGCTGAGAACAGTTGTAAACAAAAGAACTAGCGTAGCAGGCGCTACACAAAACGCTGAAATAAAATATAAAACATGCATTACCTTTGACGAGCTTCTTTGTTGGCACTCCAATATGTCCCATAAACATCACAATTGGTTCTTTTTTTCGATTAATTCCGTCCATGTATACCCAAAATGTTAATTTATGAAGCAGGTTTGATCCGGAAAAAAACAGCTTTCCAAAACGCAACGTCACTACAAAACATTTCAAAAGTTGCCTATAAACTTTGCCAAAATATTTCAAACTACTTTTGTAATATAACTTTAGGTATTTTTAAACGTTAATAATCGATCAAATTGTAGACGGGGGAATCTGTATTCGATAGAGGAAGTAAACAAAACATGCACCATTTTCCCTATTGCGTAACTATCAACAGTGTAACGTTGTTCCAGGATGTGCCTCTTCTTCGTTTCACCAATGATTAACTTCAACCCAATTCCAAAGACTGGGGACATCCTGTGGAAGTCGTAGGAACTGTAAAATGGGCGCTATCAAATTTCCCTTGGCAAATACAACCGAGGGAACGGTCAGAGGAATAAAAAATTAATAATTCTGAACAGTTTTTCCCCTGGGTTTTGCCTGCTACATAAGTTCTGTTATAGTCAGACATGATTGAACCAGTTTTAGAAACTTCAGAGTGTTTTCTATCCACAACTACTAATCATATGCATATAATATATTCCTGGCATGAGTAGCAGGAAGTTGAAATTGTGCAAGCTATTTATCCAAAAGTCGAAATGCTGCACCCTATCCTTAGTGTTGCAGTCATTTCAGTTGCTGTAGTAGCTGGCGTGTATATTGTTGAGTCATCCGCAAACACAGACACGCAAAGTAAAGATTGAAAAAAAGTAAGGGGCCTAGACAGCTGCCCTGGGGAATTCCTGATTCTACCTGGATTATGTTGGAGAGGCTTCCATTAAAGAACACCCCTCTGTGTTCTGTTAGACATTTAAGTCATTATCCACAATAAAGCAGGGAGTGTAAAGCCATAACACGTTTTTCCAGCAGCAGACTATGATCAATAATGTCAAAAGCTGTACTGAAGTCTAACAAAAACACCCCCACAATCTGATACAATCATCAGTCATTTGTGTAAGTGTTGTGCTTGTTGAATGTCCTTCCCTATAAGTGTGCTGAAAGTCGGTTATCATTTTTTTTTACTGTAAATAGCATTGTTTTTCCAAAAGTTTACTAAGGTTTGCTAACGGGCTGACTGGTCGGATTTTTGATCCAGTAAAGGATTCTTAACTATTCTCCGGTAGCGGATTGACTTTTGCGTCCCTCCAGACCTGCGGGCACACACTTTCTAGTAGTCTTAAATTGAAGATATGGCAAATAGGAGTGGTAATATCATCTGCTATTTTCCCCAGTAATTTTCCATCCCCAGTGGCTTGTCAAGTTGATAGTCAACCATTTTCTTCACCTCTTCCGCATTCACTTTACAGAATTCAAAAATACAATGCTTGTCTTTCATAATTCGGTCATATATACTTGATGTGTAGTGTCAGCGTTTGTTGCTGGCATGTCATGCCTAAGTTTGCTAATCTTGCCAATGAAAAAAATAATAAAGTAGTTTGCAATATCAGTGGGTTTTGTGATGAATGAGCCATTTGATTCAATGAATGCCAAGTTAGCTTTTTTTCCCTAAATTTCATTTAAGGTGCTTTTTACTATCAAACTTTTATATCATTTATTTTTGTTTCATAGTATAGTTTATTATTTTTATTGAGTTTAGTCACATGATTTCTCAATTTGCAGCACGTTTGCTAATCGGTTGTGCCAGACTTATTTGCCAAGCCTTTTGCCTCATCCCTCTACACCATACAATTTTTCAATTCCTCATCAATCCAAGGGGATTTACGTTTTTACAGTCATTTTCTTAGTGGTTGCAAACTTATTAGTAACTGGAGTAAGCAATTGAATAAATATTTCAAGTCTAGTGTCTGGTTGCTTACACACTACAGACTAGCGAATATTCTTTACATCATCAGCTTAAGAATCACTACAGAACTTCTGATATGACCTCTTATACAATATATTATTACGTCCAAAATATGGCTACTTTATTTTAATCACTACGTCCTGTGTGTGTGTGATCACTACATATAGTGTGTGTGTTGTAACCCTGTATGGGTTTCTTGTTTGTGCCCTGCTTTTTAACAATGTTTTGTGTTACTTTCTCCATGGCATTTGTTATATCACAGACTCCCACTTAGGAAGGAAATGACAAAGCTTCTAAATCAGTTTATTAAACCCCCCCCCCAAAGTTGTAAGATTAAAGCCCCCTGTAAATTCTAACATTATGGAAGAGTTTAAACTTCACATGCATCCTGGGTGTACAACATGACCACTTCAAATCAAAATCAAATCCCATTTTATTGGTCACATACACATGGTTAGCAGATGTTATTGCGAGTGTAGCAAAATGCTTGTGTTTCTAGTTTCGGACAACGAACACAATTGCATTTTAATCTATGGCAATTTTAATGCACAGAGATTCCGTTGAGAGATCCTAAGGCCCATTGTTGTGCCATTCATCCACCGCCATCACCTCATGTTTCAGCATGATAACGCACAGCCCCATGACGCAAGGATCTGCCCACAATTCTTCCATGGCCTGCATACTCATACATGTCATCCATTGAGCATGTTTGGGATGCTCTGGATCTACGTGTACAACATCGTGTTCCAATTCCCGCAAATATCATCAACTTCGCACAGCATTTAAAGAGTGGGACCACGTTCCACAGGCCACAGTTAACAACCTGATCAACTCTATGTGAAGGAGATGTCGTGCTACATGAAGCAAATGGTGGTAACACCAGATACTGACATTTTTTAATCCACACCTCTGCCTTCTTTTTAAGGTATCTGTGAACATCATGCATATCTGTATTCCCAATCATATGAAATCCATAGATTAGAGCCTAATTTCTTTATTTCAATTGACAGATTTCCTTTTATGAATTGTAAATCATATATTTGTGTTAAGTGTATTTGGGATTACATAAAACTGACAGACAAAGCAAAGCGCAAGAGAGTGTCTTCTAAAGGAATTGTTTTTGTCATTATTATCCTGTTGCTGTGCACCTTAAAAAACAGTTAGCAGACCGAGGCTGAATGCTGAGGACAACTTAGCATTAAAATGTTGTCTAGACTCACAAGTGCTGTAATGGTCATCAATAGAAGAGCCTGACTGCCAAGCGTTGATGTGATGAATATTGCACACATACTATGCAAAGTGTGACTATTAAAACCTTTCCTATCCAGAAACTGTGGATTGATGGCAGCATTAACGCAAAACTGAAAGCGCGAGCCACCGCTTTTAATCATGGCAAGGCAACTGGAAACATGACCGAATACAAACAGTGCAGCTATTCCCTCTGCAACGCAATCAAACAAGCAAAGAGTCAGTATAGAGACAAAGTATAGTCGCAATTCAAAGCTCAATGTGTATGTGGCAGGGTCTACAGTCAATCATGGATTACAAAAATAAAACCAGCCCCGTCGCGGACATCGACGTCTTGCTCCCAGACAAATTAAACAACTTCTTTGCTCGCTTTGAGGATAATACAATACCACTGACACGGCCCGCTACCAAAGCCTCTGGTCTCTCCTCAGATGGTGAGGGTAGAAAACATCTCCACACCACTGATCCTCAACACTGGGGCCCCACAAGGGTGATTTCTCAGCCCTCTCCTGTACTCCCTGTTCACCCATGACTGCGTGGCCGACGACACTACAGTGGTAGGCCTGATTACCAACAATGACGAGACGGCTTACAGGGAGGAGGTGAGGGCCCTCGGAGTGTGGTGTCAGGAAAATAACCTCACTTAACGTCAACAAAATAAGGTGATCGTGGACTTCAGGAAACAGCAAAGGGAGCACCCCCCCCCCCCCCCTATCCACATCAACGGGACAGTAGTGAAGGTGGAAAGTTTTAAGTTCCTCGGCATACACATCATTGACAAACTGATATGGTCCAACCACACAGACAGCGTGGTGAAGGCGCGATAGCGCCTCTTCAACCTCAGGAGGCTGAAGAAATTTGGCTTGTCACCTAAAACACACACACTTTGTGTGACAAAACTGCTCATTTTAGAGTGGCCATTTACTGTCCCCAGCACAGGGTGCACCTGTGTAATGATTGAGCCGTTTCTTGATATACCACACCTGTCATGTGGATGGATTATCTTGGCGAAAGAGGAATGCTTACTAAAAGGCATGTTAACAAATTTATGCCTAAAATTTCGGAGAAATATATTTTTAGTGCGTATGGAACATTTCTGGGATCTTTTATTTCAGCTCGAGAAACATGGGACCAAAACATTACAGGTTGCATTCAAATTTTTGTTCAATGTAGAAAGAACCCAATTCTCTGTAAGATGTATGGATGTTCTCACTCACTCTTTGTGTATGAAATCAAGCCTCAGCTGTGATGTCTGAGCTCTGCACTGCAACATCAAACAGCCAGCCAGGTCACTGACTGAGCGACAAAAATAATCACACTATTTTGTGTTTTATGTGTATTGCGTCTTCTAGACTCTCACAAATGTAGGATCTTAATTTGATCACTGAGAGAAACTTAAAACTTGTAGTATATTGGTGTTTTAAAAATGATTTAATTTCCACTTTGAAATTTGACTTGATTTTCTCTTACGAAAAATATCAACCTCTACAAAAAGGTCAATTTAATTTGATTAATTTCACAGAATCCTGTTGCTGCAGGATCATTTTCCTGCTGTAGCAAACTGGCTCACATGATGATCCTACATCTGCACATAACAATAATGTGGGCTTGTATCAACCCCATTCTGATAACCAGAGGTCCGTGTGTAATGACCATGGAGTTTGGTGTATGATGGACGTGGGCCAGGTTATGTCTCTGTGGAGGATCACAGCCACACAGATGTTTCCTGTCTCATTGTTAACAGGCTAAACAGAAGCGCCAGTTATGGACCAAGAGGCGCCTGCTGTCCACTTGACCTCCCCTTTACCCCCTTGGATAGCCCCTCTACCTCAGCCCAGCTATTACCAGACAACCTACCTCAGCCCAGCTAGGACCAGACAATTATGCAGAAATGCTCCATGTGCTGTCCAGTGCTGTTGGGTCGTGAATTGGAGGCCAGAGTGTGCGTGTGTATACTGACTTCAGTTTTCAGATGGGCTCTGACCGAGCCACCTTTGCACCCGTTCCATTCTGCAAATAGGATTTGGGAAAAAAGGAAAATCTGGAGAGGTTCTAAACCGCGTAGGTGGGCACCCCAATGTGTCCTGCGCTGAGGGGGATTTCGTTCCCAACTCTGTAGCAGACCCTAACTCTACTCTTTGAATTATTTGCAGAGAGCGAGATCCCATGCAGTTGGTAGTACTCAGGAGTAATAATAACATTCTGTTTCTGGAAGACTACTTTTAAAGTTGGAAGCGGCCATCGAGATGATTATGTGCGGTTAGCTCTGTGCTTTGCCATTTTTGTACACAGCTCACCCTTTTTTCCCAGCATCCCTAGACTCCATCTTCTGTTCTTCACTTTCTGATCAACGCTCTTCTGTTCTCCCTCCCTCCCACCCTTCCTTCCTTCCCTCCTTCAGCAGTAAGGTGTGGCCAACTACTGTGATGGTGCAGTTGACAGCTCTCCATATCTGTTTCCCTCCGGAGATTTGAGACATTTGTTTGTTTTCACTCTTCTGCAAGTCTGGGTAGAATGGAGGGGGTTCATGCAGAGGGGTGGAGTGACACAATCAGAACTCAGAATTCTCTAATCGCAGCTAAGCAGACACTTGTTTTGGTTGATGGTATGGAGGCGTTCAGTTGGATATGTGTATTCAAAAAGGAAAACATGAAGAGAGCCTACAGGTTGAAAGGGAAAAGTAGAACTAAGAGAACGAGAGCGTGACTAAAATGAGTGAGTGGCTGAGATGGAACGAGGGAGCAGAAATGGAGAGCGAAATAGAAGAGAGGTGGATAAGATGGAAGTAGAGAGACTGACAAAGCTGATATACACAGTACATGAGTAATGGGAGATTATATCAATTTTTAAAAATACTTTTAGTTAAGAACAAATTCTTATTTTACAATGATGGCCTACCCCGGTCAAATCCTCCCCAAACCCGGACAACGCTAGGCCAATTGTGCGCCGCCCTATGGGACTCCCAATCACAGCCGGTTGTGATACAGCCCAGGATCGAACCAGTGTTTATAGTGAAGCCTCTAGCACTAAGATGCAGTGCCTTAGAATGCTGCGCCACTCGGGAGCCCTCGGGATGATTAGAGAATAAGGAGTCTAGGGAGACGAGAGATATCGCTATTCTTCAAGAAGCATCACATTCCTCAAATGAACTCCCTCAGTTCTCAACCTGCCATTGATCACTCGGAGCTATCCTTAGATCTTGCTTTCATACACTTTGTTTACAAGTAGTAAACGATCGAGCTAAGACTGATTCACGCTGTGTAAAGCCCCGCCTGCCCCTCTCAGAAATATGCTTGCCGGAGTTGCGTTCATTGAGATGATTTATGCAGTGCAGAGTTTGCGTACTGACTGCTGTGCTGGTGTAAACAATCGTTGTGATATTTAGCTAAACCACTCACAAACACACACATTCAGAAACACACACACTGACACACACACAGACACACAGCCACAAACGCATCACACACAAAACACCAATCCTTTATTCCTCAGTGACATTTGAGGAGAACAACACCGCGTATAATTCCTCTTCAGCTATCTGTGATGGTCTGTGGCCTGAAGCTGGCAATTTTGCCCTGCGTGGATTTAACCCATTGTCTATTAGTGGACAATTATTAAGTAGAAATTGACTTCAAATACCATAAAAATTTTAAAAATATGTTTGCTCAAACTTCCTTGAATCCTGTCCCAGTGCTGAGATGTTATCATACGACTCTTGACAATGTAAATACATGATTCGTGTCACCCATCATAACAGTATTAACACTTCATTTTCATGTGTCACTGCTTCACAGGAGGGCCATTTGAATTTTTTTTTTTTTTTTTTGCCTTCTGGAACTTTCATGTCCCTTAATAACAAACATGTATGCCATCTGAAAATACGAATACATTTGTAAAATTATGAGCCTAGTTGGTTTAGCAAAAAAAACAGACAGCAATCTTCCCGTGGCTTTTTTGAAAAATATCACATAGAACTGCAAAAGCATTGCTCTCCACTTTCTGGAGGGCCGAGTTTTGAAACCAGTGGAGTCGAGTATAATAGCTAAGGAGATGTAGAAAATTATTCTGGTTGTTTGCGAATATGGCATCCGTGACAGAGAGGGAGAAGCGTCCATCCATATATACGGGTAAGATAGTCTAGCTAGCAACATTTTCAGATATTACATGTTTCTAATTTTGTCAGTTGTTTTCATTTCAAGTTAGTGTACTGTTAGCTAGCTAGCTAATGTTAAGTGCATGATCTGTGTAGTAATATTATTCTTATCTCAGAGCCATTTGCATCGCTAGTTATAGCCTGTTAGCTAGCTAACGTTGAACCTGGATGGTTATCTACCTGCAGATTCATGCAGGGTAGTGATGTTATGACTTGGGATTATGGTTCATTGTTTAGCTAGCTAGCTACATGTATAAACCAAAGACTCCACTATACAACTAACCATTTCAATAGAATATTCATGATGTCATTGTGACAACTGTCGATAGCCTGAGCGAATTTACCAGCTACGTCTATCTACTCCAATTTCAGAGAACTCTTGCTCGCCAGAGTGCAGAATAACTGACAAATTTACAAACACTTAACACCCGTTGAATATGGCCGGTGTCAGTAAACGTTGGCATAAAATAGTAATTAAATTGTTGCCAGCTGCACAGTTGCAGTCACCAGCGCTCTGGATAACATAAACAGCCTAACCAGCTTTGCTAGGGTGAGTAAAATGGTCAGTGAGCTGTTCTCTCATTTGTGTCTGGAAGTAGCTAGCAAGCTAGCCAATGTTAGCTGCTGCTGTTTTGGTCAGAACACTCGGATCAACCCTACACCTCGGCCAGAGCGTCCAGTGTGCGCTCTGAACGCTCCGAGAGTGAAACACTCTGAATTTATGAACTGACATTCTGACAACACTCTTGAGTTTACAAATGCCCAGAGAGCGCACTCTGATCACACTGGCACTCTGGATTTAAATTTCCAAACACACCCATAGTATAAACCAGCCTTTAGTCTTGAAATCTTTGGTTGTTTAGCACATGGCCTCACATGTGAATCCTTAAAGATATGGGTTGGGCTAAGGCTTAAAAAGATGGGTGGGGCTAAGGCTTAAAAAGATGGGTGGGGCTAAGGCTTAAGAGGGTGTGAACAATGCGGCCTAGTGGTTAGAGCATTGAGTTCCTGGATCGAATTCCCCAGCTGACAAGGTAAAAATCTGTCATTCTGCCCATGAACAAGGCAGTTGTAGGCCGTCATTGTAATAAGAATTTGTTCTTAACTGACTTCTTAACTGACTTGCCTAGTTAAATAAAGGTTTAAAAAATGTTTTTAAATGAATGGTTGTAGACAAAGAAGAGCTCTCCAGTAGGTACCAAACATTCAAGGACCCTTTTCTCAAAAGTGAGGTTATAGGTTTATCAGCTTTCAAAATAGAATTACTTTCCCATTGTTCCTCAACTGTAGTGAATGATATACCATCTAGCCTCTACTTTTATCCAATATAAAAAACACTTTCAAATTTTGCTACATAAGACCAAATCGAACCGGTCGGTCACATATTGTCTTTTGAGTATGTAGCTATATTCATTATGCTCTGTGCTCATAAACTTTCACCCCACATCCACTCCTCAACAGTGGATATATTGACGACTATGTCCAACCCTTAGTCGATAATTGTCATTTCTTACCTTCCACCCTCACCTGGGATATGGATGCCTGATGAAGACCTAAGGGTCAAAATGTTGTAAATAAATATCACCTGGGAGCATGAGCTCAGTTCTTTTCTGACTCCAATGCTTCCCACGGTTGTGTCAAGTTGGCTGGATGTCCTTTGGCTGGATGTCCTTTGGCTGGATGTCCTTTGGGTGGTGGACCTTTGTTGATGCACGGGAAACTGTTGAGCGTGAAAAACCCAGCAGTGTTTCAGTTCTTGATACACTCAAACCGGTGCGCCTGGCACCTACCACATTACCCTGTTCATGACCCTGTTCAAAGGCACTTGAACATGTTGTCTTGCCCATTCACACTGCATGGCACACATACACCAATCCATGTCTCAATTGTCTCAAGGCTTTAACATCCTTATTTAACCTGTCTCCTCCCCTTCATCTATACTGAATTTGAAGTGGATTTAACAGGTGACATCAATAAAGAATCATAGCTTTCACCTGGATTCACCAGGTCAGTCTGTAATGGAAAGAGAAGGTGTTCTTAATGCTTTGTGCACTCAGTGTAGGTCAACGCTGAAACTGTTTGTGTTGTGTGCAAAGTCAACTTTACTGGCTCTATATGTGCAGTATTATTGTATGTCTTTTAGCACCAGGACTCCTGGCTGGGTCAGGTGGGAGCAGAGCACCAGGACTCCTGGCTGGGTCAGGTGTGAGCAGAGCACCAGGACTCCTGGCTGGGTCAGGTGTGAGCAGAGCACCAGGACTCCTGGCTGGGTCAGGTGTGAGCAGAGCACCAGGACTCCTGGCCGGGTCAGGACCTAGCTGAAGGTGACTTGGGAAGCAATCTCCTTGATTCCTGCAGGGAATTTCCTGTTGCTGTTATCCAGAGAGGAAGCAGGTGCTTGTCTCAGGTCTTACTTATCCTGTACAAATGCACCCAGATGGGAACAGAATCCTTCTTTTGAATGTCCTTGTTATTCTCTCTGGAGAAGGGTGTAGACTGGGTGTAGACATATATAATGTAGACTGGGCTGAAGTGGAAATTCCCTCTGCTATTGAACTCTGATCTGGGCTGAAACTGTGCATTCCTGGGTAGCCGTTAGCGGGATGGATGCCTGGAGTTCCTGCTATCTTATGCTCTTGTCTGTAACCTGTCTATGTCTCTGTACACAGAGAGAGAGAGAGCATCTCCACCAACCCCCCCCCCCCCCCCCCACCCTGCCCGTTTCCTGTCATTCCATGTATTCCTGCCCGTGGAACAAATAAGAGCTTTAGTTGGCGGAGCTCTGAGTCTGCTAGTCAGAGAACGGATCAATCACGAGTCACTGAGCTTAACCATGTGTGCTGTGATTGCTCAGTATCAGTAAAGGATGAGTCTTTGGCGTGTATATGGGTTTGTTGTGTGTTCATATATGTGTTTGGGTGAATGACTTTGCATGCTGCGCTTCAGTCATGCCCTATGATTCTCTCTGCCTGAGGCTGTGCTACATGAAAACATATTCAGATTCCATGAGCACAGGCATAATTTGCTTTCACCTCAACTTGACAAGACTGAGGGTTTTAAAGGGCGAGTGGTTGGTCTGGACGAGATTCCAAACAGATTAGATGTACAGAAACAAGCCATTGACTACACTGCCACAAAATAGTTTCAGACTCCTAATTATCCTTACAGCTCTGAAGACTAGCCACTCCCATGCCAGTCGGAAGAACTAAGGTGTTTTGCATGTTATTGCTCCAAACAAATGATTCAATATTTTCTACAAGTTCTTTAAAATACGATGAAAAAAACTTGACTGTAAAGAAATCATTACAACAACAATGGAGTTTTGTTTTAAATTTCAAAAACTTTCAAACGAAAGGAATCTTCTTGGCATTGAAAAACACATTTGAATAAATGTGGGTTTTAACAGTCTTTTGTAGGTGTCATAATATACACTACATTTCTAATAAAAAATATAAAACATTTATAACCTAAAACATATACGTGAAAAAATGATATATTCCCAAACCCCTTCCAAAAAATAAGTAATGAAACAAAAAAATGACAAGCTCACAGCGGTGCAATACACGTTTATAAAAAATAAATACGTAATATCAAGACAATTTATTTAAAAAAATACAAGTACTAAAGAAGAGGATGTTCTGTGTATACAGTGCCTTGCGAAAGTATTCGACCCCCTTGAACTGTGCGACCTTTTGCCACATTTCAGGCTTCAAACATAAAGATATAAAACTGTATTTTTTTGTGAAGAATCAACAACAAGTGGGACACAATCATGAAGTGGAACGACATTTATTGGATATTTCAAACTTTTTTAACATATCAAAAACTGAAAAATTGGACGTGCAAAATTATTCAGCCCCCTTAAGTTAATACTTTGTAGCGCCACCTTTTGCTGCGATTACAGCTGTAAGTCGCTTGGGGTATGTCTCTATCAGTTTTGCACATCGAGAGACTGACATTTTTTCCCATTCCTCCTTGCAAAACAGCTCGAGCTCAGTGAGGTTGGATGGAGAGCATTTGTGAACAGCAGTTTTCAGTTCTTTCCACAGATTCTCGATTGGATTCAGGTCTGGACTTTGACTTGGCCATTCTAACACCTGGATATGTTTATTTTTGAACCATTCCATTGTAGATTTTGCTTTATGTTTTGGATCATTGTCTTGTTGGAAGACAAATCTCCGTCCCAGTCTCAGGTCTTTTGCAGACTCCATCAGGTTTTCTTCCAGAATGGTCCTGTATTTGGCTCCATCCATCTTCCCATCAATTTTAACCATCTTCCCTGTCCCTGCTGAAGAAAAGCAGGCCCAAACCATGATGCTGCCACCACCGTGTTTGACAGTGGGGATGGTGTGTTCAGCTGTGTTGCTTTTACGCCAAACATAACATTTTGCATTGTTGCCAAAAGTTCAATTTTGGTTTCATCTGACCAGAGCACCTTCTTCCACATGTTTGGTGTGTCTCCCAGGTGGCTTGTGGCAAACTTTAAACAACACTTTTTATGGATATCTTTAAGAAATGGCTTTCCTCTTGCCACTCTTCCATAAAGGCCAGATTTGTGCAATATATGACTGATTGTTGTCCTATGGACAGAGTCTCCCACCTCAGCTGTAGATCTCTGCAGTTCATCCAGAGTGATCATGGGCCTCTTGGCTGCATCTCTGATCAGTCTTCTCCTTGTATGAGCTGAAAGTTTAGAGGGACGGCCAGGTCTTGGTAGATTTGCAGTGGTCTGATACTCCTTCCATTTCAATATTATCGCTTGCACAGTGCTCCTTGGGATGTTTAAAGCTTGGGAAATATTTTTGTATCCAAATCAGGCTTTAAACTTCTTCACAACAGTATCTCGGACCTGCCTGGTGTGTTCCTTGTACTTCATGATGCTCTCTGCGCTTTTAACGGACCTCTGAGACTATCACAGTGCAGGTGCATTTATACGGAGACTTGATTACACACAGGTGGATTGTATTTATCATCATTAGTCATTTAGGTCAACATTGGATCATTCAGAGATCCTCACTGAACTTCTGGAGAGAGTTTGCTGCACTGAAAGTAAAGGGGCTGAATAATTTTGCAGGCCCAATTTTTCAGTTTTTGATTTGTTAAAAAAGTTTGAAATATCCAATAAATGTCGTTCCACTTCATGATTGTGTCCCACTTGTTGTTGATTCTTCACAAAAAAATACAGTTTTATATCTCTATGTTTGAAGCCTGAAATGTGGCAAAAGGTCGCAAAGTTCAAGGGGGCCGAATACTTTCGCATGGCACTGTATGTAAGGCTGTGTGAATGAGTGGGAGTCGTTGCAATAAGTCTCTTGAGGAGCAAGTGTGAAGAGTCAGTGAAAATAGTCTGTGGTTTATTGCACATTCGGTTGTTTTGGGTAAGGCTGCGGTTTGACGTGGACGGTTGCTCCGGTTTTCATTCTGACTGCGCTTTTTCTCCCCATAAGCTTGCTTGGCCCTTTTCCGTTCTGCTGACGCAATCAGGTCCTAAAACTCTGGGGAGTGCCAGGGTGGGAGGTTATTAAAAACGCATCCGGATACTCTTCTCTTCAGCAGAGCGTCTGAGAGTCTGTGACATTACAGGAAGTTATTGTGCAACAACAACAACAAAAAACACACATTAAAATCTGTGGAACAAGTCTAAACTTTTCAAAACTCAGTACTGTATTGAAAATGTATGGATTGGTTCACATTTCTAATTAAACCTGTCTCTGGCGACGCCACCTTTTGTATGTCCCGTTCCTTTGCTCTGGGGTGTCCGACGACTTATGCCCCTCTTTCAGTCCAATACCGATGTTACATCTGAGGAGTCGGTGTGGTGTATTATCAATGGTTATATGCATCAAAATCATCTGAGGAGTCAGTGTGGTGTATTATCAATGGCTATATGCATCAAAATCATTGAGAAAGTTGTAAGATGTAGAACTATGTTAGTCAGTCCATGTTTTTACTCACCTTCAACTTAAACTCTGCCATGCTTCACTTTCCATCTGTGTACCTTAACCTCAGCTGACTGAACAGCAGACAGTACATGGGTGTTGTGCAGAGTGTTCTTCCTGAGACATGACAAAGAAAAAGCATGATATTCACACAACTATTTCATGTAACATATTTGACAATGCTAAGATAACTATCCTACAACAACCAGATTGCTTGGTTGGATGTCATTTTTTTATTATATATTTATACAGGACCAGTCAAACGTTTGGACACACCTACTCATTCTAGAGTTTTTCTTTATTTTGACTATTTTCTACATTGTATAATAATAGTGAAGACATCCAAACTATGAAACAACACACATGGAATGATGTAGTAACCAAAAAAGTGTTAAACAAATCAAAATATTTTTTATATATGAGATTCTTCTAAGTAGCCACCCTTTGCCTTGATGACAGCTTTGCACACTCTTGGCAGTCTCTCAACCAGCTTCATGAGGTAGTCACCTGGAATGCATTTCAATTATGGTGTGCCTTGTTAATTTGTGCAATTTCTTTCCATAATGCGTTTGAGCCAATCAGTTGTGTTGTGACAAGGTGGGGGGTATACATGAAACTGGCTCTCATGACGACCGCCACAAGAAAGGAAGACCCAGAGTTGCCTGGCTCTCATGACGACCGCCACAAGAAAGGAAGACCCAGAGTTGCCTGGCTCTCATGACGACCGCCACAAGAAAGGAAGACCCAGAGTTACCTGGCTCTCATGACGACCGCCACAAGAAAGGAAGACCCAGAGTTACCTCTGCTGCAGAGAATAAGTTCATTAGAGTTACCAGCCTCAGAAATTGCAGCCCAAATTAATGCTTCACAGAGTTCAAGTAACAGACACATCTCAACATCAACTGTTCAGAGGAGATGTGAATCAGGCCTTCATGGTCGAATTGCCACTACTTGGGCCAAGAAACCACTACTAAAGGACCAATAAGAAGAAGAGACTTGCTTGGGCCAAGAAACACGAGCAATGGACATTAGACCGGTGGAAATAGATTAGACCGGAGTCCTAATTTTGAGATTTTTGGTCCCAACTGCTGTGTCTTTGTGAGACGCAGAGTAGGTGAACGGATGATTGATCTCTGCATGTGTGGTTCCCACCGTGAAGCAAGGCGGAGGTGGTGTGATGGTGTGCGGTGGGTGCTTTGCTGGTAACACTGTCTGTGATTTATTTAGAATTTAAGGAACACTTAACCAGCAAGGCTACCACAGCATTCTGCAGTGATACGCCATCCCATCTGGTTTGCGCTTAGTGGGACAATCATTTGTTTTTCAACAGGACAATGACCCAACACACTTCCAGGCTGTGTAAGGGCTATTTGACCAAGAAGGAGAGTGATGGAGCGCTGCATCAGATGACCTGGCCTCCACAATCACCCGATGGTTTATGATGAGTTGGACCGCAGAGTCATGGAAAAGCAGCCAACAAGTGCTCAGCATATGTGGGAAGTCCTTCAAGACTGTTGGAAAAGCATTCCAGGTGAAGCTTGAAGCTGCTATCAAGGCAAAGGGTGGCTACTTTGAAGAATCTCAAATATATATACAATTTATTTGTTTAACACTTCTTTTGGTTAGTACATGATTCTCTTTGTGTTATTTCATAGTTCATGTCTTCACTATTATTCTACAATGTAAAAAATAGTAAAAACAAAGAAAAACCCATGAATGAGTAGGTGTGCACAAACTTTTGACTGGTACTGTATATATTTTGTCAAAGTCAAACAAATACACATTTGTAGTCACTTTTCTTGTGGCTTATATATCTCCATGTCAGCATTAATGTGTAGATCCCTTGCTGCCTGCTATTAAAACAGAAAATAACATCATTAGCAAATTAACAGGATTAAAATATTCAACATTAGCTACCATCAAAGTGCAAGTTATGAAGGTAAACATTGAACTTGTGGATAGCTCATTACGTCTTGCTCGACAAACTCCTGTTCCGTTGCAGTCGCTGGAGGAGTGCTTTGCTATAGCTTCTGCTTCTGTTGTTGGAATAGTTGAGTTACTTGTCGGCCTTTCGTTCATATCAGCCACCGTGTTGTAGTCTGGCATCTGATTATGCATGGCCATGAGTTATTGAAAATCCATTACCTTGTTTTTTGATGCATCGTTCCCACTTACTAATTGTATCAAAACAATACAAATAAAATATCAATAGCCGCTTTTCTTCTTTTGCTGTATTTTACTAGACTTGGTTAGCGAGCTAGCTACCAAGCAATCTGTTCTCCCACCAACATTGGATAGCTAATGTTAGCTAGTTAGCTACCAAAGGATAGTTAGCTAACTTTGCTTGCCAGCTAACATTAGCTTGTTTTAGTCAAAACAGCAACATGAATCCATGTAACATAAATCCATGTAACATTATCATGTTAACTACAAAATACTCTAATATCAAAGTGGAAGAAAAAAAATCATTTTCTAACATTTACTGAGATTAATATTCAACCCCCTGAGTCAATACATGTTAGAATCACCTTTGGTAGCAATTACAGCTTTGAGTCTTTCTGGGTAAGTCTCTAAGAGCGTTGCACATCTGGATTGTACAATATTTTCCCATTCTTTTGGGCAATATTTGCCCAACTCTTCAAGCTCAGTCAAGTTGGATGTTGATCATTGCTAGACGACCATTTTCAAGTCTTGCCAGAGATTTTCAAGACGATTTTAAGTCAACACTGTAACTAGGCCACTCAGGAACGTTCAATGTTGTCTTGGTAAGCAATTCCAGTGTATATTTGGCCTTTCGCCCAGTGTCTGTTGGGAAGCAGACTGAACCAGATTTTCCTCTAGGATTTTGCCTGTGCTTAGCTGTATTCTGGGTTTTAAAAAATAAAATAAAAACTCCAAAGCCCTGGCCGATGACGAGCATATCCATAACTTGATGCAACCACCACCATGCTTGAAAATGTGTACTCAGTGACGTGTTGGATTTGTCCCAAACATAACGCTTTGTTTTGAGTACAAAAAGTGAATATCTTTGCCACACTTTTTTTTCCAGTATTTTTTTAGTGCCTTATTGCAAACAGGATGCATGTTTAGGAATATTATTTTGTACAGACTTCTTTCTTTTCACTCTGTCATTTAGGTTAGAATTCTGGAGTAACTACATTGTTGTTTATCCGTCCTCAGTTTTCTCCTATCACAGCTATTAAACTATGTGTTAAAATCACTATTGGCCTCATGGTGATATCCTTGAGCGATTTCTTTCCTTTTCTTTCCACTGAGTTAGGAAGGACGCCTGTATCTTTGTAGTTACTGGGTGTATTGATGCACCATCCAAATCGTAATTAATAACTTCATCATGCTCAAAGGGAAATTCAGTGTCTGCTTTTTATTTTTTTTTTTACCCATCTGCCAATAGGTGCCCTTCTTTCCAAGGCATTAGAAAACCATCCTGGTCTTTGTGGTTGAATCTGTGCTTGAAATTCACTGCTCGACTGAGGGACCTTACAATAATTATCTAAATGTGTGGGGTATAGAGATGGTAATCATTCAAAAATTACTTTAACATTATTGCAAACAGTGAGTCCATGCAACTTATTATGTGACTAAGCTAATTTTTATTCCTGGATGTTTTAAGGCTTGTCATAACAAAGGCGTTGAATACTTATTGACTCGAGACAATTTTATTAATTAGTAAAAAATTCTCTAAACAAAATTCCACTGACATTGTGGGGTATTGCGTGTAGATCAGTGGCCCAAAATCTCAATTTTATCCGCTGTATAGTCTAATACTGTTCTGTACGGTGAGTGTTGTGTACTTCATGTAATTTAATCAAATTCTGTTCTTTACATGCTTACTGACAAGCAATATAAGGGTTGTGATTTAAAGAAATATACACTGCAGGCTGTAGCGACGCTGATATGCAATCAATTTGCATTCAGTAAGAATCTTTGTGGACCATTTAATCACATCTGTTCTAATTCCATGTTGCACAGTCACAAATAATACAAGGTACAGGTACAAGGGCATGAAGTAATGGCAAACAACCAAGCATATCCCATATGCTGCAAAAACACCTTCTCATTGTCGTAGCCTATGCATTCACTACTGTACCTGGTTATATTTTGAGAACCTCACAAAAATATAAAATAAGTCTTGTGAGTGTTAGGAAGAGCTTGGGCTTGTATCTAATATTTCTTTATCAGGATATTCATTCATTGGGACATGTTGATCATGTGAATGATATAAAATAAAAAAGTGGATTTTTTTATATTATTCTCTTAATCGGCAATAACGAAGGCGAATTCCATGTCTGCCATTAGCAGTTTCCTAGAAACAGCAGAAGTTATCCGACTTCCTGAGTAGTGATATGTACATCCCCCGACAGGTGTTGCCAACTAATTTTCAGGGTAAGTTGCTAGAGGCAGGTTGATTTGTTGCTAAATGACGTTGTGATGTCATTGCGTGATAACGTAAAACTGCGTCATTACGTAGAATACACAATAACGTTACTCAAATTGACTGGCCATCTCGGCAAAAAATATGATTTGACATTTGTTCAGCTACAGACTCCCACTCTTTTCTATACTTCTGTCTGTACAATTTTGATTGACACATGTTGATTGATGTTGTAAGTTCTGTTCAAGATCAAACATTCGTGACCAACAATATTCATTGGGTTTGGCTCGTCGAACCCGCACTACTGCTGCTGCAGTCAGCCAACAATGATTTGCAATTTACTGAAATTGCTGCTGGCTTGCTGCTGCCTGTGTACGAGCTGAGCGCCTGCTGCTGACGTCACGCACAATGCACTTTTGCAGCCAGGCACGTGTGTTCTGACTGAGTATGTGACATAGAAAATCATTTTTGTTGGAAAACCTTACTGTTGGAAAACCACATCAGTGGCCGACTTTCAGCTGTAGCAGATGCAGTTCTCCCGACTTCACTCCTCGACTTTCGTCTACTGTAGATTGCTTCAGCCTTTACCACTCAAACAAGCACAGAAACTCTGGGCGTCGCTAGTTACCACAGTCACAAAGCCATAAACCCCACCTAATTTCTACAATTTATCTTCTTAAAATTAGATTTTAAACCTTAACCACAACACTAACCTTATGCCTAACCTTCAATTGAGACCAAAGAGAAAATGTTTGTTTTCATTAATTTTTACGATTTTGACATCTAGTGGAAACTGTGATACAAGTGTTTTTTTTATTTAACTAGGCAGTTACGTCCTTTAAGAACAAATTCTTATTTACAATGACGGCCTACCCCGGCCAAACCCGGGCGAAACTGGGCCAATTGTGCGCAGCCATATGGGACTCCAAATCACGGCTGGATGTTATACAGCCTGGATTCAAACCAGGGACTGTAGTGACGCCTCTTGCACTGCGATGCCTTGCCTTAGACCGCTGCGCCACTCGGGAGCCAAGTGCGTCGCTCCCAGTGACTGTATATGGTTGCTCCAGCAGAGACTGCAAATGTTTTCTAGTTCATATACTAGTAGACCAGACCCAGCTGCTATCGCATTGGTGTCTATGGGAGAGCCACCCCTTAAGTAGACAGGAACTGTGACCATTTTGTCAATGGTAAAAGATCTGAGTAAGACATCTTCATTTATCCACCACCGGTGACATTTCATAACAGTTTATACAGTTGGCTACTTTATTGCTAAGCCTTTCAGGCCCCTGTTTATTTTCAATGTCATTTTATTAGAAACTTTTTTCTCTCAGTGTTATGTTTTTAAGTTCCATCTACTTGAGATTTCACCACCATGTTTGTATCTGCTCAACAACACAGATCCATGTCAAGCTTACACAGGTTGCAACAAATGCTTATAGACTTTTCCATGGAACTTGGGTAAAAAAAGCAGATTACTCCATCATGCACTGGACAGACAACTATGTACTACAACATCAGAATGAAGTTCACAAAATGCAACAGAGTATGTGGACACAGGCAAAGACCACGGCACACAGGAAAACAATAGAGACAAACTGAGATTCTCAGAGCTATTTACATAGCCATGTCCATGGGCATGAAATGTAGTGGACTCTGGGCATCAAAAATACATTTTTACCGTCTGGAAGAATATTGGTGTGCTGCATGATGGAATGATAAGAAATATTCAGTTTAAGTTGGCCACCTGCTCACTAAAATCTCATCAGGGTTTTCTCATTTCAATGCACATTAATGTAAAAATGTGACATGCGTTTACTCCTTATTCGCTCTGTTATGATTGCTGGACCTATTTTGTCAACGAGTGTACCGTCTGATGTACTAAATGTATCACAGTGGAGCGAGTTGGCTTATTTCCACTTTGTTATAAACAGATTCAAAATAGCTTTTGATATCAAATGTGTATTTTGTGCTTGTGACTCGGGACTCTTGACCTTTTTATTTTTGGACTGTTCTTATGTCAGAAGATTTTGGCGTGAGTTAGAAGATTTTATTTTCAAATAAATTTCGATCAAAATAAAACATAATATCAGTCTTTCAAACTAACTATTAATTGTTAGTTTGAAAGACTGATATTATGTTTTATTTTGATCGAAATTATATGGACCCTGATTTAACTTTCATTGTTAATTTGTTTATTTTTCATGGCAGATTCTTTATCCATAAAATGAAGTGCGTGGAGGACAAACCCCTCTTCACATAGAATTTAAATATTATTTTTGAAATGATCAGTAAGTGTAAAAACAAAAAAAGCAATATGTACCATAAAACGTATTGACAAATTCAAAATGTATCTCGATATGTAAAACTGAGGTTGGGTTTGTTAGGTTTATGTACTCTTGTATTTGTTTTGTTCATAATAATACTTTTTTTAAATAGCAGTCAAGCACCCAAGCTAACTTGCTAGCTACTTCCAGACAGACCGGCTCACTGAACATTATTCACCCTAGCAGAGCTGGTTAGGCTGTTATGTTTTCCAGAGCGCTGGTGACTGTCAGATTGTCAGTTCGTAAATTCAGAGCGTTTCGTTCTCGGAACCGTTCAGAGAGCACGCTGGACGCTCTGGCCGATGAATAGGGTTGATCCAAACGTTCTGACTTCATAACGGCAGTCAAGCACCCAAGCTAACTGGCTAACATTGACTAGATACTTCCAGACACAAATGAGAGAACACCCAACTCTGACCATTTTACTTGTCCTAGCAGAGATGGCTGTTTTCATGTTATCCAGAGCATTGGTGACTGTAACTGTGCTGCTGGAAATCATTTAATTCTGCTTTTTTTGCCAACGTTTACTGACACCGGCCATATTCAACGGGTGTTGAGCGTTCGTAAATTCTTCAGTTATTCTGCACTCTGCCACACTCAGACGAGAGTGCTCTTAAATTGGAGTAGTTGGCCAGACTGAATTTACGAATGCATCCGAATTGGTTACTTGCATAGTGGGTTATTTTGTTAAGATATCTAGCTAGCTAAACAATGAACCATAATCCCAACTCATGAAGCGTCTACCCTGCATGAATCTGCAGGTAGTTAACCAACCAGGTTCAATTTTAGCTAGCCAAAAAAATGGCTCTGAGATACGTATAATAAGATCATACACGTAATGTTAGCTAGCGAGCCAGCCAGCTGACATTAGTTGGCTAACAGTATACTTTAACTTGAAATGAAACCCCTTTTTATGGATGCGTCTCCAGTTACAGATGCCATGGTTGCCCTTAGTTTGAAGATGTAATCCGGAGACAGGTGTTTTCTCCATCTCCTCAACTATCATACTTGAATTCCACTGAACTCAGTCCTCCAGAAAGTGGAAAGCAACACGTATGCAGTTTTACTACCCAATAAAAAAACATTTAAAAGCAGCGTTAGACAGGATTACCAATACATACTGACCAGCTCAAATAGACAGAAGCGTGCTATATGGCCAAACTCATCTCTCAGCATGTCCAGCCCACTCATTATCTCAGCCAATCATGGCTAGCGGGAAGGTTGCTTTCGTTTTCTGTGGCTAAACCAACTGGACTCGCAATTTGAACAAATTTTATTCGTATTTACAGATTGCATACAAGTTTGTTATTAAGGCACATGAATGTTAATGTTATTGTTTTAAGTGTGTTACTATTTTAAATGTAATTCAAATAGTTTTAATTGAAGTTTGATTTGATATTAGACCTTTATTGATGATTGTATGAATATAGAAACCATTAACTTTATAGTCTATACTTCTTATTAAGACATGAAAAAAAATATATATATATATATGTACTAGGTTATAAACCTACTAAATACATGTTTGGAGTAGTTTGCCTGCTGAGCTGAACTGGACCGTGATATGAGGACAATAGACAAGCTGTTAGAGGCTATTAGCGTGTGTAAATATCCATGACCTTCCAGAGCCGACTGGTAAGACTGTTTTTGTTCTGACTTCTCAATACTGCTCAATACTGCTTTTCTACTTCTTATTACTACATCTAGATTATGGAAAATTACACAGATTTGAGATTATGGAAAATTACACAGATTTGAGATTATGGGAAAGAGGATATTTAGGAACAATGGGAAGCATATCCAAGAAACAAAACTCTTAATCTTGTGTTCTTGTGTGTGTTTGTTCCTGTGGGTTTTGTATATTATCCTGTCCTGACCAGCTCTCTCGTGGAATTGTACTGGCAAGAATGTACAGTTTGTGTTTTTATTTTTTAACCATTCTCTGTCTTCCCCCCTCAGGCGTTGCTGAAGATGGACTGCCAGGGCCTGGTGGCCAGGCTGGTGATGGACTTTGTCCTGCTGACCACGGCGGTGGAGGTGGCTGGGCGGTGGCGGGAACTGGCTGAAAGGCTATCCAAAGTGTCCCGTCTGCAGCTGGATGCATACGAGGGACCGCACAGAGACAAGAACGGAGTGATGGACAACGAGGTGAGGCTAGGTTCTGATCTGGCATTATTGAAATACTACACACAGCTTTTGGAAATTACATGACCTGTGAACTGTAAATGGTTAAATACTTTTTGTGCTTTACATACTTTTGGATTGATATACTATGAATGTCAGAAAACATAACCATTGTTAAACTGGTGGAGCATAACATGCCAGTTCCATGTGATTTTATTGTCACCCTCACTTCAATATGTTCCCTTCAATTACCACTCCACATCGTCCTGTCCTTATCTCTCCCTGTGCTGCACTGTGGGTAAGCCAACAACATCATTATGACCACAGTAAGTAAATAACCTTTCACGAGCGTTTGCTTGTGCGAGCTAGAACAGCTCATAGGAGCAGGAGCCTATCTCCTGTTCTGTAGCGTGAGGCAGCTTGATGTACAAGTACACCCCCTGGACAGATAGGACGCTAGTCTACCACAGGGCCTTACAATCTATATCCTTAATGCTGAGCGCGAAGCAGAGACGCGTTGAGTCCCGGCCGGGGAATCGAACTTCCAACCTCAGGGCGGGCAATGTAATCACAGGGTCACTGAGTTTATTTCATTATTACCATAGAAACATCAGAAAACAGCATGCAATTCCCATGTGATCTATTGTCAGTCCAATATGCTCCCTTCAATCGCCACCTCTCTCTTTCTCCCTGTGTAGGCCATGTGGAAGCCAGCCTATGACTTCCTACTGACGTGGGCTGCCCAGATTGGGGACAGCTACCGGGACGTGATCCAGGAGCTCCACATGGGCCTGGACAAGATGAAGAGCCCCATCACCAAGCGTTGGAAACACCTGACGGGAACGCTCATCCTCGTCAACTGCCTGGATACGCTCCGGAGCTCAGCCTTCAGCCCCGCCTCTCAGGACGACTGTGCCATATAGACCAAACTGACCATAATCATTGTCATCATCACTCATAGGGTGCAGCTTGTCTCCTTCCCTTATATCTCCGCTAATTGGAAAGCAATTTATTTCCCACCCGTATAGATGATAGAAGAGGATGAACCTTTGGACTGTTGATACAGACTCCGCCTCCTGCTGTCCTTCCTATGTCCATCACCATCCCATCCCCACCCTTGACCCAACCCCACCCCTGTGGATCACCCCTGTGATCATTTTTGCATATCTTCCTATGCTCCGCAACCTTATTCCCTGTTTGTATTGAAGATTCTGAACAACAGCTGTCTGTCTGGTCCCTCTGAGTCTTGCTTCCTCTGAATCTGCCTTTAGTCCTTATGGGGGTGAGGGGCTGGACTGCTAGACTACTCCCAGGAGGATTAGACTGCTAGACTGTCCCCCCTCACTCCTAGAAGGACTAGACTCCCCCTCACCCCTTGGAGGACTAGACTCCCCCTCACCCCTAGGAGGACTAGACTCCCCCTCACCCCTAGGAGGACTAGACTCCCCCTCACCCCTAGGAGGACTAGACTCCCCCTCACCCCTAGGAGGACTAGACTCCCCCTCACCTCCAGGAGGACTAGACCCCCCGCTCACCCCTTGGAGGACTAGACTCCCCCTCACCCCTTGGAGGACTAGACTCCCCCTCACCCCTTGGAGGACTAGACTCCCCCTCACCCCTAGGAGGACTAGACTCCCCCTCACCCCTAGGAGGACTAGACTCCCCCTCACCCCTAGGAGGACTAGACTCCCCCTCACCCCTAGGAGGACTAGACTCCCCCTCACCCCTAGGAGGACTAGACTCCCCCTCACCCCCAGGAGGACTAGACTCCCCCTCACCCCCAGGATGACTAGACTCCCCCTCACCCTCAGGAGGACTAGACTCCCCCTCACCTCCAGAAGGATTAGACTCCCCCTCACCTCCAGGAGGACTAGACCCCCTCACCTCCAGGAGGACTAGACTCCCCCTCACCTCCAGGAGGACTAGACTCCCCCTCACCTCCAGGAGGACTAGACTGCTAGTCCTCAACCACCCATCTTTGTATAGCCACCAGCCAAACTACACAATGCTACAGTCTCAGTATTCACAAAGACTATTTTAATCTTCATTGTCTGGCATAGTATGTATTTTTTTTACTCTAAATATGGCACAGCATTTTTTAAAGACACTTTGACACCTTTCGTTCATAACTGTGGACTCGATCCAGTGCAAAGACAACGTTTCTAAATGGTATCCTTGTTCTCTAGCCTTGTCACGTGTGTCAAACGAGCTAAATATAATGTGTTTATTTATAAAGCGTCGGAGTTGTTCAGAAGAAAGCGCTCTCTTATTGTTTCCTCCTACTGTGGTCCGTTTTAATTCAACTACTTTGTTAGTGAACATATTTCTAAGGGCCGAGTGAATAACTGTGCATAACTCACAGATTAACTTTGTTCTTTCATTTAAAATAAATTCATCTCTCACCGCTTTTTCACCTCTCTTAACTATCTTTTAAAAGGAAACCATATGGCCTGCAGTTATTTATATACTAGACTTAGTGAATATGTTGTACCGAAGCTGGTCACCAGTTAATATGACTCTACATATAACTACATATATGCCTCATTCAATATCCAACCACTGTTACAATGCTAAAACTCTGTTAAAGATTCTGGGTATGTTTTCTCCCCTGTTTGTGTTGTTAATACACATTTCACATCTGTTTTGTGGCTGCATACTTTTGTGGAGAATATAAATAAAAATGTGAATATTTTTTACGCAATTCATTATGCTGATTGCTGAACGATGGGATTTCTTTACCGCAGTAGCAATAATTTATATTCATGTTAGATTTGTTTGTGTTCTTGAATTACATTTTCCCTTACAAGCGTGGAAATAATATTAGTGATGCAACAGGTTATGTTTGGTTTTCTAATCAGCATTATGTTTGTGCTGACCACCCAACGACATCCCAGAGAATACAGCATGTTCTGTTGAGAGGAGAGAAAAAGGTAAGATGAGGGTGAGACACTAACAATTAATTGGCTGATACAGATGAAGTGAAAGAGAGGTTGAAATACACCAGCGAGAGATAGACACCCATGAAAGAGAGGAGGAGGAATAGATGGAGATGGATGGAACGGAGGAGTTTAATTTTTGGATGACCTCCAGCAGCCTGTTTGTTTGTCCAACTTTCTGCTTTGCCAAGCATTCCCGTCACTCCAAAAGTCTGATGTTGAAAGCAACCATCAAACCGTTTACAGCTCCAGCAAAACGGTTCCAAAGGTCTCTCTCACTGCACAATAGGTCTCTTTCCCTGCACCATACTGTAGGTCTCTCACTCTCCCTGCACCATACTGTATGTCTCTCTCTCTGCACCATACTGTAGGTCTCTCCCTCTCCCTGCACCATACTGTATGTCTCTCTCTCTGCACCATACAGTAGGTCTCCCTCTCTCTGCACCATACTGTAGGTCTCTCACTCTCCCTGCACCATACTGCAGGTCTCTCACTCTCCCTGCACCATACTGTAGGTCTCTCACTCTCCCTGCACCATACTGTATGTCTCTCTCTCTCCCTGCACCATACTGTATGTCCCTCTCGCTCTGCACAATACTATAGGTCTCTCTCTGCACAATACTGTAGGTCTCTAGATCTCTCTCTCCCTGCACCATATTGTCTGTCTCTCCCTGCACCATACTGTATGTCTCTCTCTGCACCAGACTGTAGGTGTGTCTCTCCCTGCACCATACTGTATGTCTCTCTCTGCACCAGACTGGAGATGTGTCTCTGCCTGAACCATACTGTAGGTCTCTCTCTCCCTGCACCATACTGTAGGTCTCTCTCTCCCTACACCATACTGTAGGTATCTCTCTCCTTGCACCATACTGTATGTCTCTCTCTCCTTGCACCATACTGTAGGTATTTTGCTCTCTCTCCCTGCACCATACTGTGGGTCTCTTGCTCTCTTTCCCTGCACCATACTGTAGGTATCTCTCTCCTTGCACCATACTGTAGGTATCTCTCTCTCCCTGCACCATACTCTATGTCTCTCTCTCCTTGCACCATACTGTAGGTATCTCTCTCTCTCTCTCTCTCTCTGCACCATACTGTAGGTCTCTCTCTCCCTGCACCTTACTGTAGGTATCTCTCTCTCTCTCTGCACCATACTGTAGGTCTCTCACTGTCCCTGCACCATACTGTAGGTCTCTCTCTCCCTGCACCTTACTGTAGGTATCTCTCTCTCTCTCTCTCTCTGCACCATACTGTAGGTCTCTCACTCTCCCTGCACCATACTGTATGTCTCTCTCTCTCTCCCAGCACCATACTGTAGGTCTCTCCCTACACCATACTGTAGGTCTCTCACTCTCTCCCCTGCACCATACTGTATGTCTCTCTCGCTCTGCACAATACTGTAGGTCTCTAGATCTCTCTCTCCCTGCACCATACTGTATGTCTCTCCCTTGACCACACTGTCTGTCTCTCCCTGCACCATACTGTATGTCTCTCTCTGCACCAGACTGTTGGTGTGTCTCTCCCTGAACCATACTGTATGTCTCTCTCTGCGCCAGACTGGAGGTGTCTCTCCCTGCACCATACTGTATGTCTCTCTCTGCGCCAGACTGGAGGTGTGTCTCTCCTTGCACCATACTGTTGATGTTTCTCTATGCACCATAATTTCTGTCTCTCCCTGCACCATACTGTATGTCTCTCTCTGCACCAGACTGTAGGTCTCTCTCTCCCTGCACCATACTGTAGGTCTCTTGCTCTCTCTCCCTGCACCATACTGTAGGTCTCTCTCTCTCCCTGCACCATACTGTAGGTATCTCTCTCTCTCCTTGCACCATACTGTAGGTATCTCTCTCTCTCCCTGCACCATACTGTAGGTCTCTTGCTCTCTCTCCCTGCACCATACTGTAGGTCTCTCTCTCTCCCTGCACCATACTGTAGGTATCTCTCTCTCTCCTTGCACCATACTGTAGGTATCTCTCTCTCTCCCTGCACCATACTGCAGGTCTTTCGCTCTCTCTCCCTGCACCATACTGTATGTCTCTCTCTCCCTGCACCATACTGTAGGTCTCTCTCTTCCTGCACCATACTGTAAATCTCTCTCTCACTGCACCATACTGTATGTCTCTCTCTCCCTGGACCATACTGTAGGTCTCTCTCCCTGCACCATACAGTAGCTGTCTTTCTCTCCCTGCACCATACTGAAGGTGTCTCTCTCCCCCTGCACATTACAGTAGGTGTCTCTTTCTCCCTGCACCATACTGTAGGTATCTCTCTCCCTGCACCATACTGTAGGTCTCTCTCTCCCTGCACCATACTGTATGTCTCTCTCTCCCTGCACCATACTGTATGTCTCTTGCTCTCTCTCCTTGCACCATACTGTAGGTATCTCTCTCTCTCCCTGCACCATACTGTAGGTCTCTTGCTCTCTCTCCCTGCACCATACTGTATGTCTCTCTCTCCCTGGACCATACTGTAGGTCTCTCTCTCCCTGCACCATACTGTAGGTGTCTCTCTCCCCCTGCACATTACAGTAGGTGTCTCTTTCTCCCTGCACCATACTGTATGTCTCTCTCTCCCTGCACCATACTGTAGGTCTCTCTCTCCCTGCACCATACTGTAGGTCTCTCTTTCCTTGCACCATACTGTAGGTCTCTTGCTCTCTCTTCTTGCACCATACTGTATGTCTCTTGCTCTCTCTCCCTGCACCATACTGTATGTCTCTCTCTCCCTGGTCCATACTGTAGGTCTCTCTCTCCCTGCACCATACAGTAGCTGTCTTTCTCTCCCCGCACCATACTGTAGGTGTCTCTCTCCCCCTGCACATTACTGTAGGTGTCTCTTTCTCCCTGCACCATACTGTATGTCTCTCTCTCCATGCACCATACTGTAGGTCTCTCTCTCCCTGCACCATACTGTAGGTCTATCTTTCCTTGCACCATACTGTAGGTATTTTGCTCTCTCTCTCTGCACTATACTGTAGGTCTCTCTCTCCCTGCACCATACTGTATGTCTCTCTCTCCCTGCACCATACTGTAGGTATTTTGCTCTCTCTCACTGCACCATACTGTATGTCTCTCTCTCCCTGCACCATACTGTAGGTCTCTCTCTCCCTGCACCATACTGTAGGTCTCTCTCTCCCTGCACCATACTGTAGGTCTTTCACTCTCTCTCCCTGCACCGTACTGTAGGTCTCTCTCTCCCTGCACCATACTGTATGTCTCTCTCCCTGCACCATACTGTAGGTCTCTCTCTCCCTGCACCATACTGTAGGTCTCTCTCTCCCTGCAAAATACTGTAGGTCTCTCTCTCTCCCTGCAAAATACTGTAGGTCTCTCTCTCTCCCTGCACCATACTGTATGTCTCTCTCTCCTTGCACCATACTGTAGGTGTCTCTCTCTCTCTCCCTACACCATACTGTAGGTGTCTCTCTCTCCCTGCACCATACTGTAGGTGTCTCTTTCTCCCTGCACCATACTGTAGGTGTCTCTCTCTCCCTGCACCATACTGTAGGTGTCTCTCTCTCCCTACACCATACTGTAGGTCTTTCGCTCCATCTCCCTGCACCATACTGTGGGTGTCTCTCTCTCCCTGCACCATACTGTAGGTGTCTCTCTCCCTGCACCATACTGTAGATGTTTCTCTATGCACCATACTGTAGGTTTCTCTCTCGCTGCACCATACTGTAGGTCTCTCTCTCCCTGCTCTCTCTCTCCTTGCACCATACTGTATGTCTCTCTCTGCACCATACTGTAGGTCTCTCTCTCCCTGCACCAGACTGTAGGTCTCTCTCTCCCTGCACCATAATGTAGGTCTCTTGCTCTCTCTCCCTGCACCATACTGTAGGTATCTCTCTCTCTCCCTGCACCATACTGTAGGTGTCTCTCTCCTTGCACCATACTGTATGTCTCTCTCTCCCTGCACCATACTGTAGGTCTCTCTCTCCCTACACCATACTGTAGGTGTCTCTCTTTCCTTGCACCATACTGTAGGTATCTCTCGCTCTCTCCCTGCACCATACTGTAGGTCTCTTGCTCTCTCTCGCTGCACCATAATGTATGTATCTCTCTCCCTGCACCATACTGTAGGTGTCTCTCTCCCTGCAAAATACTGTAGGTGTCTATTTCTCCCTAGCACCATGCTGTAGGTATTTTGCTCTCTCTCCCTGCCCCATACTGTAGGTGTCTCTCTCCTTGCACCATACTGTAGGTGTCGCTCTCTCCCTGCACCATACTGTAGGTCTCTCTCTCTCCCTACACCATACTGTAGGTGTGTCTCTCTCCCTGCACGATACTGTAGGTGTGTCTCTCTCCCTGCACCATACTGTAGGTCTTTCGATCTATTTCCCTCTGCACCATACTGTAGGCGTCTCTCTCCCTGCGCCATACTGTATGTCTCTCTCTACTTGCACCATACTGTAGGTCTCTCTCTCTCTTCCTACACCATACTGTAGGTGTCTCTCTCTCCCTGCACCATACTGTAGGTGTCTCTCTCTCCCTACACCATTGTGTTGGTCTTTCGCTCTCTTTCTCCCTGCACCATACTGTAGGTCTCTTTTTCCTGCACCATACTGTAGGTCTCTTTCTCCCTACACCATACTGTAGGTCTTTCGCTCTCCTTCTCCCTGCACCATACTGTAGGTGTCTTTCTCCCTGCACCATACTGTAGGTCTCTCTCCCCTTGCACCATACTGTAGGTGTCTCTCTCTCTTTCTCCCTGCACCATACTGTAGGTGTCTCTCTCTCCCTGCACCATGCTGTAGGTCTCTCTCTCCCTGCACCATACTGTAGGTCTCTTGCTCTCTCCCTGCACCATACTGTAGATGTCTCTCTCTCTCCCTGTACCATACTGTAGGTCTCTCTCTCCCTGCACCATACTGTAGGTGTCTCTCTCTCCCTGCACCATACTGTAGGTGTCTCTCTCCTTGCACCATACTGTATGTCTCTCTCTCCCTGCACCATACTGTAGGTCTCTCTCTCCCTACACCATACTGTAGGTCTCTCTCTATCCCTGTACCATACTGTAGGTATTTCTCTCCCTGCACCATTCTGTAGGTGTCTCTCTCCCTGCACCACAAAAGCAAGTGGGGCCTTAATTAAATTTGCAGATTAATGGAGGAGAAAGAAAGCCAAAAGGACTGGAATTAATTACAACAGAGTATGGGCAGACATGCATCACAACCCTGCTTAGTGTGGGTTATGAGATCCCCCAGGGCAACTGCAGGGAAAACAGCTTGCACATTACACACTGCACAGGAAATGTCTGTATACACCTTTAAAATATGTATTCAATTTTGCATAATCCATCCATGGTGTGTCACTGGGGGTCAAGTTTTGTTGGTGTTTTGAAATTACACTTGTCCAACTTGTTATTGTGATTAGCATAGCAGTTCTCTGTTTAGTAGGGAGATCAGCTTCAGAGTTCTCTTGTTTCTAACCAGTGACTCTGAACAGAGATGTTGAGCTTTTAGTCTGAGCTGATGCGGTAATGGACATGCATAGATCATTACTGTCTTGGGAGCTGAAGATCTGAGGGAGCAAAACATAATTCCTTACTTCTTATATACCACCATACACCGTTTAAGATGAGGGAGGCCGATTTTTTTTTTATGAGCATGGCCTTATTTCTGTTACAGCATATTGGATGACTGTCATTAATATTTCATTCACCCAGCTCAATGCAGCATCGATAGGTTTAGGCTACTACACGATGCTCAACTTTTTCCTATACCCATCAGGAGGTCGCGACAACCTAGCCTATGAATGAAAGTTTACAACGCAGGTGCACAGGTCAAAAGAAATGTGTGTAATCAAGGTGACAGACATTGACACATTCAATACCTTCTTGCACACTCTTGCCTGCATCTAGCTAATCATTAGTCCAAAAGTTGCAAACAAGTGTTTCTAATTGGACAAATTCAGGTATGTTTATCCCCGTTTTGTTCCGTTTGCTTCCGTTTAAGAAAGGTTTTTCAACAGAAGCAGCGGAATGAATACACCCCGTTGTATAACTCCTTCTGGCATCTACACACTCTTCCTCTCACCCTTTCCCTTCACTTGTGGACTTCATTGCACAACACATCAGCTGTCTGTGACCAGGTGAAAAAAACCTTTCCAAGCCAAACCTTCACATCATAACCGCTAACCTCTACACAAAGTCTACATCGTTGTCACCATATTAGCAAATGTCATAGTCAACATACCTACTAGAACTAACACATTAGTAAACCTGCTACAGTACAGTAGTTCCAGTGTTGGTTAGCCATAGCCAGCTAACTAACATTGCTTCCCTCTCTTTTTGAGCCGGGTATTTGATTAAGTTAAACTAGTGAAATAAAAAAATACAAAGAAATATAGCTAGCTCCCTCTGTCTTGCTTCTCTTTCATTTATGAAGAAATTAATTTGTTCAAAACTGTTCAACTACCATATTTCTCTATTAGTCGACTACTCACCACATTTTTGGGGGGTTCCCAAGTGGCGCAGTGGTCTAAGGCACTGCATCTCAGTGCTAGAGGCGTCACTACAGACCCTCAATTCCAGGCTGTATCACAACCAGACGTGATTGGGAGTCTCATAGTGTGGCACACAATTGGCCCAGCATCACCGGGTTACGGTTTGGCATCATTGTAAATATGAATTTGTTCTGAACTGACTTGTCTAGTTAAATAAAAAAAATAAAACAATTGCAGTGCAGTATAGCACTATAGCAGTATATTTTGCTTTCAGTACTAGATTCATTTTCTGATCCTTTGATTGGGTGGATAAAGTTATTTAATGCTGCAAAAGCTCTGATAGGTTGGAGGATGTCCTCCAGAAGTTGTCATAATTACTTTGTAAGTTTATGGAAGGAGGTGAGAACTGTGAGCCTCCTAGGTTTTGTATTGACGTCAATGTACCCACAGCAGGACAGAAACTAGCTATCCTCTGGCTACACCATGGTGCTACCCTACAGAGTGCTATTGAGGCTACAATATACTTTCATTGCAAAGCAGTGTGTTTTATTCATTTATTCGGTGATGTGAATATATTTAGTAAAAGTTTGATCTACTTTTTAAATGTTTAATTATATTTATTTTTATGAAATTCACTGAGGAGGATGGTCCTCCCCTTCCTCCTCTGAGGAGACTCCACTGCCATACACTGTCTTCTACACATCGCCATACACTGTCTTCTACACTGTCTTCTACACATCTCCATACACTGTCTTCTACACTGTCTTCTACACATCTCCATACACTGTCTTCTACACTGTCTTCTACACATCGCCATACACTGTCTTCTACACTGTCTTCTACACATCTCCATACACTGTCTTCTACACATCTCCATACACTGTCTTCTACACTGTCTTCTACACATCTCCATACACTGTCTTCTACACTGTCTTCTACACATCTCCATATACTGTCTTCTACACTGTCTTCTATACTGTCTTCTACACTGTCTTCTACACATCTCCAGACACTGTCTTCTACACTGTCTTCTACACTGTCTTCTACACATCTCCAGACACTGTCTTCTCGTTTGAGAGGAGGGACATCTGTGATCCCTTACTAAAAAAGATTGCAGACAGAATGCAGTATAACTGCAGTTAATCTGCAATTACTGCGCCCAAAATACCACAGTCGACTGCAGTTACAGCACTTTTACTGCAATTACAGCACTTTTACTGTGGTTACAGCACTTTTACTGCAGTTACAGCACTTTTACTGTAGTTACAGCACTTTTACAGCAGTTACAGCACTTTTACTGTAGTTACAACACTTTTACTGCAGTTACAGCACTTTTACTGCAGTTACAGCACTTTTACTGCAGTTACAGCACTTTTACTGCAGTTTCAAAACTGTAATCTTTCTTTATAAAGGAGCTCTCATTAATGCGATCTTTGCTCCTCTCTCTCTCTCTCTCTCTCTCACTCTCACTCTCACACACACACACACGATTTTAATCTTAACACAGCTTTAGTGAGTTGTTTTTCACATACATTTTTTTTGCACATTTTATGAGAGGAAAAAACAGAGAGAAAATAGTTGGTTTACAGAAATAAAGCTTAGAAAGATCCACCTTTGACAATACAAAGTGTAGCAGGTTCTCTCTGACAAAGAGTCTAGACTGCTAGTGACATTTTCACTCTCCATCGCTATTCCTTACTCACACTGTGTTCAAAAGCTTCCAATGTTCCACAGAAACTAATGGCTCTATCTGCACACAGAATAATAGCATAGATGAAAAAGTATAACGTTTTTACTAAAGTTGTTTATCTTTTAACTCAGTCATGAATGATTTGAAAACGAGCAGGAACAGGCAGCTGCCATTGACAGCAAACGCATTTGTCTCATCTGTAAACTGGTCTACTTCATAAAATGAAAAGTTTGAGAGTTTTGAGAGAGTTTGAATGAGAGTTTTGAAAATGTTTTATTCTGTCTTTCTATTTTAGTAGCTATCAGGAGAGCCAAATAAAGGTCAGCCTCTGGATGATCCTCTCAAACTAAACACACTCTGGGCATCTCAGACAGGTAATGGGCCCGTTTCCTCTTACGCTTTCAAAATTGGACGGGAAAAGGTTATCACATCCCCTCAAATCATTATTTGTCCACCTTATCCTTTCCGTCGTCTTTGCAGAGAAATGACAGATTAAAGTTTAGACTGGCGCAGGCCAAACTAGCCACACACACAGATGTCAATTCAACGTCTATTCCACATAGGTACAACGTAATCTCATTGAAATGACGTGGAAACAACGCTGTCTCAACCAGTGCCCAGTGGACACTCACTTGTTACTGGTGGTTCAGTTGCCAGTAGTTAAGTATTTTTGTTCTGTATCTGTGGACATGACCCAGTCCCATGACATGACCCATGACCCATGACCTCATTCCTGACAAGTTCATTACTATGGCACAGCTGAATTTCAATATTGAAACAAATGTTGCAGATGTTGGAGAGACAGACAGCAAGGTTTATACAAATCTTCGCTGTTGAAAAACAATGCTAGTCTAAAAGAAATGGGATATAACATCTAGATGATTCTATAGAGGGCTTGAAGTTGCATCACAAATCACCTAGCAGCTGCACCAAGCTCCATGTTGGAAAACCAAACTCAGTCTGTTGAAAGTCCTCCAATCTTCCAGATTGGCTGGCTGCGTTTTGCTACCACCTGAAATTTCAGGAAGATTTCCAATGATTTAGTTTTTCTAAGGACCCAGAAAACAGAGGCAGTGGGAGAACCTATTCAAGTAAGTGAATACAGTACCGGTCAAAAGTTTGGACACACCTACTAATTCAAGGGTTTTTCTTTATTTTTACTATTGTTTTACATTGTAAAATAAAAGTGAACACATCACAACTATAAAATGACACATATGAAATCATGTAGTAACCAAAAAAGTGTTGGTTACTTACAATGAAATAACACATTTGGAATGATGTAGTATCCAAAAAAGTTTTAAATTAAAATATATTTTATATTTGACATCTTCAAAGTAGCCACGCTTTGGCTTAAACAAAGCTTTGCACACTCTTGGCATTCTCTCAACCATCTTCATGAGGTAATCACCTGGAATGCATTTCAATTGACAGGTGTTCCTTCTTAAAAGTTCATTTGTGCAATGTATTTCCTTCTTAATGCGTTTGAGCCAATCAGTTGTGTTGTAGGGGTGGTATACAGAAGATAGCCCTATTTGGTAAAAGACCAAGTACATATTATGGCAAGAACAGCTCAAATTAGCAAAGACAAATTACAATCCATCATTACTTTAAGACATGAAGGTGTCAGTTTCTTCAAGTGCAGTCGCAAAAACCATCAAGCTGTCACGCCCTGACCATAGTTTACTTTGTATTTTCTATGTTTTGATTGGTCAGGGTGTGATCTGAGTGGGTATTCTATGGTTCATGTCTTGTTTGTCTATTTCTATGTTCAGCCTGATATGGTTCTCAGTCAGAGGCAGGTGTTCGTCATTGTCTCTGATTGGGAACCATATTTAGGTAGCCTGGGTTTCACTGTGTGTTTGTGGGTGATTGTTCCTGTCCTTAGTGTTAGTTTGCACCAGTTTAGGCTGTTTCGGTTTTCATTACGTTTATTATTTTGCACTGTTTGTATTTAGATTCGTGTTGCTATAGTCAATAAACATGGATCGTAATCTACACGCCGCATTTTGGTCCGACTCTCCTTCACATACAGAAAACCGTGACAGAATCACCCACCACAAAAGGACCAAGCAGCGTGTCAACAGGCAGGAGCAGCGCGAGGAGATGCGCAATAAGGATTTCTGGACATGGGAGGAAATCCTCGACGGGAGAGGACCCTGGGCTAAACCAGGGGAGTGTAGCCGCCCAAAGGTGCAGCGGGAGAAGAAACAACAGGAGCAGCCCAAAGAGGAGTGCAGTATGGAGTATACGACTTGGGAGGAGATCGACAGGTGGGCGGCCGACCCAGGGAGAGTGCCGGAGCCCGCCTGGGATTCGATGGAGCAGTGCGCGGAAGGATATAGGAGAATGGAGTTTGCGAAGCAAGCAAGGCGGCGCGGACGGAGGCCCCATAGTCAGCCCCAAAAATTTCTTGGGGGGGGGCTCAGGGAGAGTGTGGCAGAGTCAGGAGCCAGACCTGAGCCAACTCTCCCTGTTTATCGTGAGGAGCCAAGGAGGAGAGCAGAACCAGAGCCGGTGTTGGAGGTGAGTGAAACAGAGACTGTGAAGGAGTTAATGGGGAAATTGGAGGAGAGAGAAATGAGGGAGTTGCTGTGTTGGTGCATTTTGCATAGAATTCGCCTGACGGAACGTGTCAGGGATTTGATGGCACCTGGGTTAGCGCTCCATACTCGTCCTGAGGTCCGTTTTAGTCGGCTGGTGAAGTTGGTTCCAGTCTCACGCATCAGGCCTCCTGTGCCCATCCCTAGCCTTGCACGTCCTGTGCCAGCACTATGCATCAGGCCTACAGTGCGCCTCGCCTGTTCAGCGCAGCCAGAGCCTCTCTCATCTCATGCGCTATCGGAGTCTTCCGCCTGTTCAGCGCAGCTAGAGCCTCTCTCCTCTCCTGCGCTGCCGGAGTCTCCCGCCTGTTCAGCGCAGCCTGAGCTGTCAGTTTGCAAGGAGCAGCCAGAACTGTCAGTCTACATGAAGCAGCCAGAGCTGCCAGTCTGCAAGGAGCTGCCAGTCTGCAAGGAGCTGCCAGTCTGCAAGGAGCTGCCAGCCTGCAAGGAGCTGTCAGTCTGCATGGAGCAGCCTGAGCTGTCAGTCTGCATGGAGCAGCCTGAGCTGTCCGTCTGCATGAAGCAGCCCGAGCTGTCAGTTTGCAAGGAGCAGCCAGAGCTGTCAGTCTACATGAAGCAGCCAGAGCTGCCAGTCTGCAAGGAGCTGCCAGTCTGCAAGGAGCTGCCAGTCTGCAAGGAGCTGCCAGTCTGCAAGGAGCTGCCAGTCTGCAAGGAGCTGCCAGCCTGCAAGGAGCTGCCAGCCTGCAAGGAGCTGCCAGCCTGCAAGGAGCTGTCAGTCTGCATGGAGCTGCCAGTCTCCAAGGAGCCGCCAGAGCTGCCTGTCTGCAGGATGCCGCAAAAGCTGCCAGTCTGCAAGGAGCCGCCAGAGCTGTCAGTCTGCAAGGAGCCGCCAGAGCTGCCAGTTAGCATGGAGCAGCCAGGGCCGCCAGTCAGCATTGAGCAGCCAGTCAGCATGGAGCAGCCAGAGCTGCCAGTCGGCATGGAGCTGCCAGTCAGCATGGAGCAGCCAGAACTGCCAGTCAGCATTGAGCAGCCAGTCAGCATGGAGCAGCCAGATCTGCCGGTCGACCAGACTCTCCCAGATCTGCCGGTCGACCAGACTCTCCCAGATCTGCCGGTCGACCAGACTCTTCCAGAGCTGCCAGTCGACCAGACTCTTCCAGATCTGCCAGTCGACCAGACTCTCCCAGATCTGCCGGTCGACCAGACTCTCCCAGATCTGCCGGTCGACCAGACTCTTCCAGAGCTGCCAGTCGACCAGACTCTTCCAGATCTGCCAGTCGACCAGACTCTTCCAGATCTGCCCGTCGTCCAGACTCTTCCAGATCTGCCAGTCGTCCAGACTCTTCCAGATCTGCCAGTCGTCCAGACTCTTCCAGATCTGCCAGTCGACCAGACTCTTCCAGATCTGCCCGTCGTCCAGACTCTTCCAGATCTGCCAGTCGTCCAGACTCTTCCAGATCTGCCAGTCGTCCAGACTCTTCCAGATCTGCCAGTCGTCCAGACTCTTCCAGATCTGCCAGTCGTCCAGACTCTTCCAGATCTGCCAGTCGTCCAGACTCTTCCAGATCTGCCAGTCGACCAGACTCTTCCAGATCTGCCAGTCGACCAGACTCTTCCAGATCTGCCAGTCGACCAGACTCTTCCAGATCTGCCAGTCGACCAGACTTTTCCAGATCTGCCAGTCGACCAGACTCTTCCAGATCTGCCAGTCGTCCAGACTCTTCCAGATCTGCCAGTCGTCCAGACTCTCTCAGATCTGCCAGTCGTCCAGACTCTCCCAGATCCGCCAGTCGTCCAGACTCTCCCAGATCCGCCAGTCGACCAGATTCTCCCAGATCCGCCAGTCGACCAGATTCTCCCAGATCCGCCAGTCGACCAGATTCTCCCAGATCCGCCAGTCGACCAGATTCTCCCAGATCCGCCAGTCGACCAGATTCTCCCAGATCCGCCAGTCGACCAGATTCTCCCAGATCCGCCAGTCGACCAGATTCTTCCAGATCTGCTAGTCGACCAGGATCTGCTGAAACCGCCAGCCAGCCAGGTTCTGGTAGTTTCTACTACCTGCCTGGGCTTCTTCTCAGTGCTGAGCTTCTTCTCAGTGCTGAGCTTCTTCTCAGTGCTGAGCTTCCTCTCAGTGCTGAGCTACCCATCTGTCTCGAGTTACCTCTGTCCCGAGCTGTCCCTCTGTCCCATGTTATCATTGTGGTGGGTAACCTATTTAGGGACGTTTAGGAGGGGGATTAAAACTGTCATGGAGTGGGGTCCACGTCCAGTGCCAGAGCCGCCACCGCGGACAGATGCCCACCCAGACCCTCCCCTATAGGTTCAGGTTTTGCGGCCGGAGTCCGCACCTTGGGGGGGGGGGGTACTGTCACGCCCTGACCATAGTTTACTTTGTATTTTCTATGTTTTGATTGGTCAGGGTGTGATCTGAGTGGGTATTCTATGTTTCATGTCTTGTTTGTCTATTTCTATGTTCAGCCTGATATGGTTCTCAGTCAGAGGCAGGTGTTCGTCATTGTCTCTGATTGGGAACCATATTTAGGTAGCCTGGGTTTCACTGTGTGTTTGTGGGTGATTGTTCCTGTCCTTAGTGTTAGTTTGCACCAGTTTAGGCTGTTTCGGTTTTCATTACGTTTATTATTTTGCACTGTTTGTATTTAGATTCGTGTTGCTATAGTCAATAAACATGGATCGTAATCTACACGCCGCATTTTGGTCCGACTCTCCTTCACATACAGAAAACCGTGACACAAGCACTATGATGAAACTGGCTCTTATGAGGACCGCCACAGGAGGTTTCTCTCCGCCACAGGAAAGAAAGACCCAGAGTTACCTCTGCTGCAGAGGATAAATTCATTAGAGTTACCAGCCTCAGATATTGCAGCCCAAATAAATGCTTCACAGAGTTCAAGTAACAGACACATCACAACATCAACTGTTCAGAGGAGACTGTGTGAATCAGGCCTTCATGGTCGAAATCCTGCAAAGAAACCACTACTAAAGAACACCAATAAGAGGAAGACACTTGCTTGGGCCAAGAAACAAGAGCAATGGACATTAGACCGGTGGAAATCTGTCCTTTGGTCTGATGAGTCCAAATTTGAGAAGGGATGATCTCTGCATGTGTGGTTCCCACCGTGATTTGCGCTTATTGGGACTATCATTTGTTTTCCTACAGGACAATGACCCAACACACCTCTAGGCTGTGTAAGGGCTATTTGACCAAGAAGGAGAGTGATGGAGTGCTGCATCAGATGACCTGGCCTCCACAATCACCCGACCTCAACCCAATTGAGATGATTTGGGATGAGTTAGACCACAGAGTCAAGGAAAAGCAGCTAACAAGTACTCAGCATATGTGGGAAGTTCTTGAAGACTGTTGATAAAGTATTCCAGGTGAAGTTGGTTGAGAGAATGCCAAGAGTGTGCAAAGCTGTCATCAAGGGTGGCTACTTTGAAGAATCTCAAATACAAAATATATTTTGATTTGTTTAACACTTTTTTGGATACTACATCATTCCAAATATGTTATTTCATTGTTTTGATGTCTTCATTATTATTCTACAATGTAGAAAATAGTAAAAATAAAGAAAAGAGCTTGAGTGAGTAGGAATGTTCAAACTTTTGACTGGTACTGTGTATGATGAAAGTGATCAAAAATGATGTATTATTAGCTAGCTTGCTACAGAAACTTAGTGTGCAGGCTAACTCAAATGAGCTGCTAACGTAATGTTCGCTAGTTAGAACTTCTGCAGGCTAGGGTCCTTTTTTCTCAATTTCCTCCTGCTTGACATGCCCAAAGTAGACTGCCTGTTACTCAGGCCCAGAAGCCATGATATGCATATAATTGGTACCATTGGATAGAAAACACTTTGAAGTTTGTAGAAATGTTAAAGTAATGTATGGGACTATAACACAATTGATATGGTAGGAGACAATCCAAAGAAAAACCAACCAGAATTATTTTGTTTGAGAGCCCATGCTCTTACAATGGAAAGCTATGGCTTCCATAGGGGCTTCCACTAGATGTCAACAGTCTTTGTTCAAGGTTTCAAGAGGACGCACATCTGCTAATTTTGCTTTCCTATTGAACATTCTTCTTTCCGTATGAAATATTATAGTTTAATTACATTTTAGGGTACCTGAGGAATATATAGAAATTATTTTGACTTGTTGAAACAAAGTTTAGGTGTAGTTTTTTGGATTCCTTTCTCTGCATGTTGAAAGAGTGGATTACTCAAATCGATGGTTCCAACTAAATGGACTTTTTGGGATATAAAGAAGGATTTTATCTAACCAAACGACACTGCATGTTGTAGCTGGGACCCTTTGGATTGCAAATCAGAGGAAGATTTTCAAAAAGTTAGCGAATATTTAGTCGCTATTTGTGAATTTATGAAACCTGTGCTGGTTGAAAAATATTTTGATGTGGGGCACCGTCCTCAAACAATCGCATGGCATGCTTTTGCTGTAAAGCCTATTGTGAATCGGACATTGCAGTTGGATTTACAAGAATTTAAGCTTTTAAGTGATATAAGACACTTGTATGTCCCTAGATGTTTAATATCCATAATGTTTATGATCATTTATTTGAATTGCACACACTCCAATTTCACCGGAAGTTGTTGACAGGTGTCCCGCTGGACTGTGTAGCTAGCTAGCTACAATAATTTAATATCACCAGCATGCTAATTTCCAATTAACTAGTTATTAACTATGTTGATGAATTTATCGTAGTAGCTCCAAATGCATTTGTAACTAGCTAGCTAGGTTGATAGGTAGCTAGCAAACAGCCATGGAAGAGGGTGAACGAATAAGCTAGCAGTTCCAGCTGTCAGAGAAGCGAGAGTAGGCTACTCTGGGTAGGGCAGGTAACTTTGTGGGAGGACATTATGAAACTATTCTCTTATGAAACTAGTCCCTAGTGAGAAAAACTGTGTACAGAGAGATATAGCAACATAATATTCAGGGCTGTCTAACTTGAGTATAATGCAGCCTGTTTCTAAGTGATGTTTTCTGTCCTCAGATACTGAGAGCTGTCAAACCCTGTCTGCAGATGAAGAGGTCCCAAGAGAATAAGGGTACATACCTCTTTGTATACGATGGATGTTGGCACATTTTGTCAACAAAAAAATACAGTTTAAAAGTCACACAATGTATAAACGTATTACTACTGGAGCAGACCAACCACTCTGGGTGTGCAGGCTTCTGTTCCAGCCCAATACTAACTCACCTGATTCAATGTATCAAACCTAATTAGTTAATAAAGTAAGCTATTGCTGGGCTGAAGCATAAGTCTGCTAACCCAGTAGATCAGGGAACAGTGGAGCGAGGTTGGACACTTCCTGTTTTGACTTTTTTATTTATTCACCTAAAATGATGTTTATGTAATAATAGCCTACTTGTTACTAGAATGTCTAAACTTTACATATTTTTTCAAATTTTATTTTACCTTTATTTAACTAGGCAAGTCAGTTAAGAACAAATTCTTATTTTCAATGACGGCCTAGGAACAGTGGGTTAACTGCCTGTTCAGGGGCAGAATGACAGATTTGTACCTTGTCAGCTCGGGGGTTTGAACTTGCAACCTTCCGGTTACTTGGCCAAAGCTCTAACCGCTAGGCTACCTGTCACCCCAGCTGAGTTAGCATACTTTTATACTTATATTACAATGTTGATTATTTGAAGTTAAGTGTTTAAAATTGTTTTAATTTGTCACGTCCTGACCATAGAGAGCTCTTATTTTCTATGGTCAGGGCGTGACTGGGGGTTAGTCTAGTTTATTATTTCTATGTGGGGTTCTAGTTTTGTTTTTCTATGTTGGTGATTTTGTATGATTCCCAATTAGAGGAAACTGGTAATCTTGTCTCTAATTGGGGATCATATTTAAGTAGATTCTTCCCACCTGTGTTTGTGGGATCTTGTTTATGTGTAGATGCCTGTTAGCACTCCATTGTCGTCACGTTTCATTTATTCTTTTGTTGTGTGGTTCACTTACTTAAATAAAAAGATGTGGAACCCAGATCACGCTGCATGTTGGACTGAGCTTCCAACGATCATAAAATAATTGTTACCTTAACTATTATTCAAGATTAACTAGTGTTGATGTTGATTAATCACAGCTCACGATCCTGCAATAAAGAGGGGAATCTGTCTTTAATTTGTCTGTTTCTGTGTTCTATTCTCAAATGAAAATGACCAAATTGTTTAGTCATAAGCGCTCCGATTAGTTTTATTTGATTGTCACTATTTTTTTTCCAGATTATCAGCCATGTGAACCCATTTTGCAGCTGATAGTGGCATGCAACACCAATGCAGCCATAGGCCTAAAGCAGTGGTTCCCAAATCCCGTCCCTGAGTACCCCCAACAGCACACTTTTGTTGTAGCCCCAGACAAACAATGCAGAAAAATTACTTTGGACAATAGCTGGATCCCTTTTAGCCAGGACCCCTTTTTCATAGGCCTAGATTACATGGTTGCATTCAAGACAAGGTTATTTTTATTGATCTGTTGTCAGTGTCAGTAGAGAAGGCCTACGCTACCATCGTATTAAAAAAAGATTTTGCTAATTTCCCCAGTCATATAAAGTGTAGTACAATTGCATGAAATGTTTATCAGAGGCCAAATTTTTCCCATGCAAAGCAAATGTCTCTGATATAGCCTATAAACCTATGCCACTACGTGCTTATTAAAAGCCTAAATTATCACCATCTAATCTACTCATCACATTAGGAATAGTAGGTTTAAGTTAGTTTGCAAATGTGATGATAGAGGCGTGCAATCCTTTGTTATAAAGGCGTAATTTTATGCGGAAAAATAACATTCCCAAAACGTTTAACTCATTGATATGTAGCCTACATGCGCCTTTAAAAAAAATGTATGTAGTTCTGTTCTTGTCTAATGATGTTCTGTATTATGTAATTCTGTATCATGTTTCATGTTTTGTGTGGACCCCAGGAAGAGTAGCTGCTGCTTTTGTAACAACCAACGGGGATCCTAATAAAATACCAAATACCAAAACTCATGCTAATTGCTAGACTACAAGCTATCTAGCTAGCTAGTTTTGGCTAACTTAGTGTTGTTTTTAACACCTGGATAGCATAACCGCTAAACTAAGCTCGAGATCAATCAGACTTGACTTACAAGTGATGAAATGATCGTAGCAGACCCGTTACTGTCTGGGATCAGGTCTTGACGGGCAAAAAAACTTTCTTTGCTTTTCTGAATGTTCTTGAGTCTTATCTTGGTGTCACCGATGTTGTTTCATGACTGCAGGGAATCTGTAAACATATTTTTCCCACGTTGCCTTTCCTGTCTTGTTAGAGCAGCCAAATACTCGACAGAAAATTACTGAGGTGATGAATCAAATAGTTTTAGGCACTGTTATCATGCAGTTTGGGGTAGCCACTCGGCTGTTGTTGTCAGAATAATTCATGTGGCACTCTTCCAACATGGCCACCAGCTGCAAGCCCTCTATAGTGGAGATCAAGTTAATAAATTGCCTGGCTGGGCTGATGAGACAGTGGATTTCGCAGTCAGAGGGAACAGAGTGAATAGGCATTTTATCAACATCTATTTAGCCAGTGGTAACTTGTTGAGTAGACACCAACTGGAATGCAGTTTTAACCAATCAACATTCAGGATTGGACCCACCTGTTACATAATGAATCATCAATCAATCCTGGTCATCATTCACTCAATCAGACTAATAAGAAGCAGCTTGTTCTTAGTTTCACAGTGTGACCAACACCCTGTCACTGATCTATAATGGCACACATCTACTTAGGCATTGCAATCACACCTACTGTCAGCTAGCATATAGATCAGAGCTCATTGTAATAACACCTGTTCTTCTAATGTGTCTAGGTGGGTATGCCTGGCTGGATTTGAGCCAGTGATATCAAGTAGAACTTGTCTGCGGTGAGTGTGAGGACATTTTCTCTTTCTCACAGATGTTTAATTAAGCTGGCTGTTGAATGAGACAGAGCAATATAGACTCACTGCGGGTCAGTTGATGACATTTTACAGACATTTTCACAGACAGGTTTAGCCTGAAGAATGTATATGATGTCAGCTGACATGTGTTTGATGCCATTCCATTAGCGCCGTTACAGCCATTATTATGAGCCGTCCTTCCCTCAGCAGCCTCCTCTGGTGTGATGGCAATGGACCCGCTTAACCCTTTCTATGGTCTATCAGAGAGAGGGAAAGAGAGAGCTAGAGAGAGAGAGCGAGAGAGAGAGAGAGAGAGAGAGAGGGGGGAGAGATAGGGGGGGGACCATGAACAATACTTCTAATGGAAAGGACATCTAACCTTACAATGTGCAACAGGTAACAGTGAACAGGGTTTGTGTTTCCGACTTTAAAAGAGATTTAGGTTTAGAGGTGATTTAGAGGTGATTTAGAGGTGATAGACATGCTAAAAGACTTTGTATTCCTTCAAATCCTATTGCGGCAACGTGTGTCACTGTCAGACTTCTCTCTCCCCGAAGGCCAGTCAAATGCCCATTTTTCAGACCTCCTGCAGAGGACATCAATGGCATATTAGGATGCAGGGTTGAACTGTTTGTCTCCAAGGAAACCGCTCCAATGTAATTGGCTACAGGGAGAAAGAGCAGGTAGAGCATGTGAGACATGCTCCTGAACCTACTCTACCCTATCCACAGTGGTCAGATAAACAGCCACATGTTAGTTGAAGTGCAATGGCCAAATAGGAATGCTTCTTAAATGTCTAGGATCCTCATTATCGCGTCCTCAATGTTTGAATCAATGCCCATTTGATACTTTCAATTCCAACACCCTTTACCTCAATCCGTTTCAAGTCAAACTCTTAAGCATTTATGTTTCATTAAAGACGGATTATAAAAGGGATATAAGGGGCATAGGAAAGAATGAAGTAACAATGGAAAAAACATCTGATGATTAGGCAGAGCAGAGAGGGGAGGGAGGTTTTTCTCACTATCATTATCTGTGAATATGGGGTAATGGTCTGAGAGGCTGGATTTGACAGGATTCAGAAGATTAGGCTCTCGTTAGTGCTGCTCCCTCTCTCGCACTCTCTCTGCCTTCTCCTGGGCTGTAGAAACATTCTTAGGGCTGTTAGCCGTACTGTCCACACCAAGTAGTTTTCAACCTATGGTCCGCGAACCAGGTGTTGCTGTATATATTCAGAGCCAATTCCATGTCATACTTAGAGAAGATCTTATGTCAAGTCTTATTGAAGTGTGGTTGCATCTAAAGCCTTTTCTGTTGGGGTGTTGCTATAGGCCACCAAGTGCTAACAGTCAGTATCTAAATAATATGTGTGAAATGGAAATGCTTGATACTGTATGTGATGTAAACAGAGATGCCTATTTTCTTGGGGACCTGAATTTTGACTGGTTTTCATCAATCTGTCTGCTCAAGAGGAAGCTTCTTACTGTAACCAGTGCCTGTAATCTGGTTCAGGTTATTAATCAACCTACCAGGGTGTTTAGAAACACTACAGGAACAAGTTCATCCACATGTATTGATCACATTTTTACTAATATTGTATAACTTTTTTCTAAAGCTGTATCCTTACCAATTGGAATCAGTGATCACAATATAGTGGCTATATCCAGGAGAGCCAAAGTTCCAACAGCTAAGCCTAAAATAGTGTATAAGAGATCATACAAAATATTTTGCTGTGACTCTTATGTGGATGAGGTAAAACATATTTGTTGGTCCGATGTGATTGATGAGAAGCTTCCAGACACTGCACTTGATGAATTTATGAAATTGCTTCTTCCTGTTATTGATAAACATGCACCTGTTAAGAATCTGACTTTTAGAACTGTTAAGGCTCCATGGATTGATGAGGAATTGGAAAACTGTATGGTTGAAAGAGATGGGGCAAAAGGAGTGGCTAATATGTCTGGCTGCACATCTGACTGGCTTACTTACTGTAAATTGAGAAATGATGTGACTAAATTCAACAAAAAGAAGAATAAACTATATTATGATGCCAAGATCAATGATATACGTTAGCTAGACGTTGGAGTACTTTAAATGAAATTATGGTCAGAAAGACAAATCACAAAACCATTTGATTTTGCCAATTATTTTCATGATTATTTCATTGGCAAAGTGAGCAAACTTAGGCAGGAAATGCCAACAACAAACAGTGAGAAATTGTATTTATGCATAAAATAAACTAATAATGAAAGAAAAGCATTGCAAGTTTAAATTTTGTAAAGATAATGCGGGGAGGTGGAAATATTATTGTTATCGATCAATAATGACAAATCTCCTGGCATTGACAACTTAGATTGAAAGCTACTGAGGATGGCAGCTGACTCTATAGCCACTCCAATCTGTCTCATTTTTTTCTGAGCCTAGAGGAAAGCCTTTGTCCTCAGGTCTGGAGGGAATCCAAAGTAATTCCGCTACCCAAGTGCAGTAAATCAGCCTTTACTGCTTCTAACAGCAGACCTATAAGCTGGCAGCCAGCTCTTAGCAACTGTTGTTTGACCAAATACAATGCTATTTCTCTGTGAACAAATTGACAACAAACTGTCAGCATCCTTGTAGAGAAGGGCACTCAACATGTACTGCACTGACACACATGACTGATGATTGATTGAAAGAAATTGATAAGAAGATTGTGGGAGCTGTACTGTTACATTTCAGTGCTATCTATCTAATATAACTCAAAGGCTTTTCTTTAATGGAAGCTTCTCCAATGTCAAACATGTAAAGTGTGGTGTACCGCCGGGCAGCTCTCTAGGCCCTCTACTCTTTTCTATTTTTACCAATGACCTGCCACTAGCATTAAACACAGCATAAGTGTCCATGTATGCTGATGATTCAACCATATACGCAGCATATACGCAGCAGCAACCACAGCTAATGAAGTCACTGAAACCCTTAACAAAGAGTTACAGACTGTTTTGGAATGGGTGGCCAGTCATAAACTGGTCCTGAACATCTCTAAAACTAAGAGCCTTGTATTTGGTACAAATCACACCTCAGATGAATCTGGTGTATGATCAGATGTATCAGATGTATGGTGTTGCGGTTGAACAAGTTGAGGAGACTAAAAATCAAATCAAATCAAATGTATTTATCACATACACATGTTTAGCAGATGTTAATGCGAGTGTAGCGAAATGCTTGTGCTTCTAGTTCCGACAATGCAGTAATAACCAACGAGTAATCTAATCTAACAATTCCAAAAACTACTACCTTAATACACACAAGTGTAAAGGGATAAAGAATATGCATATAAAGGTATATGAATGAGCGATGGTACAGAACGGCATAGGCTAGATGCAGTAGATGGTATCGAGTACAGTATATACATATGAGATGAGTAATGTAGGGTGTGTAAACAAAGTGGCATAGTTTAAAGTGGCTAGTGATACATGTATTACATAAAGATGCAGTAGAGGCTGAAGAAATTCGGCTTGTCACCAAAAGCTTTGATGCACCTGTACTGACTTCGCCTTCTGGATGATAGCGGGGTGAACAGGCAGTATATATAGAGTACAGTATATACATATACATATGAGACGAGTAATGTAGAGTATGTAAACATTATATTAAGTAGCATTGTTTAAAGTGTCTAGTGATATATTTTTCCATCAATAAAGTGGCTGGAGTTGAGTCAGTGTGTTGGCAGCAGCCACTCAATGTTAGTGGTGGCTGTTTAACAGTCTGATGGCCTTGAGATAGAAGCTGTTTTTCAGTCTCTCGGTCCCTGCTTTGATGCACCTGTACTGACTTTGCCTTCTGGATGATAGCGGGGTGAACAGGCAGTGGTTCGGGTAGTTGTTGTCCTTGATGATCTTTATGGCCTTCCTGTGACATCGGGTGGTGTAGGTGTCCTGGAGGGCAGGTAGTTTACCCCTGGTGATGCATTGTGCAGACCTCACTAGCCTCTGGAGAGCTTTACGGTTGTGGGCGGAGCAGTTTCCGTACCAGGCGGTGATACAGCCTGACAGGATGCTCTCGATTGTGCATCTGTAGAAGTTTGTGAGTGCTTTTGGTGACAAGCCGAATTTCTTCAGCCTCCTGAGGTTGAAGAAGCGCTGCTGCGCCCTCTTCACGACGCTGTCTGTGTGGGTGGACCAATTCAGTTTGTCCGTGATGTGTACGCCGAGGAACTTAAAACTTACTACCCTCTCCACTACTGTCCCGATGTGGATAGGGGGGTGCTCCCTCTGCTGTTTCCTGAAGTCCACAATCATCTCCTTTGTTTTGTTGATGTTGAGTGTGAGGTTATTTTCCTGACACCACACTCCGAGGGCCCTTACCTCCTCCCTGTAGGCTGTCTCGTCGTTGTTGGTAATCAAGCCTACCACTGTAGTGTCGTCCGCAAACTTGATGATTGAGTTGGAAGCGTGCATGGCCACGAAGTCATGGGTGAACAGGGAGTACAGGAGAGGGCTCAGAACACAACCTTGTGGGGCCCCAGTGTTGAGGATCAGCGGGGTGGAGATGTTGTTACCTACCGTCACCACCTTGGGGCGGCCCATCAGGAAGTCCAGTACCCAGTTGCACAGGGCGGGGTCGAGACCCAGGGTCTCGAGCTTGGTTTGGAGGGTACTATGGTGTTAAATGCTGAGCTGTAGTCGATGGACAGCATTCTCACATAGGTATTCCTCTTTTCCAGATGGGTTAGGGCAGTGTGCAGTGAGGTTGCGATTGCTTCGTCTGTGGGCCTATTTGGGGGGTAAGCAAATTGGAGTGGGTCTAGGGTGTCAGGTTGGGTTGAGGTGATATGGTCAGTGACTAGTCTCTCAAAGCACTTCATGATGACAGAAGTGAGTGCTACGGAGCAGTAGTCGTTTAGCTCAGTTAGCTTTCTTGGGAACAGGGACAATGGTGGCCCCCTTGAAGCATATGGGAACAGCAGACTGGGATAAGGATTGATTGAGTATGTGATTGATTGATTGAGCCGTGCGAGGGTTAACAAGTATAAATGTTTTAATCACGCAGGCTGCAGTGAAAGAGAGTCCGCAGCTTTTGGTAGTGGGTCGGTGTCAGTGGCACTGTATTGTCCTCAAAGCGGGCAAAATAGTTATTTAGTCTGTCTGGGAGCAAGACATCCTGGTCCGCGACGGGGCTGGTTTTCTTTTTGTAATCCGTGATTGACTGTAGACTCTGCCACATACCTCTTGTGTCTGAGCCGTTGAATTGCGACTCTACTTTGTCTCTATACTGACACTTGGCTTGTTTGATTGCCTTACGGAGGGAATAGCTACACTGTTTGTATTCGGTCATGTTTCCGGTCACCTTGACCTGGTTAAAAGCAGTGGCTCGCGCTTTCAGTTTCACACGAATTCTGCCATCACTCCATGGTTTCTGGTTTGGGAATGCTTTAATCGTTGCTATGGGTACGACATCATCAATACACTTTCTAATGAACTCGCTCACCGAATCAGCGTATTCGTCAATGTTGTTGCTGGATGCAATGCGGAACAAATCCCAATCCACGTGATCGAAGCAGTCTTGAAGCGTGGAATCAGATTGGTCGAACCAGCGTTGAACAGACCTGAGCGCGTGAGCTTCTTGTTTTAGTTTCTGTCTGTAGGCTGGGAGCAACAAAATGGAGTCGTGGTCAGCTTTTCCAAAAGGAGGGCGGGGGAGGGCCTTATATGCATCATGGAAGTTAGAATAACAATGATCTAGGGTTTTAGCAGCCCTGGTTGCGCAATCGATATGCTGATACAATTTAGGGAGTCTAGTTTTCAGGTTAGCCTTGTTAAAATCCCTAGCTACAATGAATGCAGCCTCAGGATATGTGGTTTCCAGTTTGCATAGAGTCAAATAAAGTTCATTCAGGGCCATCGATGTGTCTGCTTGGGGGGGAATATATACGGCTGTGATTATAATTGAAGAGAATTCCCTTGGTAGATAATGCGGTCACATTTGATTGCGAGGAATTCTAAGTCAGGTGAACAGAAGGACTTGAGTTCATGTATGCTGTTATGATCACACCACGTCTTGTTAATCATAAGGCATACGCCCCCGCCCCTCTTCTTACCAGAAAGATGGTTGTTTCTGTTGGCGTGATGCGTGAAGAAACCAGCTGGCTGCACCGACCCCATTAGCGTCGGTGGTGGGGGTGGGGGACACACGATCCTGTGAAGCAGTGGTTCCCAAACATTTTATAGTCCCGTACCCCTTCAAACATTCAACCTCCAGCTGCGTACCCCCTCTAGCACCAGTGTCAGCGCACTCTCAAATGTTGTTTTTTGCCATCATTGTAAGCCTGCCACACAAACACTATACCATACATTTATTAAACATTTTTAATATGTTTAATAATATGAGCTTGTGAGTTTTTGTCACAACCCAGCTCCTGGGAAGTGACAAATAACTTTTATAGGACCAGGGCACAAATAATAATATAATAATAATAAATACTTTTTCTCTTTATTGAGCCATCTTACATACAAAACCTTATTTGTTCATCAAAAATTGTGAATAACTCACCACCAATGAGAAGGGTGTGCTTGAAAGGATGCACAAAACTCTGCAATGTTGGGTTGTCTTGGAGAGACTACCAGTCTTAAATCATTTTCCAAACACAGTCTCTGCCTGTATTTAGTTTTCATGTTAGTGATGAGAATCTACTCTCATAAAGTATTCACCCCCTTCACATTTGTCCTATTTTGTTGCCTTACAACCTGGAATTAAAATATATTTTTGGGGGGTTGTATCATTTGATTTACACAACATGCCTACCACTTTGAAGATGCAAAATATTTTATATTGTGAAACAAACAATAATTAAACTTGAGCGTGGATAATTATTTACCCCCCCCCCTCCCCCCCTCTTGAGAGAGAGAGACACCTCTTGCAGCAATTACAGCTGCAAGTCTCTTGGGGTCCGTCTCTATAAGCTTGGCACATGGGGATGGTGTTCTAGGAGTGATGAGAGGTATTGAGTTTGCATTAGACAAAACAATTTCCTTGATGACTTGAAGCTACATTTTAGTCTCATCTGACCAGAGTACATTCTTCCATATGTTTGGGGAGTCTTCCAAATGCCTTTTGGTGAACACCAAACATGTTTGTTAATTTTTTTCTTTAAGCAATGGCTTTTACTGACCACTATTCCATAAAAGCCCAGCTCTGTGGAGTGTGCGGCTTAAAATGGTCCTATGGACAGATACTCCAATTTCCGCTGTGGAGCTTTGCAGCTCCTTCAGGGTTATCTTTGGTCTCTTTGTTGCCTCTCTGTTTAATGGCCTCCTTGCATGGTCCGTGAGTTTTGGTGGGTGGCCTCTCTTGGCAGGTTTGTTGTGGTGCCATATTATTTAATGGATTTAATGGTGCTCAGTGGGATGTTCAAAGTTTCAGATATTTTTTTATAACCCAATCCTGATCTGTACTTCTCCACAACTTTGTCCCTGACCTGTTTGGAGAGCTCCTTGGTCTTCATGGTGCCGCTTCCTTGGTCGTGCCCCTTGCTTAGTGGTTTTGCAGACTGGGGCTTTTCAGAAGAGGTGTATATATACTAAGACCATGTGACAGATCATGTGACACTTAAATTGCACACAGGTATACTTTATTTATGTAATTATGTGACTTCTGAAGGTAATTAGTTGCACCAGATCTTATTTAGGGGCTTCATAGCAAAGGGGTGAATACATATGCATGCACCACTTTTCAATTTTTTTAGTTATTTTTTAAATTTCACTTCACTAATTTGGACTATTTTGTGTATATCCATTAGATGAAATCCAAATAAATATCAATTTAAATTACAGGTTGTAATATAACTGTAACGGCTTTCTTCTTCCTCTTCTTCACATTTTATATTTCAAAGTAGCCACCCTGTGCCTTGATGACTTTGCACATTCTTGGCATTCTCTCAACCAGCTTCATGAGGAATGCTTTTCCAACTGTATTGAATGAGTTACCACGTATGCTGAGCACTTGTTGGCTGCTTTTAATTCACTATGCAGTCCAACTCATCCCAAACCATCTCAATTGGGATGAGGTCGGGTGATTGTGGAGGCCATGTCATCTGATGCAGCACTCCATCACACTCATTCGTGGTCAAATAGCACTTACGAAGCCTGGAGGCGTGTTGGGTCATTGTCCTGTAGAAAAACAAATGATAGTCCCACTAAGGGTATCCCAAGCGGGATTCTATTGCTGCAGAATTCTGTGGTAGCCATGTTGGTTAAGTGTGCCTTGAATTCTAAATAAATCACAGACAGTGTCACAAGCAAAGCACCCTCACACCATTACACCTCCTCAGCCATGCTTCACGGTGGGAACCACACATGCGTAGATCATCCGTTCACCTACTCTGCATCTTCCAAACATGGAACCAAACATTTCAAATTTGGACTCATCAGACCAAAGGACAGATTTCCACCGGTCTAATGTCCATTGCTCGTGTTCATTGGCCCAAGCAAGTCTCTTCTTATTATTGGTGTCCTTTAGTAGTGGTTTCTTTGAAGCAAATCGACCATGAAGGCCTGATTCCTGCAGTCTCCTCTGAACAGTTGATGTTGAGATGTGTCTTGTTACTGTCACGACTTCCGCCGAAGTTGGCTCTCCTGCCTGTTCGGGTGGTGCTCAGCGGTCGTCGTCACCGTCCTACTAGCCACCATCGATCCCTTTTTCGTTTGTCTGTTGGTTTTGTCTTATTAGTTTCACCTGTATGTATTTTTGTTTATTGACGTCCTTATATGTGGTAGGTTGTCCCGCCCTTGTTTCGTGCGGGATTGTTTTGGTTTCATGTGTTGTCGTGAATACGTATTGTGTTATTTGCTCCGATACATTTAATCCTGTGTTGGATTATTTCACCCTGTATTTTGGGTTGACTGTGTTTGGTTCCGGAGAATAAACATTCGACTCACTGCACCTGCTCTCTGCGCCTGATTCCACCCACCTTGTTAATACGTGACAGAATCCCGCACCACCAATGGAATCAGCAGGAGCAGCCGCGTCTCCTCTCCCATCGATGGAGGAGAGAGTCCTCCACCACACCAGCGTGCTCCATCGGATTGGTTCTGCCATGGACCAAATGATGGAGAGGATGGATCGATGGGAGAGGAGTGGTCTTCCCACATCATCTCCAGCACCTCCTGTTCCTGCGACCACATCTGGCTCCGGGGCTCTGCGGTTGACACTCCCACGGGAGTATGACGGAACGGCGGCTGGGTGCCAGGGTTTCCTCCTTCAACTGGAGCTATACCTGGCTACCGTGCGTCCTGCTCCCTCTGGAGAGGAGAGCGTGAGCGCCCTCGTCTCCTGCTTGACTGGGCGAGCCCTCGAGTGGGCCAACGCAGTATGGAATGGTCCGGACTCGGCAAGGGATAATTACCCAGAGTTCACCCGCCGATTCCGAGCTGTTTTTGACCATCCACCAGAGGGTCGGGCGGCGGGTGAACGGCTGTTCCACCTGCGGCAGGAGACGAGGAGCGCACAGGACTTTGCTCTGGAGTTCAGGACCTTGGCCGCAGGAGCAGGATGGAACGACAGGGCCTTGGTCGACCATTTCAGATGCAGTCTCAGGGAGGACGTCCGCAGGGAGCTGGCATGTCGGGACACCACCTGCACACTGGATGAGCTCATTGACTTGGCTATCCGTCTCGACAATCTGCTGGCTGCCCGCGGGCGTTCGGATCAGGCCCTGTCGTTTCCACTTCCCAGCCCTCCTGCCCCTATCCCTATGGAATTAGGAGGGGCAGCTTCGAGGGAGACCGGAGGAGGAGTGTCCTCCTGCACCAGTTGTGGTCGACGAGGGCACACGTCAGACCGGTGCTGGAGGAACTCGTCTGGGAGTCGGGAGGGCAGGCGGAGCACTGCTCGATCACCCCAGGTGAGTAAGCACCAGACTCACCCAGAGCCTCCTGTCGGTCATGTGTATGTTTTGACTTCTTTCCCTGGGTTTTTTCCCTCTCTACAGCATAAGGCGCTAGTCGATTCAGGCGCAGCTGGGAATTTCATGGATCGTGGACTTGCGTTAAGGCTAGGGATTCCCCTGGTGTCGGTAGACCAACCTTTCCCCGTGCACTCCTTAGATAGCCGACCATTAGGGTCAGGAGTGATTAGGGAGGCTACGGTGCCACTGGACATGGTAATGCAGGGGGATCATAAGGAGCAGATTAGTCTGTTCCTTATAGATTCACCTGCATTTCCGGTGGTGTTGGGGGTTCCCTGGTTAGCTCAACACAACCCGGTGATTTCCTGGCGACAGGGGGCTCTTAAGGGGTGGTCAGAGGAGTGTTCAGGTAGGTGTAGAGGAGTTGCCGTTGGTGCGACTACGGTGGAGAGTCCAGACCAAGTTTCCACCGTGCGCATTCCCTCTGAATATGCCGATTTGGCTATCGCCTTCAGTAAAAGGAAGGCGACCCAATTACCACCTCATCGTCGAGAGGACTGCGTGATAAACCTTCTGGAGAACGCTGCACTTCCTAGGAGTCACGTGTATCCATTGTCCCAGGAGGAGACGGTAGCGATGGAGACATACGTTGCTGAATCGCTGAGACAGGGGTACATTCGGCCCTCCGCATCACCCGTCTCCTCGAGCTTCTTTTTTGTGAAGAAGAAGGATGGATGTCTGCGTCCGTGCATTGATTATAGAGGTCTAAATTCCATCACAGTGGGGTTTAGTTACCCACTACCTCTCATCGCTACGGCGGTGGAATCATTTCACGGGGCGCGCTTCTTCACAAAACTGGACCTGAGGAGCGCGTATAATCTGGTGCGTATCCGGGGAGGAGAAGAGTGGAAAACTGCATTTAGTACTACATCTGGTCATTATGAGTACCGCGTCATGCCATACGGGTTGAAGAATGCTCCAGCCGTCTTCCAATCCTTCGTAGACGAGATTCTCCGAGACCTGCTCGGGCAGGGAGTGGTAGTGTACATCGATGACATCTTGATCTATTCTGCCACATGCGCGGCGCATGTGTCTCTGGTGCGTAAGGTACTTGGGCGACTGCTGGAGCATGACCTGTATTGCAAGGCGGAGAAATGTGAGTTTTTCAAACAGTCCGTTTCCTTCCTGGGATATCGTATTTCCACCTCTGGGGTGGTGATGGAGGATGACCGCGTTACAGCCGTGCGTAATTGGCCGACTCCGACCACGGTGAAAGAGGTGCAGCGGTTTTTAGGGTTTGCCAATTACTACCGGAGGTTTATCCGGGGTTTTGGTCAGGTAGCTGCTCCCATCACCTCGCTGCTGAAGGGAGGACCGGTGCGCTTGCGCTGGTCAGCAGAGGCGGGCAGAGCATTCACTCGTTTGAAGGAGCTGTTCACCAATGCGCCCGTGTTGGCGCATCCGGACCCCTCTTTAGCGTTCATAGTGGAGGTGGATGCGTCCGAGGCTGGGGTCGGAGCCGTGCTGTCCCAACGCTCGGGCGTGCCACCCAAACTTCGCCCTTGTGCTTTCTTTTCGAGCAAGCTCAGCCCAGCGGAGCGAAACTATGATGTGGGGGACCGGGAGTTGTTAGCTGTAGTCGAGGCTCTAAAGGTGTGGAGACATTGGCTTGAGGGGGCTAAACACCCCTTTCTCATCTGGACTGACCATCGTAATCTCGAGTATATCCGGGCAGCGAAGAGACTAAATCCACGTCAGGCTAGATGGGCCATGTTTTTTAACAGGTTCCGGTTTACCCTCTCATACCGGCCCGGCTCCCAAAACACCAAGGCCGGCGCGCTGTCCCGCCTCTATGATACCGAGGAGCGGCCCGTTGAGCCAACTCCCATCATTTCACCGTCATGTCTCGTGGCACCGGTGGTATGGGAGGTGGACGCGGAGATAGAGGAGGCCTCACGGTCAGAGCCGCCCCCCCCCCAACTGTCCAGTAGGAACCCAGTACGTACCGAGGGGGGTCCGGGACAAGCTGATTCGGTGGGCTCATACTCTCCCCTCCTCGGGTCATCCTGGCATCGAGAGGACAGTGCGGAGTCTGAGAGTGAGATACTGGTGGCCCACGCTAGCTAAAGACGTGAGATTTTATGTCTCCTCCTGCTCCGTGTGTGCTCAGAGCAAGGCTCCTCGGCACCTGCCTAGAGGGAAATTACAACCCCTCCCCGTTCCACAACGGCCGTGGACACACTTATCGGTGGACTTTCTTACCGACCTTCCCCCGTCCCAGGGAAGTACTACGATCCTGGTCGTTGTGGATCGGTTTTCTAAGTCCTGTCGTCTCATCCCGTTGCCCGGTCTCCCTACGGCCCTGCAGACTGCTGAGGCCTTGTTTACCCATGTCTTCCGGCACTATGGGGTGCCTGAGGACATCGTTTCTGATCGGGGTCCCCAATTCACGTCCAGAGTATGGAGGGCGTTTATGGAGAGACTGGGGGTCTCGGTCAGCTTAACCTCAGGTTTTCACCCCGAGAGTAATGGGCAGGTGGTAAACCAAGAGGTGGGCAGGTTTCTGCGGTCCTATTGCCGGGACCGGCCTGGTGAGTGGGCAAGGTATGTTCCCTGGGCTGAACTAGCTCAGAACTCCCTACGCCACTCCTCAACTAACTTGTCTCCTTTTGAGGGTGTGTTACAGGTTACAACTTCCTAGGTATTACCGTATTAACCCCTCGTTTCATGTGTCTCTCCTCAGGCCGGTGGTGGCTGGTCCCCTGCAAGAAGGTGAGGTGCCTGAGGTCCCTCCGCCCCCCCTGGACATCGAGGGGTCCCCGGCGTACACAGTTCGGGGCATTCTGGATTCGAGACGCCGGGTGGGGGGCCTACAGTACCTCGTGGACTGGGAGGGGTACGGTCCGGAGGAGAGATGCTGGGTTCCGGTGAGGGACATTTTGGACCCTTCTCTCCTGAGAGATTTCCACCGCCTCCACCCGGATCGCCCAGCACCTCGTCCTCCGGGTCGTCCTCGAGGACGGTGGCGGCGCGCTGCGGGGGCCGCGCGTCAGGGGGGGGGTACTGTCACGACTTCCGCCGAAGTTGGCTCTCCTGCCTGTTCGGGTGGTGCTCGGCGGTCGTCGTCACCGTCCTACTAGCCACCATCGATCCCTTTTTCGTTTGTCTGTTGGTTTTGTCTTATTAGTTTCACCTGTGTGTATTTTAGTTTATTGACGTCCTTATATGTAGTAGGTTGTCCCGCCCTTGTTTCGTGCGGGATTGTTTTGGTTTCATGTGTTGTCGTGAATACGTATTGTGTTATTTGCTCCGATACATTTAATCCTGTGTTGGATTATTTCACCCTGTATTTTGGGTTGACCGTGTTTGGTTCCGGAGAATAAACATTCGACTCACTGCACCTGCTCTCTGCGCCTGATTCCACCCACCTTGTTAATACGTGACAGTTACTTGAACTCTGTGAAGCATTTATTATTTGGGTGCAATCTGAGGCGATAACTCTAATGAACTTATCCTCTGCAGCTACAGGTAACTCTGGGTCTTCCTTTCCTGTGGCGGTCCTCGTGAGAGCCAGTTTCATCATTGTGCTTGATAGTTTTTGCGACAGCACTATGATTTTTTTAACACTTTTTGGGGTTACAACATTACTCCATATGTGTTATTTCATAGTGTTGATGTCTTCACTAGTATTCTACAATGTAGAAAATAGTAAAATAAAGAAAAACCCTTGAATGAGTAGGTGTGTCCAAACTTTTGACTGGTACTGTGTACGTTTTTATTGTATAATTTTTTTAAATTAATTCAGATGGGCTTCGGCTAACAAAGGAAAGGAGGGGTGCTCAACAAAAAGGACAAAGTCATGAGAAGGGCTTACCAAGAAAAAGTTCCAAAAGGACTGATTCGAGGTAGAGAGGAGTTGGAGCACTCAACAACAACAAAAAAGCAGAGATTGATTTCTTTTAGCTCACTTTAATCCATTGTACAGGATGTGAACAGGTGACTGACATTTTGATGTCAAGCTGACATTGAAACATCAATCACCTGTTTGCATCCAGTACAATTGATTTATTTTAGCTCATTTTCACCAATCTCTGATTTTTTTGTTGAGTGCTCCAATCCCTTTCTACCTCGAATTAGTCATTTTGGACGTTTTTCTTGGTAAGCACATCTACTATTGTTTTATATATTATGTTAAAATAATAAAAAATATGTGCCTAATTTGTATAAATACAGGACATTCGGAAAGTAATTAGACCCTTCACTTGGTCCACATTTTGTTCACATTTTGTTACAGCCTTATTCTAAAATGGAGTAAATATTTTTTGTCCCTCATCAATCTTAACACAATACAATAATCACAATAATCACAATAATCACAATAATCACAAAGCGAAAACAGGTTTTTTGAAATGTATTTAAAAAAACAAAAAAACAGATACCTTATTTACATAAGTATTCAGACCCTTTGCTATGAGATTCGAAATTGAGCTCGCTATTGCTCTCCTATCCTCTGTTACATCTGCAATTGCCACACCCTCTACTGCTGACACTCCCGCTAACCTGCTGCCACTCCCCCAGTGCTCACTCCTTCTTTCTCTCTGTGTGTGTGTGTGTGTGTGATTGTGTGGGCGGAGACGTGTGCTGGAGGCAGAGCAGATCCCCACCAGTTGCAACCTGTACCATAATCAAGACCTCTACAAATAATCAGCCCTGCCAATTCCCCGCTGCCAGATCGTAACCTCTGCTCAGTCAGTCTGCGTTTTTATCCGTTTGTTCCGGCATAGATCATGGTTTCGTGTTGTGCCTGGTTTCCCTTGCCTGACGCTGTTTTCCTCTCCGCTACAGTTCTGTCCGCTCTAATTCTGGTCCCTGTCTCCAGTCCCATGTCTCGTCAGTCCTGCTACCATGTCCTGGACCCCCCACTCTAATGATTCCTTGGATTCCTCTCTGGACCTGCTTACCCAGCCCCAACTCCCCTCGCTCCAGCCTCAGCCTCAGCACCTGGCTCCCTGCAACCCGCCCGAGCATTCTCTGGCCTGCACCCCATCTTTCCCCTGTTTTTCAATAAATCCCTTAGTTACCTTATCCCTGTCTCCTCATCTGAGTCTACTCGAGTTCACCTGCTCCGCTCTGCGTAACACCCTCAGGTCGGCCAATTCCTCCATGCACTCTTTAAATAGCCTACCTCCATGTCAGTGAAAGGTTGTCAAGTTAAAACCAGGACATGAATTGAGGGGGTGTGAGAGGATATTTCATAGGCCAACTTTTTTTATTTAAAAAAAATGGCAAAAAGACCAGGCCTACCCATTGTTGGGTCTGATTATATAAAGTGATCTATAAAAGTGCTTTGGTCTACAATGCTTTATGCTAGAAACAAGCTGTAAAATACCTGTGAAAGACATGACTCTGATGCATTGGGGATATCAGTGTTTAGTTTCTTTGACATTTAGAGGCTGAGCTACAACATCCTATAGCCAAGGAGACCAAACATTTACTTTGCTTGGGAAAAAATCTAATTCTGTCACTATCAATTGAATAAGCTATTCACTTTCTGTACAATAGATGTTTAAATCCAGACAGCTTTTACAGAAACACTTGTAACATTCTCACGTTGGGTTAAGTCACATTGATCAGTAGCCAGCAGTTAAAACTGACGTTTTTTCTGCATTGGTAGACCTACTTTGTCTGGGGTGGAAAGGTAGGCCTTACTTTGTCTGGGGTGGAAAAGTAGGCCTTACTTTGTCTGGGGTGGAAAGGTAGGCCTTACTTTGTCTGGGGTGGAAAGGTAGGCCTTACTTTGTCTGGGGTGGAAAGGTAGGCCTTACTTTGTCTGGGGTGGAAAGGTAGACCTACTTTGTCTGGGGTGGAAAGGTAGACCTTACTTTGTCTGGGGTGGAAAGGTAGACCTACTTTGTCTGGGGTGGAAAGGTAGACCTACTTTGTCTGGGGTGGAAAGGTAGACCTACTTTGTCTGGGGTGGAAAGGTAGGCCTACTTTGTCTGGGGTGGAAAGGTAGGCCTACTTTGTCTGGGGTGGAAAGGTAGGCCTACTTTGTCTGGGGTGGAAAGGTAGACCTACTTTGTCTGGGGTGGAAAGGTAGACCTACTTTGTCTGGGGTGGAAAGGTAGACCTACTTTGTCTGGGGTGGAAAGGTAGACCTACTTTGTCTGGGGTGGAAAGGTAGACCTACTTTGTCTGGGGTGGAAAGGTAGACCTTACCTTTGAAAGTTTCATGCTCAGATTCCTAATTTAGTCTCAAATGTTATTATTTGCAAACAAGGACAGTTTCGTTGTAAACAAGACACTGATTTGGCATTGGAGAAATGTAAGATGAACCAATAGGCCTATCTATTTTGGTCATTTGTGTGGTATTAAAAATAGATTGTGCTAATATGTAGAATTGCATGAAATGTTCATTTTTTTCGTACCTGCAAGATTCATGCAATATGATGATAGAGCTCTTTCCACCCCTACTCTTCTCCACGGGATCTGAGAACCCACAACCTTCTGGCCCGCAGCCCTGTGCGCTATCAACATTCCCACGTTGCCATCTAATGCTAACAGGATGAAGAACAGTTTCTATAACTGAATATCTAAGGCTCTGGTCTCCAATAAATGAGGCTAAACTGACATGTTGTCTGCTATCCACTTTATGTTGTAATTATAGGGGAGCGTCATTTAATTACATTTTTTAAAATAACGTTCAGGGAGGGTTTAGATATAATATATTTTGCTGAAAGGAGGGCCATCCATTTTCATTTCAGAGAGTTACAATTTTCTCCATGTAACCCTTATTATGAATAACATTCAATCCCTCATATACACAACGGAAAGACAATGTACAGCAATCCATTGAGCGCATCTACACCATGTGTTTGACAGGTCATTGCAAAACATTTCCGCGGTCATAATGTACATGGGGGAAAAACAACAGGCACAAGCAAGAGTATGAAGAGTCGCAGGAGTAAAATAAAAGCAATCAATCAAGAGAGATTTAAGTGACAAGTGGAATTTTGCGTCCCTCAAACACAGGAAATAGATGGCTGAAGAAGACGGATCCTCAGGTGGGCGGGGCATGGACATTGCTACTCCCTGGCTCTCTGAAACTCTCTCTTTATCGTCTTTCTTTCGCTCCCTCTCTACTAGGTGGTGTGCCATCTATATGTTGTGGAGGTGGCTGGGTATTGAGTGGAAGGACAAACAGTGGGATGAAGGGATACATAGAGATGAAACCGAGAGGAATGTAGGTGAGAAGGAGAAATGAAGTGATAAAACTAATTGAAGATAGCATCTCTCTGTCATTATAATCTCGTTCCTATTTATTTAGTTATTTACGTTATCCATCATTTTGTTCCTGTAAATGGAGAGGCAATCAAAGGACATGAAATCAAATATTTATTCTCTCCCCTGCTACTAGAGGCAAAGAGACTAGAGGGACCACCTATTGAAAGAAACATTGCAGTTGCTGTGCTCCTAGTAAACCCTGATGCCATGGCAACCCCCAGAGTGCACCCTGGCAAAACGCCATAGCCTTTGTGTTGAAGAGAGAGAGAGAGAGAGAGAGAGAGAGAGAGAGAGAGAGAAAACAGGGGGTTGAGAGAGCTGGATAGAGGGAAGAGAGCAATACTACTAGTAGGATAGAGATAAATACTACATGTGGGGATATGGGTACACTGTGCTATACGCTGTTCCTAGAGGAAAATGGGGACACTAGGATTTATTACTGTGTACTAAACTACAAGCAAGTGATATATTCAATGATCAATAAAAAGTGCACAAATGGCTTTAATGAACAACAACCATATACCAGTAATCAGAATATCCAAACTTTGAGTGATGGGGTTTGTTGGAGCATGCATGTTCATTATTAGTTGGCATTGCAGACACCATTATCTCATGCTATTAATTCTGCATCCAAAATGTTTTGCCTCCTCATTTATTTATACGCAACATGGTATGTAAATTAGATCAAACTGTAGCTGCGAGATGGCTTGGTATATTCACATTAATAAAGGGCTAATGTCCACCTATTAGATTGCCATCTCTGCAGACAGCTGTGTGGAAGGGTATAATCAGTGGGCGAATTTGTTTTCATTTCCGCTCGTGTGATGGATCGCATCTCGCATCCTGAGGCCGAGGCTATCAGCATGTCCCCAGTTTGAGTGACGGCTAAGTTGATTTGGCTAGGGTTACATTTGGGAAGGCTGCTGGGTTCGAATACTAGTCATTTGAGGAATCTTGAATTTCATATCTCTATTACTCAGCTTGAAGTTATTAAGAGAAGGGCCGCAAGTAGCAATGAGATCCTACTCCTCTATCCAATACATGTTCCATGTTACATGTACAGTGGGGAGAACAAGTATTTGATACACTGCCGATGTTGCAGGTTTTCCCACTTACAAAGCATGTAGAGGTCTGTATACTGTACACTTCAACTGTGAGAGACGGAATCTAAAACAAAATTTTGTACGTTTGCCCACTGACAAAGAAATGATCCGTCTATAATTTTAATGGTAGGTTTATTTGAACAGTGAGAGACAGAATAACAACGACAAAAATCCAGAAAAACTCATATCAAAAATGTAATGAATTGATTTGCATTTTAATTTGCATTTTAATGAGAGAAATAAGTATTTGACCACCTCTCAATCGGAAAGATTTCTGGCTCCCAGTTGTCTTTTATACAGGTAACGAGCTGAGATTAGGAGCAAACTCTTAAAGGGAGTGCTCCTAATCTCAGTTTGTTACCTGTATAAAAGACACCTGTCCATAGAAGCAATCAATCAATCAGATTCCAAACTCTCCAACATGGCCAAGACCAAAGAGCTCTCCAAGGATGTCAGGGACAAGATTGTAGACCTACACAAGGCTGGAATGGGATACAAGACCATCGCCAAGCAGAGGGGTCAAATACTTATTTCCCTCATTAAAATGCAAATCAATTTATAACATTTTTGAAATGCGTTTTTCTGTATTTTTTGTTGTTATTCTGTCTCTCACTGTTCAAATTAACCTACCATTAAAATTATAGACTGATCATGTTTTGGTTTTGCCATGGCACTACACAGCTGATTCAAATAATCAACTAATTATCAAGCTACGATCATTTGAATCAGCTGTGTAGTGTTAGGGCAAAAAACACAACGTGCACCCCTTGGGTTCCAGAGGACTGAGCTTGGGAAACACTGCTTTGATTTAACATTTGTCAGTTAATGTATATGGTCCAGTACAATCTCAAGACCATGCAGAGTTGAAAAATATTGCAGAGTGAAACAAAAGCCAAAGTCGGATGTGTTATTGCTTGTGGGAAACCTGGTGTATTGGTACTGGTACTGGTACTGGTTGTAGATGGTGCAAAATCTGTTGTGTTGGTATGGGTTGTGGAAGAAGCATTTACCAGAGATATCCAAAGACGGAGTGTTGGTTTTTACCATGGCACAGTTTGATATGACCTAGTTCTATTAGTGTAATTCCTGAATGTTTAATGCATTCACTCTGTATCACAACGATACAATGACGAAACATGACAAGATGGAACATGGCATCAAATGTGCAGAAGTCAATGTGGTCGCTGGAGGGAAGACTAAAAGGATTTACCACAACCTGTGATGTACTGTGAGACTGGGGCTGACATATACCCACCACAGACTGGGGCTGATATATACCCACCACAGACTGGGGCTGACACTTACCCACCACAGACTGGGGCTGACATTTACCCACCACAGACTGGGGCTGATATATTCCCACCACAGACTGGGGCTGACACTTACCCACCACAGACTGGGGCTGAAACTTACCTACCACAAGCTGGGGCTGACATTTACTCACCACAGACTGGGGCTGACATTTACCCACCACAGACTGGGGCTGACATTTACCCACCACAGACTGGGGCTGACATTTACCCACCACAGACTGGGGCTGACATTTACCCACCACAGACTGGGGCTGACATTTACCCACCATAGACTGGGGCTGACATTTACCCACCACAGACTGGGGTTGACATTTACCCACCACAGACTGGGGCTGACATTTACCCACCACAGACTGGGGCTGATATTTACCCACCACAGACTGGGGCTGAAACTTACCCACCACAGACTGGGGCTGACATTTACCCACCACAGACTGGGGCTGACATTTACCCACCACAGACTGGGGCTGATATTTACCCACCACAGACCGGGGCTGATATTTACCCACCACAGGCTGGGGCTGACACTTACGCACCACAGATTGGGGCTGACATTTACTCACCACAGACTGGGGCTGAAACTTACCCACCACAGACTGGGGCTGACACTTACCCACTACAGACTGGGGCTGAAACTTACCCACCACAGACTGGGGCTTACCCACCAAAGACTGAAAAACATGTCTGGACACAGTCCAAATAGGCAACCTCCTTCTCACACGAAGACAAGTCTTCACAACAAAATAGTTGGTGAAACGAATAAATCACGTAACAAAATATTAGTTTGTATTACTCTCATGGGAAAAGTAAGGATTTACTCTGAAAGCGATCAATGATTTCTGAATCTTTAAATTCAACTGTAATGATGGATAAACTAAAGGTCTTATCAAAATGAGGAAGAGTGGAGGTAACTGAAGAAGATGATCAGTACTGCCAGCACAGATTCCAGGTTGAAAAACACTCCTCCTCATTCCCTCTTACTCCTTCTGCAAAATGACACACCTGGCAGTGTGTTTGTGTGTGTGTGTGTGGGGGGGGGGGGGGGGGGGGTACAAGTGTTTCTGCAGTGACTAGTACACATAGGAAGAGCGATGAACAGTGTGAGTGTTAATATGTGAGTGTGTTTTTGCTGCCATTTTGGTATTTTAATAGGATCCCCATTAGCTGTTGTGAAAGCAGCAGCTACTCTTCCTGGAGTCCAACACAGAACATTAAACAAGACATAATACAGAACATTAATAGACAAGAACAACTCAAGGACAGAACTACATCCATTTTTTTTTTAATTGCACTCGTAGCCTACATATCAATAAATACACACAAACTATCAAGGTCAAAGAGGGGAGAGGCGTTGTGCCGTGAGGTGTTGCTTTATTGGTTTGTTTGGTTTGGTTTGTTTGTTTTAAACCAGGTTTGCTGTTCATTTGAGCAATATGAGATAGAAGGGAGTTCCATGCAATAATGGCTCCATGCAATAACATCAGTGTTGACTGGTGTTATATGGTACATTGGTTGATGTTGGGGACACAAGTGTGTTTTGCTGCGGCTCTGAAAACACAAAATACAGATGGTATTAAACCATCGACGGGGTGAACTCTACTTCAGTTATGAACTAGACCTGACCCTTGTCTCTAATCCTGGTTAGTGTAAATAGTACTATTTTAGCTTACTGTAATAACCTCTGAAGAAGATAGAACCTCGATGCAGATGTTTTGTGTCGGACTGCCATCTAGTGGACAAATAAACACTCTTTAAATGTATTAAAGTTCTGAGCGTTCTGAGAGTTTCAGTCAAGGGAGGAAATAACAAAAGGTTATTGTCATCATAAATGTATGAAGTTATTACCAGCCTTTTAATGTCACATTGTTGAACCTGTAGCACGATGTACTGAAAATCTGAAGCACAATGTACTGAAACCTTACAAATTCTGAGGCAATGATTCCGAGTTATATGAACTAAGTCATCTTCAGTTCCTCACCGAAGCCGTTATATATTAGGATGAAACGTAGAGAAACATATTCTAATATACTCCCACGATTATGAGCCATTTTCTAGGTAACCCGGCACTCCCCATGTCTCTCTGTGTGTGATTGTGAGTCCATTAGCAGGCTTGGTGCATCATGCCAGGCGGGCAGGCTGGTCGCTCAGAGAACCATTCCATTTGGCAGGGTCAGCAGGGGGGAGGCGTGTGTGTGTGTGTGTGTGTGTGTGTGTATAGGGAGGAAGGAAAATGGATGGTGAGGCCTGAGAAGGGAAAGGAAGGGAGAGAGAGGCCCCCTCCAGTCATCAGTCTCAGAGCTCTCTGTTCTCTCCCTCTACTGCATTAGATTATATATGGCCTGTGGAGGACAGCCAACCTCTAATGAAATGATAAAGTGGCTAGCAAGGATCCCTTTTACATTATTATACATCTGGCTTCATAGCAACTCCGCTAATGGCAATTAACAATCACTTCCATATTCCCATGTCTTCCAAATTAAATAAATATTGTAATATTCAACACAATGAAATACTGTAAAGATTTGTCTGATCATTTTTAGAGGAAACATGGCATGGAAAGGGCTGGAAGGATTTTAATATAGAACATGCTGAGATTAATATGTGCTAAATTTAGACTATTTTAGGATTTCATTAGGGTCAAGTGGTGCATCTGAATAGCCTATGCCTTTTCATTCCCTCCAATTATTTTCAAAATGTCAGACCATCCAGGAACACATGGAACAGCACTGCTACCAGACATGTGCATGTGTTCTGTTATGTAAGAGGTTTATCTCTGTGTATTTGTGGATTGAATGATAATAGAATACAACAAGATTACAGTTGGTGTTCTGGGGCTTTTTAGGGTCAGGTTGAATGGCACATATTACTGATTTTCACAGTTTCATGTAAATCCTATCAATTCTACATTTATATAAGTGTGTGGGTGGGTTATTGTCTAAAATCAGGCCAAAAGCTCCTTATGTATCCCTTCACCTATTATATAATATATGCTCTACCTCCACACCATATGCAGTTTTCTGGTTACTCGTTCTAAATCACCGCTTGGACACCTCACTTTCTATGGTTTGAAATAATGCCACATTCAAGGGTTTCAAGTTTTATTTGTTGGAAATGTGCGACTTGGAAACCAGTTGTAGAAAGATAAAGTCAGGGTTTACCACTTGGAAAGTATCCAAGTAAACCAATAGTGAAGCGCTACGCAACAACAACAAAAAACCACCCACATTTTTCCTCGGATGTTCCGAGTTGTCTTGAACGCAGGCCCATTCATCTCAATCTGTGTGTTATTTCGGGGCATCGGATGAATTGAGAACTACGCAAGGAGAACGGAATGTTTGGGGTGTTGCTGACACGGGGATGCCTTTCACATGACATGCATTCCCGACCTACCTCAAAAATCCTTTTTACATCATGGTTACCTGATGCTCGGGTATCTTGGAATGGTAGCCTATAGCACAAAGGCAAATAACGTACCCCAGCCACTGACCATAAACCTACCCTAGGGGAGGCCTATCACATATCGGTGGGATTTTGAACCTACTAAAATATTACATGCTAAACGTGTCATCATTAAAATGTCCCGTTCCCATTCCCCAGAAAGCAACATGCGCATGCGTGACTAGGCATGATTCTATTTATTTTGCCTACAGGCTGTTATTGCTGGGCCTCGACACAAGGTGGCACCGTCCTCCATGTATTTGTAGCCTTCTTTCAAAAAACCTCTACCTTTATGAAAATACTGCATTGTAATCTCAGGAGGAGAAATCTGACATTGTTAAACCTATAGGCCTACTAACTCTCCACTGAACATAGCATGTCAATTGCAGTTATTCGTTTGTTCATTTATTTATTAACTTACTGTAAATAGTTACTAGCTCCAGTTCACTTAGTTTTAAACATTGAAATAGTAATTCGCAGCCTATTCAATAAAACGCTCATTCTCAATATTACTAGGCTACCCCATTTTAATTGATCAATATCTTACACAGCCTTATATACGGGCTTATGTGTTAAACCTGTGCTTTAAACCTGTGCTTTAAACCTGTGTTCTAACCCTGTGTTCTAAACCTGTGTTCTAAACCTGTGCTTTAAACCTGTGTTCTAAACCTGTGTTCTGAACCTGTGCTTTAAACCTGTGTTCTACACCTGTGTTCTAAACCTGTGTTCTAAACCTGTGTTCTAAACCTGTGCTTTGAACCTGTGTTCTAAACCTGTGTTCTAAACCTGTGTTCTAAACCTGTGTTCTAAACCTGTGTTCTAAACCTGTGCTTTAAACCTGTGTTCTAAACCTGTGCTTTAAACCTGTGTTCTAAACCTGTGTACTAAACCTGTGCTTTAAACCTGTGTTCTAAACCTGTGTTCTAAACCTGTGTTCTAAACCTGTGCCTTAAACCTGTGTTCTAAACCTGTGTTCTAAACCTGTGCTTTAAACCTGTGTTCTAAACCTGTGTTCTAAACCTGTGTTCTAAACCTGTGTTCTAAACCTGTGTTCTAAACCTGTGCTTTAAACCTGTGTTCTAAACCTGTGTTCGAAACCTGTGTTCTAAACCTGTGCTTTAAACCTGTGTTCTAAACCTGTGTTCTAAACCTGTGCTTTAAACCTGTGTTCTAAACCTGTGTTCTAAACCTGTGCTTGAAACCTGTGTTCTAAACCTGTGCTTTAAACCTGTGTTCTAAACCTGTGTTCTAAACCGGTGTTCTAAACCTGTGTTCTAAACCTGTGTTCTAAACCTGTGCTTTAAACCTGTGTTCTAAACCTGTGTTCTAAACCTGTGCTTTAAACCTGTGTTCTAAACCTGTGTTCTAACCTGTGCTTTAAACCTGTGTTCTAAACCTGTGCTTTAAACCTGTGTTCTAAACCTGTGTTCTAAACCTGTGTTCTAAACCTGTGCTTTAAACCTGTGTTCTAAACCTATGCTATAATCTCTATACATTTTCGTTATCATCATCCGGTCAGGAATATTCTCACACCGGTAATAATCCACAGGCCTATTGGGGAATTGAATAAAAACAGAATTAAGCAAAGGTTATTAGATCTCTAGACATATATTTCGATATGCATGTGACGTGCATGTGGACACCATAATAATACATGTGTATTTTGTTTGGCATGGCTCGAATAGGTGGAGCGTATGGTATGGTATGAGAGGGAGGCAGGCTACTACGCTGTTTAGCAGTCTGCTTCCTCATCCTCTCATCAGTGTGTATGCAGCGACCGCAGGGATAGGACCGTTTATGCCGTGACGCACCATAGAGATCATAACATCAACCCAAATATAGCTTCGATAACTTTAACGTCGTTTATGGACGCAGTGTAGGCATATCTCAGGATTACCCGAACTCATCGACAACCTCTGGAGTGAATTTATTTATGTCTTTCGTTCCCGGAACGGAGGCTAGTTTTTTTGGACAGCCAATGTGCCAGAGGAGACGCGGGTGACACAAGTGCGCAGTGTTCACGGGAAAAACAGCAGAGAGACCGCAAGGAGGGTGTTTTCGTCCTTAAGCTGTTCGGTGAGTGCGAGGAATTTGACTGTCACAACATGGAATCTTAACTGGAGTGTGTGAGGAGAATTGTAATGACCACCGCGTTGCGTCCTACAGACGCGGACACTGTCCACCAATGCAGCTGAGGGCAAAACAAGGATCAACCAGCCAGAGCGCACGGCGGGCCTGTAAACACCTTGACATTAGGTTTGTTGATATTATTTGTGTGGATTCATCGAAGAGCCTATTGAATATTAAAACGCTATAGCCTATTAGGCCATCCGATAGGTCCTACATAAAGGAGCCAGGCGTTCCCCTCAACTGTTTCGAGAATGGGCAACAGTTTCTCCAACATATCTGCTTTCCAATCACTACACATTGTGATGCTGGGTTTGGATTCCGCTGGCAAAACGACTGTTCTCTATCGTCTGAAATTCAACGAATTCGTAAACACTGTGCCAACAATTGGATTCAACACTGAGAAAATCAAACTGAGTAATGGTACCGCGAAGGGGATCAGTTGTCACTTCTGGGACGTCGGAGGTCAGGAGAAGCTGCGGCCCCTGTGGAAATCCTACAGTCGGTGCACGGACGGCATCATTTATGTGGTGGACTCAGTGGACGTTGACCGGTTGGAGGAGGCTAAAACAGAACTGCATAAAGTCACAAAATTCGCAGAGAACCAGGGGACACCTCTTCTGGTGATAGCCAACAAGCAGGACCTGCCCAAATCTCTTCCAGTCGCAGACATTGAAAAACAGCTGGCTCTCCACGAGCTCACTCCATCCACCTCATACCACGTCCAACCTTGCTGCGCCATAATTGGCGAGGGACTTCACGAGGGTATGGACAAACTATATGAGATGATAGTAAAGCGGAGAAAATCTTTAAAGCAAAAGAAGAAACGATAACGACCGCCCATGTGTCGTAACGTATATGGACAATTACTGTATCTAAATGCTTTTCGGGTATGCCGATGTTGCCCTAAAATCACGTTTACTTTGCGGTGATTTTTGTATTTCCTTTCATTGGGTTATTGTCATAGTTGCTGACGCTATGAACCCTATTAGCTGAACTATGCTTTTGTACACAAGAGGGTGCCTCTGTGTGTGCAAGATATATACCAAGGTTAACAAAAAAAAAACTTGAAATTACTTTTATCACAGGAACAAAGCATTGATAAATGACAACGGGCTGGCCCGTTATTTGCTGCTGTACGGTGGATTCTAATTCTGTAGCTCAACATGTGATTTTGAAGTAGCATCCCATAGCCTACCTGTAGGCCTACTGTGATTGACTATGGACAGCCTATCGACACGTCTTCACGGAGTGCTTCTTCGGACATCAAGTTTGACTTTGTACGTTAAGTGGATGTGGGTCAAAATGAAATGGACCCTGTTCATTCAGAGAAAATAACAAACAGATGTCTGTGTTATGACAGTCTCACCTCAGTCTCTGTCTCGGTATATTAATGAAGACGCCAACAAGGCTTTGGAGTGTTGAATTAGCTTTTACTATGCGTGATGGACTAAAGATAACATTGCCTGCAACGTGGTCCACTACTTTGCACTTTTCATTTCCTAACAAAATAATAAAGTACTACACTGTATAGCAAAACACAGGCTGTTTATGTACCTGAAAGCCAAAATTGAAGTATTTTTTTTATATTAAAATATATAAAATGCATTGTGACTGATTTACTTTTATTTACATGGTGGGAGATAGGAATTCTAGTTTGAACCTACAGGAATTGCATAACAATGTCAACAGCTGACCAGGGTGATGGTGATCCACCGGAGGTGTGGTTTTTATTGTGAATTATTGAGCTGACCTGATGTTTGACAAGGAGGGTGACTGAAGGGGTGGTCACCCAGTTCAATGACTTTAGTCTATCAGAGAGCTAATGGGTATATCTCTAGTCAATGCTGATCTGCCAGACTTTAGTACTTAGTCTGTTACTCTCAATCTAGAGGGTGCTGTGTAGCCTAATCATTTTACGATTTAATGAGTGACTAATTTGAGCTCACAAACCAGAAGGATGGGTATGGTGTTTCAGGTCTTAGAATGGAGGTGTTTTGGATAGGCCTACCTGTCACGCTTGCTATCCTCAAACTCCCTGTCATAAATCAACCAAGGCATGTAGTTCCACATCTTTTAATGAAAGTGAAACCGAAATAACCAAAAAACAAACAGGTAAACAGCAAAGAAGGTGACGCAACCGAGGTGCACACAAACACACACGGAAAAAATAATAACCCACAAAACACAGGTGGGAAAAGGCTAGCTAGGTATGGTTCTCAATCAGAGACAACGATGAGGTATTAGTAACTGGTTCTCTGTGAGGTATTAGTAACTGGTTCTCTGTGAGGTATTAGTAACTGGTTCTCTGTGAGGTATTAGTAACTGGTTCTCTGTGAGGTATTAGTAACTGGTTCTCTGTGAAGTATTAGTAACTGGTTCTCTGTGAGGTATTAGTAACTGGTTCTCTGTGAGGTATTAGTAACTGGTTCTCTGTGAGGTATTAGTAACTGGTTCTCTGTGAGGTATTAGTAACGGGTTCCCTGTGAGTTATTAGTAACTGGTTCCCTGTGAGGTATTAATAACTGGTTCTCTGAGGTATTAGTAACTGGTTCTCTGTGAGGTATTAGTAACTGGTTCTCTGTGATGTATTAGTAACTGGTTCTCTGTGAGGTATTAGTAACTGGTTCTCTGTGAGGTATTAGTAACGGGTTCCCTGTGAGGTATTAGTAACTGGTTCCCTGTGAGGTATTAGTAACTGGTTCTCTGTGAGGTATTAGTAACTGGTTTTCTGTGAGGTATTAGTAACTGGTTCCCTGTGAGGTATTAGTAACGGGTTCACTGTGAGGTATTAGTAACTGGTTCTTTGTGAAGTATTAGTAACTGGTTCACTGTGAGGTATTAGTAACTGGTTCTCTGTGAGGTATTAGTAACTGGTTCCCTGTGAGGTATTAGTAACCTTGTTCCCTGTGAGGTATTAGTAACTGGTTCTCTGTGAGGTATTAGTAACTGGTACTCTGTGAGGTATTAGTAACTGGTTCTCTGTGAGGAATTAGTAACTGGTTCTCTGTGAGGTATTAGTAACTGGTTCCTTGTGAGGTATTAGTAACTGGTTCCTTGTGAGGTATTAGTAACTGGTTCCCTGTGAGGTATTAGTAACTGGTTCTCTGTGAGGTTTTAGCAACTGACTGTCTCTCTCTGACTCGCTCTCTCTCTCTCTGACTCTCTCTCTCTGACTGTCTCTCTCTGTCTCGCTGACTGTCTCTCTCTCTCTCTGTCTCACTCTTTGTGTCTCTTTCTCTTTGACTGTCTCTCTCTCTCTATCTCTCACACTCTCTCTCTCTCTCTCTCTCTCACACACACACAGCTCCCCCTCCATTAGTCATTAGGAGTATCTACTGGAGTGTGAAAGAAGAAAAGAGATCCCTTGGTAACAGGACCTTCTGTGCTTTGTCTGTGACCTGTTGAACCCTACAGTGGTTGGGTATGTGTTCTATGTGCCAGGGAGATTAATCAGGAGGGGATGGCCACCTGATAAGGGCAAGACAGTTTGATCAGTCAGGCTGTGTGTAACTGGGTGTACCTACCATACAATTGTTCAAATCAAAATCACATTTTATTTGTCACATACACATGGTTAGCAGATGTTATTGTGAGTGTAGCGAAATGCTTGTGCTTCTGGTTCCGACAATGCTGTAATATCTAACAAGTTATCTAACAATTCCCCAACAACTACCTAATACACACAAATCTAAAAGGGGTGAATGAGAAAGTGATGGCCGAGCGGCATAGGCAAGGTGCAATAGATGGTATAAAATACAGTATGTAAGGTATGTAAACATTTTTAAAGTGGCATTATTTAAAGTGACTAGTGATCCATTTGTTAAAGGGCCAGGGATTGGTTCTCCATGTAGGCAGCAGCCTCTCTGAGTTAGTGATTGCTGTTTAGCAGTCTGATGGCCTTGAGATAGAAGCTGTTCTTCTGTCTCTTGGTCCCAGCTTTAAGGCACCTGTACTGACCTCGCCTTCTGTATGGTAGCGGTGTGAACAGGCAGTGTTGTCCTTGACAGGGTTGTTGTTGTCCTTGATGATCTTTTTGGCCTTCCTGTGACATCGGGTGCTGTAGGTGTCATGGAGGGCAGGTAGTTTGCCCCCGGTGATGATACAGCCCGACAGGGTGCTCTCGATTGTGGATCTGTAAAAGTTAGTCAGGGTTTTGGGTGACAAGCCAAATTTATTCAGCCTCCTGAGGTTGAAGAAGCACTGTTGCGTCTTCTTCACCACACTGTCTGTGTGGGTGGACCATTTCAGTTTGTCGTTGATGTGTACGCCGAGGAACATAAAACTTTCCACTTTCTCAACTGCTGTCCTTTCAATGTGGATAGGGGGGTGCTCCCTCTGCTGTTTCCTGAAGGCCACAATCATCTCCTTTTTTTTTGATGTTGAGTGAGAGGTAGTTTTCCTGACACCGGATGCCCTCACCTCTCTAGTCGTTGTTGGTAATCAAGCCCACTACTGTTGTGTCGCCTGCAAACTTGATGATTGAGTTGGAGGCGTGCAAGGCCACACAGTCATGGGCGAACAGGGAGTACAGGAGGGGGCTGATCATGCACCCTTGTGGGGCCCCAGTGTTGAGGGTCAGCGAGGTGAAGATGTTGTTTCCTTCCTTCACCACCTGAGCGCGGCATGTCAGAAAGTCCAGAACCCAATTGCACAGGGCAGGGTTGAGGCCCAGGGCCTACAGCTTGATGATGAGCTTGAATGGTACTATGGTGTTGAATGCTGAGTTGTAGTCAATGAACAACATTCTTACATATGTATTCCTCTTGCCCAGATGGGATATGGCAGTGTGCAGTGTGATGTCAATTGCATCGTCTGTGGACCTGTTAGGGCGGTATGCAAACTGAAGTGGGTCTAGGGTGGCCGGTAAGGTAGAGGTGATATGATCCTTCATGATGACAGAAGTGAGTGCTACGGGTGGTAGTCATTTAGTTCAGTTATCTTTGCCTTCTTGGGAACAGGAACAATATTGACCATCTTGAAGCATGTGGGACAGCAGTATGAGATAGGGAGCGATTGAATGTCCGTAAACACACCAGTCAGCTGGTCTGCACATGCTCTGAGGAAGCGGCTAGGGATGCCGTCTGGACCAGCAGCCTTGAGAGGGTTAATACATTTAAATGTTTTACTCACGTCGGCCACGGAGAAGGAGAGGGAGGAGGCGCAGTTCTTGTTAACGGGTCGCGACGGTGGCACTGTATTATCCTCAAAGCGGGCAAAGAAGGTGTTTAGTTTGTCTGGAAGCGTGACGTCCGTCACATGGCTGGTTTTCTTTTTGTAGTCCATGATTTCCTGTAGACCCTGCCAGATGAATCTCGTGTCTGAGCCATTGATTTGCGACTCCACTTGTTCTTGTACCGGCATTTCACTTGTTTGATTGCCTTGCAGAGGGAATAACTACACTGTTTATATTCAGCTATGGTTAGTGCTTTCAGTTTTGCGCGAATGCCACCATCCATCCACGTTTTTTGGTTAGGGTAGATTTTAATAATCACAGTGGGTACAACTTCTCCAATGCACTTCCCTACCTTAAAAATTCATTCACCAAGTCAGTGTATAGGTCGATGTTATTCTCTGAGGCTGACCGGAATATATCCCAGGACTCGTGTTCAAAACAATCTTGAAGAGGGGATTCCGATTGGTCAGACCACTGTTGATTGGTTCTAGTCACTGGTACATCCTGTTCGAGTTTCTGCCTATAAGACCGTAGGAGCAAGATGTATGTTCTTTCCGTGTTTGTGTGTCTCGACCGTGGCAGTACCATATTCTGGCCAGTAATACTGAAAAATGGCATTCTGAATCATGAGGGTGGGGTCCGACTTAAGGAGGGCACACGTTGGGTTTTCAACGTCTACCCTCACTCAAAGGCCACGTGCATTTTTTGATGGCGGTAGCTTTACCATGTGATAAGTTGACCTGGTTAGTGTGAAGTACAGAGACTAAGGGAGTTTGTCTGCATGTACGTCTGATGATCTCTACTTTAGATACAGCACATGTTTGGCTGTTGGATTAACATGGTCTGACAGATGACTCAATAGCATCTGGTGTATTCCCAGAAAGAGAGAGAGCAAGCTGAGCAAAGGAAGCCATTGTGGGAGCGCACTGAAGAACAGCTAGAGGCCAGTATTCTTAGGACATCCAATGTCTATGGAAACAACAGCAATGGGTTAAACCGTAACGGTTTCAGAGAACTAGCCGTTAGCCCCTTTGTGTGGTTTGTTACGCCCCAGGCGTGACCTTATTTTCAAAAATCATATAACTAACCATATTATTATTATTACAAATAAAACTATTGATTTTGTCACTAACTTCCTAATCATAATCTAAATGTTTGACCTGTTAGGGTTAGGGTCGTGAGGTAATTGCATATACAAAGGTTACTTGTCAGGTGATAGATTTTATGCTCAATTGAACAGATGTGCTAATGAGATGAAAGGTCAGAGATGACAGGAGCAAACCCAATACCCATTTGTCTCCTCACACCTTAATGATCGCTATTGAACTACTGCTGATTCCCTTTCCCTGCTTTTTTACATGTGGTCCCTCACTTTCTCTGTCAATACATGAATAACTACGAGAGTTAACGGGCTTCTGTTTTTACATTTTTTAATTTAACCTTTATTTAACTAGGCAAGTCAGTTAAGAACAAATTCTTATATACAATGATGGCCTACCGCGGCCAAACCCGGACGACGCTTTGCCAATAGTGCGCCACCCTATGGGACTCCAAATCACGGCCGGAAGTGATACAGCCTGGATAGCCTAATATCATGTCTTACCTCCATTGTTCATTACAGGAAAAGGATCGGCTGTACATTTGAGCCCAGACAACAATGTGACCTCCGGAAGTGCTTATTTTGTCATTTCTATGAGCTAGTTTCTCTTGATAAGGATGTGGTTATACTGTTACGAAGTCCTTTTGTGGGTCAAGAGAGAGACGATGACAATAGCAGCAGTGTACTGTTATTCCACCCCACCAGTATAGCAGATTGTTCCCTATTTCACAGGACCTGCTCTCCAATGGGGCGCTAATGAAATGCTAAACGTATCAGTTTGGAATGATTTGCTTAGCTTGATTCTTTGCTCTTAATAATTATTCTCCAGTCATTTGACACAGAAGGAAAGAAAAAAAGAAGTGAAATCCACATTATCATTATGGGTGGCACAGCTGTATCAAATTCATCACTGTTGCCGAGGAAACGTTAACCAAAATACCGACGACAACAACAAACATTAATGAAGGGATTATTAGTTCATGAGCTGTGTATACTTTAGGAGGGGCGCGAGGAGCCCGCCTCAGCCTCTTGTCTGGTACTGGAGTGGAAGGTCAGAGGCGAAGGTGAACCATGATGGACGTCCAAATTTAACGGTGACACATTTGACATGTTAACCTTCAGTTAGAAAAGGAAAGATGGTGAGGTGGTGGGGGGGAGGGGAATATGACAGTATGACGCTAAACATGTTGAAATTTAAACATCAACTTTCTCCTTCCTCTTCTTTGTTTTCCTACTGTAGCCTATAGAGGCAGGGCACATGTTCAACATACATACTGGGCCTGGACAACGGTTTGGTTTATACAGGATGTAAACAAGAAGAGACAGTGGATGTAGAAGTTAAAAACATCCCAAGAAATGTTGACATGCTTGTTGTATTAGCTAGTGTCTAAATATACAAGAGAGTGGAGGGGTAGTAAGAAGTCAATTGTTGCACACGCGCCCATCAAATTACACACATTCCCAATGTCAAGACAGACATCAAATCAAATTCTATTTGTCACTGTCACGCCCTGGCCATAGAGAGGCTTTTATTCTCTATTTTGGTTAGGCCAGAGTTGCCCTCCTTTCCGGGAGCTGCCACAGCCGCCCTCCTGTCCGGGAGCTGCCAGAGTCGCCCTCCTGTCCGGGAGCTGCCAGAGTCGCCCTCCTGTCCGGGAGCTGCCAGAGTCGCCCTCCTGTCCGGGAGCTGCCAGAGTCGCCCTCCTGTCCGGGAGCTGCCAGAGTCGCCCTCCTGTCCGGGAGCTGCCAGAGTCGCCCTCCTGTCCGGGAGCTGCCAGAGTCGCCCTCCTGTCCGGGAGCTGCCAGAGCCGCCCTCCTGTCCGGGAGCTGCCAGAGTCGCCCTCCTGTCCGGGAGCTGCCAGAGTCGCCCTCCTGTCCGGGAGCTGCCAGAGTCGCCCTCCTGTCCGGGAGCTGACAGAGTCGCCCTCCTGTCCGGGAGCTGACAGAGTCGCCCTCCTGTCCGGGAGCTGCCAGAGCCGCCCTCCTGTCCGGGAGCTGACAGAGTCGCCCTCCTGTCCGGGAGCTGCCAGAGTCGCCCTCCTGTCCGGGAGCTGCCAGAGCCGCCCTCCTGTCCGGGAGCTGCCAGAGTCGCCCTCCTGTCCGGGAGCTGCCAGAGTCGCCCTCCTGTCCGGGAGCTGCCAGAGTCGCCCACCTGTCCGGGAGCTGCCAGAGTCGCCCTCCTGTCCGGGAGCTGCCAGAGTCGCCCTCCTGTCCGGGAGCTGACAGAGTCGCCCTCCTGTCCGGGAGCTGACAGAGTCGCCCTCCTGTCCGGGAGCTGCCAGAGCCGCCCTCCTGTCCGGGAGCTGCCAGAGTCGCCCTCCTGTCCGGGAGCTGCCAGAGTCGCCCTCCTGTCCGGGAGCTGCCAGAGTCGCCCTCCTGTCCGGGAGCTGCCAGAGTCGCCCTCCTGTCCGGGAGCTGCCAGAGTCGCCCTCCTGTCCGGGAGCTGCCAGAGTCGCCCTCCTGTCCGGGACCTGTTGCGAGGCGCCGCCGTAAAGAATTCCCACCCCGACCCTCCCCTTTAGAGTCTGGTTTTGTGGCCGGAGTCAGCACCTTTGGGGGGGAGGGTGGTACCTTCACGCCCTGGCCATAGAGAGGCTTTTATTCTCTATTTTGGTTAGGCCAGGGTGTGACTAGGGTGGGCATTCTATGTTCATTTTCTATGTTTTGTATTTCTTTGTTGTTTGGCCGGGTGTGGTTCTCAATCAGAGGCAGCTGTCTATCGTTGTCTCTGATTGAGAACCATACTTAGGTAGCTTTTTCACACATGAGTTTTGTGGGTTGATTTCTGTTTAGTGTTTTTCACCTTTCAGGACTGTTTCGGTTATTCCTTTTGTTATTTTTGTATTTAGTGTTCAGTGTCAATGAACACGCTGCACTTTGGTCCTCATCTTCTTCCACCAACAGCTGTTACAGTCACATGCTTCGTAAACAACAGGTAAACTAACAAGGACTTTCTTACTTATGGGTATTTTAAGATAAGATAAAGAAATATTTAATTTAAAAAAAAATGTGACGGTAATAAATACACAGTGAAGAACAACAACGAGTTAAAATAACATGCCTATATACATGGAGTACCAGTACAGAGTCGATGTGCAGGGCTACGAGATAATTGAGGTCACTAAACTCAGCAAAAAAAGAAATGTCCCTTTTTCAGGACCCTGTCTTTCAAAGATACTTCATAACAATCCAAATAACTTCACAGATCTTCATTGTAAAGGGTTTAAACACTGTTTCTCATGCTTGTTCAACGAACCAAAAACAATTAATAACATGCACCTGTGGAACAGTCGTTAAGACACTAACAGCTTACAGATGGAAGGCAATTAAGGTCACAGTTATGAAAACTTAGGACACAAAAGAGGCCTTTCTACTGACTGAAAAACACCAAAAGAAAGATGCCAAGGGTCCCTGCTCATCTGCGTGAACGTGCCTTAGGCATGCTGCAAGGAGACATGAGGATTGCAGATATGGCCAGGGCAATGAATTGCAATGTCCGTACTGTAAGACGCCTAAGACAGCGCTACAGGGAGACAGGACAGACAGCTGATCGTCCTCGCAGTGAAAGGCACAAACCCACCTTCACTGGACCAGACAGGACAGGCAAAAAGTGCTCTTCACTGACGAGTCGTGGTTTTGTCTCAACAGGGGTGATGATCGGATTCATGTTTATCGTCGAAGGAATAAGTGCTACACCGAGGCCTATACTCTGGAGCGGGATCGATTTGGTGGTGGAGGGTCCATCATGGTCTGGGGCGGTGTGTCACAGCATCATCGGACTGAGCTTGTTGTCATTGCAGGCAATCTCAATGCTGTGCGTTACAGGGAAGACATCCTTCTCCCTCATGTGGTACCCTTCCTGCAGGCTCATCCTGACCCTCCATGACCCTCCAGCATGACAATGCCACCAGCCATACTGCTCGTTCTGTGATTGATTTCCTGCAAGACAGGAATGTCAGTGTTCTGCCATGGCCAGCAACTAACCCGGAACTCAATCCCATTGAGCACGTCTGGGACCTGTTGGATCGGAGGGTGAGGGCTAGGGTCATTCCCCCCATTAATGTCCGGGAACTTGCAGGTTCCTTGGTGGAAGACTGGGGTAACATCTCACAGCAAGAACTGGCAAATCTGGTGCAGTTCATGAGGAGATGCACTGCAGTACTTAGTATCTGGTGTGGTCACCAGCTGCATTGACTGTTACTTTAGATTTTGACCCCCCTTTGTTCAGGGACACATCATTCAATTTATGTTAGTCACATGTCTGGGGAACTTGTTCAGTTTATGTTTAAGGTGTTGACTCTTATGTTCATACAAATATTTACACATGTTAAGTTAGCTGAAAATAAACTCAGTTGACAGAAGACATTTCTTTTTTTGCTGAGTTTATGTACATATACTGTAGGTAGGGATAAAGTGACTAGGCAACATGGTATATAATAGACAGTAACAGCAGTCTACTGTAGGTAGGGGTAAAGTGACTAGACAACAGGATAGATAATAGACAGTAACAGCAGTATACTGTAGGTAGGGGTAAAGTGACTAGACAACAGGATAGATAATAGACAGTAACAGCAGTATACTGTAGGTAGGGGTAAAGTGACTAGACAACAGGATAGATAATAGACAGTAGCAGCAGTATACTGTAGGTATGGGTAAAGTGACTAGACAACAGGATAGATAATAGACAGTAACAGCAGTATACTGTAGGTAGGGGTAAAGGATAGATAATAGATACTAGCAGCAGTGTGTGTGGTGAGCGTGCTATGAGGGGGTGTGCGTGTTGTGATGTCAGTGTAAGTATTCCCTGTGCATGTACATAGTCAGAGCAGGGGAGTTAGTGGAAGAACGGGTCAGCTCCTTTTTCCTGCTGACAGTGAGAGAGAAGTTGTTCCTCTCAAAATGAAAATGGGCAACAGTTTCTCCAACATATCTGCTTTCCAATCACTACACATCGTGATGTTGGGTTTGGATTCAGCTGGCAAAACGACTGTTCTTTAGCAATTCGATTCAACACTGAGAAAATCAAACTGAGTAATGGTACCGCGAAGGGGATCAGTTGTCACTTCTGGGACGTCGGAGGTCAGGAGAAGCTGCGGCCCCTGTGGAAATCCTACAGTCGGGGCACGGACGGCATCATTTATGTGGTGGACTCAGTGGACGTTGACCGGTTGGAGGAGGCTAAAACAGAACTGCATAAAGTCACAAAATTCGCAGAGAACCAGGGGACACCTCTTCTGGTGATAGCCAACAAGCAGGACCTGCCTAAATCTCTTCCAGTCGCAGACATTGAAAAACAGCTGGCTCTCCACGAGCTCACTCCATCCACCTCATACCACGTCCAACCTTGCTGCGCCATCATTGGCGAGGGACTTCACGAGGGTATGGACAAACTATATGAGATGATAGTAAAGCGGAGAAAATCTTTAAAGCAAAAGAAGAAACGATAACGACCGCCCATGTGTCGTAACCTATATGGACAATTTTTTTTTTTTGAAGTAACATCCCATAGCCTACCTATAGGCCTACTGTGATTGACTATGGACATGCTGGTTTTTAATGTGAACTATTGAGTTGACCTGATGGAGAAACTCAGTACAGGTACATTAGTACAGGTGTTTGACAGCGAGGGTGACTGAAGGGGTGGTCACCCAGTTCAATGACTTTCGTCTATCAGAGAGCTAATGGGTATCTCTCTAGTCAATGCTGATCTGCCAGACATTACTACTTAGTCTGTTACTCTCAATCTAGAGGGTGCTGTGTAGCCTAATCATTTTACGATTTAATGTGTGACTAATTTGAGCTCACAAACCAGAAGGATGGATATGGTTTTTCAGGTTTTAGAATGGAGGTGTTTTGGAAAGGCCTACCTGTTGGTGTTGGATGTGTTTCAAACCTATTCTGTTTTTCCAGTCCACCAACAAGCAAAGCAAGGGTTAATTTGTGTGTCATTTATATTTCTATTATAGAGCTGCAAAGCATGCACAGACACTGGGTTCCCTGTGAGGTATTAGTAACTGGTTCTCTGTGAGGTATCAGTAACGGGTTCCCTGTGAGGTATTAGTAATTGGTTCTCTGTGAGGTATTGGTAACTGGTTCCCTGTGAGGTATTAGTAACTGGTTCTCTGTGAGGTATTAGTAACTGGTTCTCTGTGAGGTATTAGTAACTGGTTCCCTGTGAGGTATTAGTAACTGGTTCTCTGTGAGGTATTAGTAACTGGTTCTCTGTTAGGTATAAGTAATTGGTTGTGTGTGTGTACAAGAGTTTGAAATTGTTGAGTTTCCAATCACTCTCAGCTAAGGAAAACACACAGACATTATTCTGTCTCTCTCTGACTGTCTCTCTCTCGCTCTCTCTCTCTGACTGTCTCTCTGTGTCTCTCTGACTGTCTCTCTCTATCTCTCGCACTCTCTCTCTCTCTGACACACACAGCTCCCCCTCCATTAGTCATTAGGAGTATCTACTGGAGTGTGAAAGAAGAAAATATATCCCTTTTAAACAGGACCTTCTGTGCTTTGTCTGTGACCTGTTCAACCCTACTGTGGTTGGGTATGTGTTCTATGTGCCAGGGAGATTAATCAGGAGGGGATGGCCACCTGATAAGGGCAAGACAGTTTGATCTGTGTAACTGGGTGTTCCTACCATACACCTGTGTGTGTGTGTGTGTGTGTTGACCATGGCAGTACCATATTCTGGTCAGTAATACTGTGAAAAATTGTATTCTGAATCATGAGGGTGGGGTCCGAATTAAGGAGGGCACACGTTGGGTTTTCAACATCTACCCTCACTCAAAGGCCACAAGTGTTTTTTGATGGCGGTAGCTTTACCATGTGATAAGTTGACCTGGTTAGTGTGAAGTACAGAGACTAAGGGAGTTTGTCTGCATGTACGTCTGATGATCTCTACTGTAGATACAGCACATGTTTGGCTGTTGGATTAACATGGTCTGACAGATGACTCAATAGCATCTGGTGTATTCCCAGAAAGAGAGAGAGCACGCTGAGCAAAGGAAGCCATTGTGGGAGCGCACTGAAGAACAGCTAGAGACCAGTATTCTTAGGACATCCAATGTCTATGGAAACAACAGCAATGGGTTAAACCGTAACGGTTTCAGAGAACTAGCCGTTAGCCCCTTTGTGTTGTTTGTTACGCCCCAGGCGTGGCCTTATTTTCAAAAATCATATAACTAACCATATTATTCACAAATAAAACTATTGATTTTGTCACTATCTTCCTAATCATAATCTAAATGTTTGACCTGTTAGGGTTAGGGTCGTGAGGTAATTGGATATACAAAGGTTACTTGTCAGGTGATAGATTTTATGCTCAATTAAACAGATGTGAGTGCTAATGAGATGAAAGGTTAGAGATGACAGGAGCAAACCCAATACCCATTTGTCTCCTCACACCTTAATGATCGCTATTGAACTACTGCTGATTCCCTTTCCCTGCTTTTTTACACGTGGTCCCTCACTTTCTCTGTCAATACATGAATAACTACGAGAGTTAACGGGCTTCTGTTTTTACATTGTTTTATTTAACCTTTATTTAACTAGGCAAGTCAGTTAAGAACAAATTCTTATATACAATGACGGTCTACCCCGGCCCAACATGAACGACGCTTTGCCAATTGTGCTACCCCACGGCCGGAAGTGATACAGCCTGGATAGCCTAATATCATGTCTTACCTCCATTGTTCATTACAGGAAGAGGATCGACTGTACATTTGAGCCCAGACAACAATGTGACCTCCGGAAGTGCTTATTTTGTCCCTTCTATGAGTTTGTTTGTTTTGATATTTCAAACTGTGTGCCCTGATCACGTCTGGTGTGGGTCGACAAAATTAACATGTGCGCGCGGACGGTTTGGTCAGCATGTTAGGGTGTTTGTGTAAGAGACTCTTTAACTTCCTGGTATAATGAACGTTAAGAAGCAGAGGTCATGCTGATGGAGATTTAAAGTTAGATCAACAATAACATCCAGTGAGTGTAGTGGACTAGAGGGCTCAATACAAAAAAAAAGTGTAGGATAATTCCTGTCGTCATGACGTTGTGTTCTTATGAATGAGCTATTTTCTCTTTTGTGTCTCAGGCATGTTTGTGCTGGACATTACCCTCCCCTCATAGATATTATTATTTCAAGGAGAGTATTTGCCATTTTACAATATTAAGATAGGGTAAAATAACTGTTGTGGACCGTATTAGAATGTATATATTTTTTTCCTACAGTATAGCATCTTCCTCTTCTGTCCCAACTTCTTCTTTGTTTATTTTTCTTTACTTCTTACTTGTTTTTGTTGCTCTTTGAAGAAGTTATTCAACGTTTTAATTTTTGGTGCTTTTTACTCCTTTTTCGTGATGTCCAATTTACAGTCTTGTCCCGTCGCTGCAACTCCCGTACGGACTCGGGAGAGGCGAAGGTCGAGAGCCATGCATCCTCCCGAAACACGACCCCGCCAAGCAGCACTGCTTCTTGACACACTGCTTGCCTAACCCGGAAGCCAGCCGCACCAATGTGTCGGAGGAAACACTGTACAACTGCCGACTGTGTTAGCGTGCATGCACCCAGCCTGCCACAGGAGTCGCTAGAGCATGATGGGACAAGGACATCCCGGCCAGCCAAACCCTCCCCTAACCTTGACGATGCCGGGCCAATTGTGCGCTGCCTCATGGGTCTCCCGGTCGCAATGCGACACAGCCCAATATCGAACCCAGATCTGTAGTGACGCCTCAAGCACAGTGCCTAAACACACTGTACCACTTGGGAGGGCCCCTGTTGCTCTTTACTTATCCAGCTATAGGAGTCATCGTGTCAGGGCTAAACAAACCGTCTCAACTGAGGACAAACACTATACAGCAACTTGACTTTCATGTCTTTTTTTGGTTTTACCTACTGTGTTCTGATGTGGTCATAGAAATGCTCTTACATTTAAAAACAAAAGTAAGGCTAGCACATCTGTATTATTCCAGATTTCTAAACGTAAGCTTTTACAATCAATACCGCTGTCACGTCGTGTATGTAGGTGGCAGGGAAGTCAAGCGCAGGAGAATCAAACTTGGTATAAATGGAATATTTTGATAACTTATACTGTAGGTAGGGGTAAAACACAATCTCCAAAACCAAAGTCCATAATAAAATAAATGTGGGTGCAAGAACCCATCGCACATCAATCCATAAAACATGAACATAACAATAAACAATCTCTGACAAGGACATGAGGGGAAACATAGGGTTAAATACACAACATATAATGAATGGGATTGGAACCAGGTGTGTAAGAAGACCAGACAAAACCAATGGAAAATGAAACCTAGATCAATGATGGCTAGAAGACCGGTGACGTCGATCGCTGAGCACCGCCCGAACAAGGAGAGGCATCAACTTCGGCAGAAGTCGTGACAACCACTGAATCGCTCACTGTTGATCACTTCCATCGATTCAGTTGTCGGACTGACCGTGCCAACACAACGGTTCTTGTGACTGGCTGTTTTCTCCGCTGCATTGGGTCCTGCAGGGGTGATAAGACATGTATTGTTTTGGTTGGTCCCAGCATGCCATATGTAGGTGTGCGTGTATGTAGGTGTGTGTATCTTATGCTTGATGTATTGCCTCAGACATCATTAGTGTGATCGAGAAGGCACTAACCAAGAAAGAATATCCCTAGTAATTGTCTGTATTGAATCTGTAATGGTAAAGATTATTGTGTTTTTTCCCCTGTGCCTTCATTCAGACGATAGAGGCAGTGCAGAGACACATGGCATGTAACACATGTATTATCCCCATAGCATGGAAACAATGGACCCCCTGTCTATCTGTGAGACTCTGACCCTCATGAAAGCTGGTCATTTCAACAGAGGGAAGGTTGAACAGTATGTGGGGGATGAGAGAGGGAAGGTGGAACAGAAGGTGGGGGATGACAGAGGGAAGGTTGAACAGTATGTGGGGGATGACAGAGGGAAGGTGGAACAGAAGGTGGGGGATGATAGAGGGAAGGTTGAACAGTATGTGGGGGATGACAGAGGGAAGGTGGAACAGAAGGTGGGGGATGACAGAGGGAAGGTTGAACAGTATGTGGGGGATGACAGAGGGAAGGTGGAACAGAAGTTGGGGGATGATAGAGGGAAGGTTGAACAGAAGGTGGGGGATGACAGAGGGAAGGTTGAACAGTATGTGGGGGATGACAGAGGGAAGGTGGAACAGGAGGTGGGGGATGATAGAGGGAAGGTTGAACAGTATGTGGGGGATGACAGAGGGAAGGTGGAACAGAAGGTGGGGGATGACAGAGGGAAGGTTGAACAGTATGTGGGGGATGACAGAGGGAAGGTGCAACAGAAGGTGGGGGATGATAGAGGGAAGGTTGAACAGTATGTGGGGGATGACAGAGGGAAGGTGGAACAGAAGGTGGGGGATGACAGAGGGAAGGTTGAACAGTATGTGGGGGATGAGAGAGGGAAGGTTGAACAGAAGGTGGGGGATGAGAGAGGGAAGGTTGAACAGTATGTGGGGGATGAGAGAGGGAAGGTTGAACAGAAGGTGGGGGATGAGAGAGGGAAGGTTGAACAGTATGTGGGGGATGAGAGAGGGAAGGTGGAACAGAAGGTGGGGGATGACAGAGGGAAGGTTGAACAGTATGTGGGGGATGACAGAGGGAAGGTTGAACAGTATGTGGGGGATGACAGAGGGAAGGTTGAACAGTATGTGGGGGATGACAGAGGGAAGGTGGAACAGAAGGTGGGGGATGACAGAGGGAAGGTGGAACAGAAGGTGGGGGATGACAGAGGGAAGGTGGAACAGAAGGTGGGGGATGGAAACCAGAGTCTCTAAGAGCAGGAACGGGCTGTTGTTGACGTTTCAACATGTTACTTAGCTGGAGGTGAGCCAGCCAGTGGAGTTAATCATCCCATTCCCACACATGTCCTTGTCAGTGTCAGGAGTGACAGTCAGACCTCCCCTCAGCCCCTGTCTCTCTGGCCAGTGATATGTGTGACATGACATGCAGGCGTTCATGTAGTGGTTATCCCTCCTAACTATAGCTGACGAACACTGATGTGCACACTAACTCTGGCACCTCATGACATGGACATCAATAACTCAATACATAATGTCAATATGTTCACCTGTGTATAGTTAAGTAAACACTATTAGTATGGACACTGGTAAGGGGAATTGATCTGTTGAACTAGATATGGTGTGATGGTTTGAATGCTCTTTTACTGAGCTGGACTGGTGTAGTTTTAACTTACCGTTGACCAACTGAAGACCCCCCCCCCACACACACACACACACAGCCATCTTCTCAGATTTTAGTTGATTTACTATTGTTGTGAGGACTTCTGGTACTCACAATTATAGTAAAATGTGTACACACATCTGTCAGAATCTGCACACAACCACACACAAACACATACACACACAGTTATTTACAACCAAATATCCTTCTCAACTAAAATGTTTAGGTGCTGGCGCTTGCAGAACAGCCAGCGAGGCTGACAGAGGCTGAATACTTTGGTTTTAGATTAGATGTGGCGCACACAGGCTCTAGGGGGTAGGGAGGGATGAGGAGGCCTGAATACAGCCAGCTGGGTGTTTAAGCAAACAGAATCTGTCAAGGCCCAGCGACCGCTAGTCTTCCCACCAGTTCATTTGACCATGACCTTTTCAGTTCTGGCAGATAGCTGAGTCGTAAGAGATGAATGGTCATGCAGCTCTCTCTCTCTCCCTCTGTTTCCCTTCCTCTCCCACTCTTCCCCTCTCCACCCCCTTCACATCTCTCTCTCTGTTTCCCTTGCTCTCTCACTCTTCCCCCTCCCCATTGCTCTCTCTCCCTCCTCACAGCATGGCTGGCTGCCTATATACTCCTAGACATGGCCGAGGGCGTCTAGTCTGTTAAGGCTGGGAGCTTGAGTCACGCCGGGCCACAGGGCAAGTGTTTACAGAGCCCTAACTGCAAGTCTTGAGTAAACTCTACTGTTTAATCCTTTCGAATGGCATCAGGATTAGTGGGAAATGCTGTGTGTGTGTGTGGTGTGCTGCAGGGGGTTGGGGAGTAGAACTAGAAAGTGAACAGGATGGAGAGATGTTTATCTGGATAGTCAGTTAGTGTGAATTGCTGATTTTAGGACAGCAAGCTGGTCAGGCAACCATGTGTATAGGTGTGTGTGTGTTCATGTACTTGTGTGTGTGTGTTCTCTTATAAGACTGGGTCCATGTTTTGCACTCTCCTACTTAGAGACCCCACTGCAGTGTCTGATTAATGTGTTCTGCTGGTGTACAGTTAAGTCTGTCAGAAAGCCTTGCTCTGGGGCTCATGCCTCTATATGGTGAGAGAGGAGACCTCTGGGACATGTGCTAATGCTACGCTACAGTGTGACGCAGGCTAGCATTACAGCCAATTAATCTTAGCACCAACACTCCCCTCCACCCCACACACACACTGGGAAACCAGGTTCTATTCTGCTCCCGTCGTTCCTTCCTGGTTAGTAATGTATTTAATAATGAATTATGCATTTAATCTGATGAAAAAGGGGCCCTGTCAAATGTTGAATAAGGAAGTAGACAATCAAAATGGCTGTCTGAGGACATCCATCATGGGCTGGCCCAGAGGCTGGTCTCAACATGGCTGTCTGGGGACATCCATCATGGGCTGGCCCAGAGGCTGGTCTCAACATAGCTGTCATGGGACATCCATCATGGGCTGGCCAAGAGGCTGGTCTCAACATGGCTGTCTGGGGACATCCATCATGGGCTGGCCCAGAGGCTGGTCTCAACATGTCTGTCTTGGGACATCCATCATGGGCTGGCCAAGAGGCTGGTCTCAACATGGCTGTCTTGGGACATCCATCATGGGCTGGCCCAGAGGCTGGTCTCAACATGGCTGTCTGGGGACATCCATCATGGGCTGGCCCAGAGGCTAGTCTCAACATGGCTGTCTGGGGACATCCATCATGGGCTGGCCCAGAGGCTGGTCTCAACATGGCTGTCTGGGGACATCCATCATGGGCTGGCCCAGAGGCTGGTCTCAACATAGCTGTCTGGGGACATCCATCATGGGCTGGCCCAGAGGCTGGTCTCAGCATGGCTGTCTGGGGACATCCATCATGGGCTGGCCCAGAGGCTGGTCTCAACATGGCTGTCTGGGGACATCCATCATGGGCCGGCCCAGAGGCTGGTCACTCAGCTAAAGTGCTACTGAAAACCAGGAAATGAAATGTACACGATGGAGAGGGAGGATTCCCCTTTCATGACTGTGTTTTCAATATTTGTTGGTGTGTTGGGACATGTATGTGTGTCTACAGACAGGTGAGATGGCTGATACTGCTGCACTGTCTTCACCTGGTAGGCAAGCGCAGCAGCTTAATAAATCCAAAACAGACTTTTTGCTTCGCTGGGTGTAAATACGTTTCCACAGAAGTGGCCTCTTTCCTTGATGTGTTCTACCACCTCCACCTCCTAGGAAGAAGAGTCTGAGAGTGGGTTATATTGGAATGTTCTGAACAGTTAGCTTTGTATTGACCAGGACCCAGAGCTTCATTTTGAAATGGTCACACACAGTTCAAATTAAAGGTTTCATAGAGGATTTTAACGTTCATGATGGCCTGATGGTGAGGTTTCATAGAGGATTTTAACGTTCATGATGGCCTGATGATGAGGTTTCATAGAGGATTTTAACGTTCATGATGACCTGATAGTGAGGTTTCATAGAGGATTTTAACGTTCATGATGACCTGATGATGAGGTTTCATAGAGGATTTTAACGTTAATGATGGCCTGATGATGAGGTTTCATAGAGGATTTTAACGTTCATGATGGCCTGATGATGAGGTTACATAGAGGATTTTAACGTTCATGATGGCCTGATAGTGAGGTTTCATAGAGGATTTTAACGTTCATGATGACCTGATGATGAGGTTTCATAGAGGATTTTAACGTTAATGATGGCCTGATGATGAGGTTTCATAGAGGATTTTAACGTTCATGATGGCCTGATGATGAGGTTTCATAGAGGATTTTAACATTCATGATGGCCTGATGATGAGGTTTCATAGAGGATTTTAACGTTCATGATGGCCTGATGGTGTTAAGCAGCAAGCGTCCCATTCATGAAATAAAACGGACACTTGACATTCCATCCGGACCAACTTCCTCATGCTTGGCCAGTTTAGTCTATAGTCTACAGTTAGCTTCACTAATTGCAAAAGGAATTACGTTTCTAAAGAATTTATCACCTAATTTTAGCGTAACTTGTCAGAGAAATAATGACTGTTATTAGTGGATGTATCTTTCAAGAGAGTTATTTGATATTTAATTCTAATAAGAAAACAAACATTTGTCCATATCTGAGGATATGGATCAAATACGCCCCGGGACATTCACACACTACATGCTTTCTCTTTCCCTGTCTTTCGCTTCTCTCTCGAATATCTCCTCAGATTACATAGATGTGAATAGAAATTGAACTGCAGTTTGGGTTAAACATAACTGGCCATGAGTGACAGCAGTGTTCCCATCCGAAACAGCCAATTGGAGGGTCTTGTTTGAGTGGATTCTAGAGTGGTTTGAGTAGATTCTAGAGTTGTATGTTTTTGAGAGGACACACTAGTCATTATGCTTGTGGTTTTGTTTACATTACACACTTTGATCGTGATGGTGTCCCTCTTACTTTGATTTCCCTAAAAATCATCATTATCCATCAATATAAAACACAGGAGTCAAAATGGAGTGGTCTTCTCTTCTACTCTGACCCAACTCTGCCCATTTGGACTGAAAGCAGTAACTTTCCTCAGTGTACTATACAAAATGTCATCAAAATAGCTCCTGAAGTTTCTAAATTGTATGTTTGTTAATTGTAAAATATGGAAGTTTTTTTCATTTTCCTGAAAAATGTCTTGTTTTTGGAGATGAGGCTTTCTTCCGACAGCAACATGAAGCATGACCAGATTTACTATGATGTATGGCTTCATCTGTGGTACTCCTGTGGAACGACTTGCAACATAGTTTACAACATGAAAGACAGAAATAGGACATTGTGGTGAATCCAGACATTGTTAGAGCGGGTTACCCAGAGGCAAGGTGACGTGAGGTGTAGCCCGTTGGCAGGAACTGCAGCAACACTCTCTGTTCTGCATGGTTCACTGACTTTCAAAAGCAGACAAGCTGCCTACTGCTGCAGAAAATACACACTACACACACCGGCTATGACACAAACACACACACACACACACACACACACACACACACACACACACACACACACACAGCATCTTAGTTCATAGATCGGTCCAATCTAATAGGTTTATTGTCTCACACCTGGTCCTGTACTCTAGTTACACACCTGGTCCTGTGCTCTAGTTACTCACCTGGTCCTGTACTGTAGTTACTCACCTGGTCCTGTACTGTAGTTACTCACCTGGTCCTGTACTCTAGTTACTCACCTGGTCCTGTACTCTAGTTACACACCTGGTCCTGTGCTCTAGTTACTCACCTGGTCCTGTACTGTAGTTACTCACCTGGTCCTGTACTGTAGTTACTCACCTGGTCCTGTACTCTAGTTACTCACCTGGTCCTGTACTCTAGTTACTCACCTGGTCCTGTACTCTAGTTATTCACCTGGTCCTGTACTCTAGTTATTCACCTGGTCCTGTGCTCTAGTTACTCACCTGATCCTGTAGTTACTCACCTGGTCCTGTGCTCTAGTTACTCACCTGGTCCTGTGCTCTAGTTACTCACCTGGTCCTGTCTTCTAGTTACTCACCTGATCCTGTAGTGTAGTTACTCACCTGATCCTGTAGTTAATCACCTGATCCTGTAGTTACTCACCTGATCCTGTACTCTAGTTACTCACCTGGTCCTGTGCTCTAGTTACTCACCTGGTCCTGTAGTTACTCACCTGGTCCTGTCCTCTAGTTACTCACCTGGTCCTGTACTGTAGTTACTCACCTGATCCTGTAGTTACTCACCTGATCCTGTAGTTACTCACCTGGTCCTGTACTCTAGTTACTCACCTGGTCCTGTACTCTAGTTACTCACCTGGTCCTGTTCTCTAGTTACTCACCTGGTCCTATACTCTAGTTACTCTCCTGGGCTTGTCCTCTAGTTACTCACCTGGTCCCATAGTTACTCACCTGGTCCCATAGTTACTCACCTGGTCCTGCACTGTAGTTACTCACCTGGTCCTGTGCTGTCGGTAAAGTGCTGTGATCAGTTGCCTTTCCAGGTTTGTGGTTTACAACAGGAGCCTTTGTACTAATGTTTTTTTCCCTCTGTACTGAATGAAAGAGTTATTTCTCTCCGAGCTTCACTGACCTCACACTAGTCTGAAATCTAAACCACACTCACTTTAATGTATTGAAGCAGTTTTTCAAAGACAGACCATTGCTATACAGTACACATCATGCATTGTACTGTAGTTACTCACCTGGTCCTGTACTCTACTTGCACATTATGCATTGGCCCACTCCTAGAAAAATGTTCTGTTCAGTCCTTATTGTTTCTTATAGCACTTTTCACATTCATTTTCATCATACATTTGGGAACTGAAACAGCAGTGTTGAATCAATTCTCTATTGAAAAATGACACGTTTAGCTTGTGACAGATATTGAATCATTTCCACAGACCCACAGACACAGACATGTGTAACCAAAGTGTGTTGAAATCGCTCCACAGAGAGATCACTGTCACAATCTAATGATGAACACTGATCTTGAATTGATGTGCTTGCGTCAAAGACCGTGTGACCTTTCTATAAGAAAATCAACTGAAATGTTCCAGCTGTCTTACACTTAGCTTCTACAGAATTTCCAAAAAGGTATATATATATATATATATATATATATATATATATTGACATATCACTGAATACTGTGTATGTTTTCACCATCTCAGTATTTCCTTTGAAAATAGCATCAATCTTTGCTCACTTTGTGGGTATTCTTAAAAGCAAACATCTCAAAAACCTTTTCAAATCCCATTCTTCCTGTTTTTAAGACTTCGTCCAAAGAGGAAGGCTTTTAGATTCCGTCTCTCACAGTTGAAGTGTACCTACGATAAAACTTACAGACATCTACATGCATTGTAAGTAGGAAAGCCTGCAAAGTCGGCAGTGGGGAGAACAAGTATTTGATACACTGATGATTGTTTTGAGCAACATTATAATGAAACAAACTGTATTTACAGTTAAAGTCAGAAGTTTACATACACTTAGGTTGGAGTCATTAAAACTATTTTTTTCAACCATTCCACAAATGTCTTGTTAACAAACTATAGTTTTGGCAAGTCGGTTAGAACATCTACTTTGTGCATGACACAAGTCATTTTTCAAGCAATTGTTTACAGACAGATTATTTCACTTATAATTTACTGTATCACAATTCCAGTGGGTCAGAAGTTTACATACACTAAGTTGACTGTCCCTTTATACAGCTTGGACAATTCCAGAAGCTTCTGATAGGCTAATTGACATCATTTGAGTCATTTGGAGGTGTACCTGTATTTCGAGGCCTACCTTCAAACTCAGTGCCTCTTTGCTTGACATCATGGGAAAATCAAACAAAATCAGCCAAGACCTCAGAAGAAAATTGTAGACCTCTACAAGTCTGGTTCATCCTTGGGAGCAATTTCCAAATGCCTGAAGGTACCACGTTCATCTGTACAAACAATAATAAGCAAGTATAAACACCATGGGACCACACAGCTGGCATACAGCTTAGGAAGGAGACGCGTTCTGTCTCCTAGAGATTAACGTACTTTGGTGTGAAAAGTGCAAATCAATCCCAGAAAAACAGCAAAGGACCTTGTGAAAATGTTGGAGGAAACAGGCACAAAAGTATCGATATCCATAGTAAAACAAGTCCTATATCGACATAGCCTGAAAGGCCGCTCAGCAAGGATGAAGCCACTGCTCCAAAACCGCCATAAAAAAGCCAGACTGTGGTTTGCAACTGCACATGGGGGCAAAGATTGTACTTTTTGGAGAAATGTCCTCTGGTCTGATGAAACAAAAACAGAACTGTTTGGCCATAATGACCATCGTTATATTTTTGAGAAAAAAGGGGGTTGCTTGCAAGCCAAAGAACACCATCTCAACCTTGAAGCATGAGGGTGGCAGCATCATGTTGTGGGGGTGCTTTGCTGCAGGAGGGACTGGTGCACTTCACAAAATAGATGGCACCAGGAGGGAGGAAAATTATGTGGATATATTGAAGCAACATCTCAAGACATCGGTCAGGAAGTTAAAGCTTGGTCGCAAATGGGTCTTCCTGATGGACAATGACCACCAGCATACTTCCAAAGTTGTGGCAAAATTGCTTAAGGACAACAAAGTTAAGGTATTGAAGTGGCCATCACAAAGCCCTGACCTCAATCCCTTAGAGAATTTGTATTCAGAACTGAAAAAGCGTATGCGAGCAAGGAGGCCAACAAACCTGACTCAGTTACACGAACTCTGTCAGGAGGAATGGGCCAAAATTCACCCAACTTACTGTGGGAAGCTTGTGGAAGGCTACCCGAAACATTTGACCCAAGCTAAACAATTTAAAGGCAATGCTACCAATTACTAATTGAGTGTATGTAAACTTCTGACCCACTGGGAATGTGATGAAATAAATAAAAGCTGACAAAAAATGTGTTCATTAGTTCTCTAGCACCTGTTGATGTGGTCATCTGTTTGAACTCGACAGAGTTTCATTTCCATCTTCAAGCCATAATACCAGGTCCAGAGAAGAGCAGTAGAGAAGTTGAGTACAGATGCTTGTACTGTACAGGCAGGCCAGTGTGTTTATAGAAGGGCCAACAGACACGTGGGGGCTGGCCTGCTGCTAAGACAAATGAAAACATCTCTGGGTTTGTTTGCTCTGAGAGAACATTGCTTTGTCTGTGGAGGGCTAGTCATTGTCTGAGGGGTTCAGTAAGTGTATAGTGAGTGTCTGTGTGGGAAGGAGCTTGTGGTTTGCCATGATGACCCTTTGGCAAGGATCTGGAACACCCAGATTGGGTCCGAAACAGCACCCTATTCCCTACTACTTTTGACACTATATAGGTGCCAGGCCCCCAGATTGAGAAATTGCGCTGCTCCAGATTGAGCTGCTGTCCTAAAGCTTTGTTGTTCACCCTCTGGGGTCTGACCACTGATGTGGCGAAAGGAATTTGATTTCTGCCTGTCCAATCAGTCAAATATGTAGACACTCCAACCCAGAATGTCAGGGGGTCTCAAACCCCATCACAGATGATGACACTAGGATTCCTCCCTCTCATTCTCTTCCTAAAGTCCCACTCAGGACCCCATGCTGCTGTGCAAATTCAGCAAAAAGCTCCCATTATGTTCTTATAAAATAAACACTGCTTTGTTTTTCTAGGAATGAGACACAGATTATCTGGAAGTTCTTCTATCCATAAAATCAAATGCCTTACAATTTAGGCAGGCAGGGGGCCCCTTAAGCAGCGTGCATATCGGACTTCTGTCTATTTTCCCAATTCATTCACTGGCTGCTTGGATGTTCTATTTGCATCCTCACAGCGGGTGTGTTTTCCTAATCTTTTCTAAGTTAAGTCTAGTTTTTTTTTGCAGACAGCTGGTGGTTGTCGTGGTGATGTGGAGAGTGGAAAAAGGAAGCCAACCTGTTAAGAAAAGATATCAACAGTTCTGTGGTGTGATCACCAGATTGTCACCTCCCACATGTGAAATGCTGATATCAAGTCATTATCACTTCTCTGTAGGGAAGAAAAAAATATGCAGAGAGAATTATTTATTTTTGGCTGTCTGTAGAAACAGTTAGGTCTTTCACTTTTACTTATGGGCCAAAATCTATTCCCCACACAACATAATGAGTTCTGTCTAGTAACCCATATTCATAGCTCTACACAGAGTGTACCAAATATTAGGAACACATTCCTAATATTGAGTTGCCCTCAGAATAGCCTCAATCGATTGGGGCATGGACTCTACAAGGTGTCGAAGCGTTCCACAGGGATGCTGGCCCATGTTGACTCCAACGCTTCCCAAAGTTGTGTAAAGCTGGCTGGATATCCATTGGGTGGTGGACCATTCTTGATACACACGGGAAACTGTTGAGCATGAAAAGCCCAGAAGCGTTATAGTTCTTGACACAAACCGGTGCGCATGGCACCCACTATCATATCCCGTTCAAAGGCACGTAAATCCATGTCTCAATGGTCTCAAGGCTTAAAAAATCCTTCTTTAACCTGTCTCAAATCAAATCAAATGTTAGATAATATTTGCATAGATAATATAAAAGTGAGGGGGGGGGGGGGGCAATACAATCCCCTTCATCTACACTGATTGAAGTGGATTTAACAGGTGACATCAATAAGGGATCATAGCTTTCACCTGGTCCGTCTATGTTATCGAAAGAGCAGGTGTCAATCCCAATACATTTCATATCAAACATGTCGGACATACTTGAAATAAAATGTATTGTGGTGATGCAGGACTGATGTTCGTGCTCCAGCGATGAGTAACCATCCTCAGAGGATTAGAGAGGAGTCATGTTAGATATGGCATTCTCTCGGTTACCTGTCTTTCTGGCAAGTGGATCAGAGGAGTCGTTTCCCCAGCAACCAAATTGACAAAGAGGTTTGGGATTGAGCAGCAAGAATGAAAATGAAAGTGAGTCTGTTTTATTGTTTTATTTTTTGTTTGGGTCTTTAGAGATGGCATAATTTTTGTGTAGAGTGCGGGGACATGGTATTGCAGCCTAATGAAGATTAATGACCGGTGGGAGCAGAACCACAGCTCAAAAGCACAACAAGCCATCCGAAAAGTCTGGGGCCTTATTCAATGACTTTGTTGGACTGACAAACTGGGGATTGGATTAAAACGGGGTTGTTGTGGTCACCCCATTTGTTTCAGGATTAAATGGTGCAAGAGGTTGACATAGCAACCAGTCAGCTGGTCTCAGTCCAGCTGTCTGTGGGAGTAGGGGTATTTAGGAGAGAGCCGTCAGAATGCAGCGGATTACTGGTGAACAGTCCAGTGCCCTGGCGCGCCTCTCTCTCGCCTTCTCTTGCTCTCTCTCTCTCTCTCTCTCTGTCTCTGTCTGTCTGTCTGTCTGAATGTGTGTTTTTCTGTGTGCGTTTCACTTTCGCTCTCTTCATGGTGACAGCTCTTGTTTTGGTGAGCCAATCAATCCCCCTGCATTCAGACATCAGACAAAGCCCAACACCAAGAAGAATCACATATTCGGAGTGGACTGCCATTCACATAGGATCCGGAAAGTTTATAGTCTTTGCTTTTCTTATGAAAGGGGTATGAAAGACAACATATTGACTTTTGATTACTCCAATTGGCCAAAGGATATTGAGTGAATAAAGCATACCAAATGGCCAACCAAGGCATGCTGCAGCTTGGCGTATAGGCTTTGTACATGCAAAAGGACATTCACTTACTAGTTGTAAGCTTATAGTACATTTAATTAAATTGCACACCTTACACAACAGATCTCATTCGACGGGGCCTTCTCATCTGTCTGGGTCAGCCCATCAGTGAAATTCCTATTCCGCTGTGGTGGAACATTTCTAAAAGTGGAGAGGGGTGGAAGGGACATCATTAGTGATAGTGTCCTTGTCTGATTTCTGGGGCTCCTTGACGACTCTCATTATGAATTTAATTACGGTTGCAGAGCTGATCTCTCCTGGAGCCGTGGCTCGGCCTGGATATCTCTCTCACTCAGCCGCACCAAGCTGATTAATAGAAAGTGATTTGAAAGGTTAGAAAGTGAGACTTGTATAGTGGTTTTAACACCACCCCTACCTTAAACTCTTTAAGAGTGAACTGTCCTTTTGGCTGTATTTAATAACTGTCATTTTTGGCTGTCTTTGATAAGGAGATAGATTGTGTAAGAAAACCCCTTACATCAAAACCCCTGATCCAGTCTGCTTTTAAATTATACAGTTCAGCCTTATCTCCATTACAGAATCATGAATGGGCCCGGGTTACAGACAGGACACCCCTCAATGCTCACAAGGTCTCTGTGTAGAGGAAAAGAGGGAGGTGACCCTACAGTTGCGTTATAGAGAGAGAGAGAGAGAGATCTCTGCCTTCATCTTGAAAAAGGATTATAGACAGTGAGTGGACCATGATTCAATCATTACATCATCAGCATTTACTGTAAGTCCTAGAGGATTGTTTGGTTAAGTTTATTATGCATCATGGTTGGTTCATGACTTTTAAGTGATTACATAAGTCTTTTCTTATCCTGGATTTAATCCTGGCATGTATTACAAGTTCAGCTGCTCGTCTATGAATCGTTATGGGTTAAGGGTTACACTAGCTCAAGCTGGCCTTTAGTCTACCCGTGAGGCTAACCTTAGGGGGGGGGGGGGGGACAGTAACATCACCAATGGCCAACTGCACAAGACTTAGGAGGGATAAAACATATGGATTTGGTTTAGCAGCGATTTGCTTTGGCTGTGTGGCTAAGATAGAGAAATCCCAGTCAGTCACAGCTGTTGTGTTCTGTACCAATGTAGCATCGAGCACTTAATAGCCAAACTAAGACACCTTTATTAATTCTCCTGAGAGCACGCCAACCTCATACAGGAAGAGAAATCCCTGAATGAATGCAAAAAAAATCTGTTTTATAAAGGTAAGGCGAGACAGAAGAGAGCTACTCAGTATCCACCTTTCACACCAAGAAGTATAGTAATGCTTCTGCTAAGTTCCTTTATGACACTAGAGGGTTGGGAAAATGGTGCAAGAGTCATTCCCCCATGTGGTTATGATCCCCCACCCATGCTCTATAGAAGGAAGAAGAGAAGAGTTGCTTTGGAGGTTTCATGTTGAATTTTCTGGTAGACACCACTGTCATTTTCTTGATGAAAGATATTAATTTCCCCTCAGAAGTATTATGGTCAACTGATTCTCCCTTTAAAAAGCTGAGGATTTCATTATTATTTACACTAAAACCCTGACGTTTCAGCCTGCAAGACTGAATAAATTGGGACGTCAGTCTTTAGCAGAGTTCAAAGGCTATGGCTGAACCAAGGACTGGAGGCCATTTTCCTCCCCAAAGCCAAAACCTGCTGTCTGCTATTGTTTAGTCTGGTGAAATCAAATCAAAGTTTCTTGGTTGCGTACACAGATCTGCAGATATTATTGCAGGTGCTGCAAAATGCTTGTACTCCAACAGTCTGGTGAGATGATGGGGGTGATGTGATAAACATCATCCCCTGTGCTCTGGGGACACGCCACATTCACTCCAGGAGACACAGAGGCATGATCTCGTTCTGAAAGTACATTATTGATATGAAAATGTTATATTTGAAACTGGCCTAATGGCAATTTGAGGAAAGTGCAGTAATCTGAGCAGTTTCACATCATTTAAGCCCTGTCTCGTGACAAATGAGGAATCGATGTCCATGTTGTGTTTCAAATAATATATCTGTCCAGTTTATTAGGTGTTGTTAGTGACCATTTTGTTACACTTGTATTATTATATTTGTATCACAAGTTGACCATTTTAAGTCTTCTTCCAAATGAATGTGGAGCACATTGGATGCATTTGTAAAATCATCAATCTTTTCATTGGCTGCTGTCTGATATCACTCGGCACAAAAGTAGTTGGTATTATGGTAGTAGTAGGGGTTAGGGGTAGTTGAGAGTATGATAGTAGTAGGGGTTAGGGCTAGGGGGGGTTGGTAGTATGGTAGTAGTGGGATTTAAGGTAGTTGGTAGTATGGTAGCAGTAGGGGTTATGGGTAGTTGGTAGTATGGTAGTAGTAGGGGTTAGGGGTAGTTGGTAGTATGGTAGTATGGTAGGGGTTGGGGGTAGTTGGTAGTATGGTAGCAGTAGGGGTTAGGGGTAGTTTGTAGTATGGTAGCAGTAGGGGTTAGGGGTAGTTGAGAGTATGATAGTAGTAGGGGTTAGGGCTAGGGGGGGTTGGTAGTATGGTAGTAGTAGGGGTTAGGGGTAGTTGGTAGTATGGTAGCAGTAGGGGTTATGGGTAGTTGGTAGTATGGTAGTAGTAGGGGTTAGGGGTAGTTGGTAGTATGGTAGGGGTTGGGGGTAGTTGGTAGTATGGTAGCAGTAGGGGTTAGGGGTAGTTGGTAGTTGGTAGTATGGTACTTGTATGGGTTAGGGGTATTTGGTAGTATGGTAGTAGTTGTGGTTGGGGGTAGTTGGTAGTATGGTAGCAGTAGGGGTTAGGGGTAGTTGGTAGTATGGTAGTAGTAGGGGTTAGGGGTAGTTGGTAGTATGGTAGGGGTTATGGGTAGTTGGTAGTATGGTAGTATGGTAGGGGTTATGGGTAGTTGGTAGTATGGTAGCAGTAGGGGTTATGGGTAGTTGGTAGTATGGTAGTAGTAGGGGTTATGGGTAGTTGGTAGTATGGTAGTAGTGGTTAGGGGTAGTTGGTAGTATGGTAGTAGTAGGGGTTATGGGTAGTGGGTAGTATGGTAGCAGCAGGGGTTATGGGTAGTGGGTAGTATGGTAGCAGTAGGGGTTAGGGGTAGTTGGTAGTATGGTAGTAGTAGGGGTTAGGGGTAGTTGGTAGTATGGTAGTAGAGGTTAGGGGTAGTTGGTAGTAGTAGGGTTTATGGGTAGTTGGTAGTATGGTAGCAGCAGGGGTTATGGGTAGTTGGTAGTATGGTAGTAGTAGGGGTTAGGGGTAGTTGGTAGTATGGTAGTAGTGGTTAGGGGTAGTTGGTAGTATGGTAGTAGTAGGGGTTATGGGTAGCGGGTAGTATGGTAGTAGTAGGGGTTAGGGGTAGTTGGTAGGGGTTATGAGTAGTTGGTAGTATGGTAGAATGGTATGGGTTATGGGTAGTTGGTAGTATGGTAGCAGTAGGGGTTATGGGTAGTTGGTAGTATGGTAGCAGTAGGGGTTATGGGTAGTTGGTAGTATGGTATTAGTAGAGGTTAGGGTAGTTGGTAGTATGGTAGCAATGGGGGTTATGGGTAGTTGGTAGTATGGTAGCAGTAGGGGTTATGGGTAGTTGGCAGTATGGTATTAGTAGAGGTTAGAGTAGTTGGTAGTATGTTAGCAGTAGGGGTTATGGGTAGTTGGTAGTATGGTAGCAGTAGGGGTTATGGGTAGTTGGTAGTATGGTATTAGTAGGGGTTAAGGGTAGTTGGTAGTATGGTAGCAGTAGGGGTTAAGGGTAGTTGGTAGTATGGTATTAGTAGAGGTTAGGGAAGTTGGTAGTATGGTAGCAGTAGGGGTTATGGGTAGTTGGTAGTATGGTAGGGGTTATGGGTAGTTGGTAGTATGGTTGTAGTAGGGGTTAGGGGTAGTTGGTAGTATGGTAGTAGTAGTGGTTAGGGGTAGTTGGTAGTATGGTAGTAGTAGGGGTTAGGGGTAGTTGGTAGGGGTTATGGGTAGTTGGTAGTATGGTAGGGGTTATGGGTAGTTGGTAGTATGGTAGCAGTAGGGGTTATGGGTAGTTGGTAGTATGGTAGCAGTAGGGGTTATGGGTAGTTGGTAGTATGGTATTAGTAGAGGTTAGGGTAGTTGGTAGTATGGTAGCAGTAGGGGTTATGGGTAGGTGGTAGTATGGTATTAGTAGAGGTTAGAGTAGTTGGTAGATGGTAGCAGTAGGGGTTATGGATAGTTGGTAGTATGGTATTAGTAGGGGTTAAGGGTAGTTGGTAGTATGGTAGTAGTAGGGGTTGGGGGTAGTTCGTAGTATGGTAGCAGTAGGGGTTAGGGGTAGTTGGTAGTATGGTAGCAGTAGGGGTTGGGGGTAGTTGGTAGTATGGTATTAGTAGAGGTTAGGGTAGTTGGTAGTATGGTAGCAGTAGGGGTTATGGGTAGGTGGTAGTATGGTATTAGTAGAGGTTAGAGTAGTTGGTAGATGGTAGCAGTAGGGGTTATGGATAGTTGGTAGTATGGTATTAGTAGGGGTTAAGGGTAGTTGGTAGTATGGTAGTAGTAGGGGTTGGGGGTAGTTCGTAGTATGGTAGCAGTAGAGGTTAGGGGTAGTTAGTAGTATGGTAGCAGTAGGGGTTGGGGGTAGTTGGTAGTATGGTATTAGTAGAGGTTAGGGTAGTTGGTAGTATGGTAGCAGTAGGGGTTATGGGTAGTTGGTAGTATGGTAGCAGTAGGGGTTAAGGTTAGTTGGTAGTATGGTAGCAGTAGGGTTTATGGGTAGTTGGTGAAATGGTAGCAGTAGGGGTTAAGGTTAGTTGGTAGTATGGTAGCAGTAGGGGTTATGGGTAGTTGGTAGTATGGTAGCAGTAGGGGTTATGTGTAGTTGGTAGTATGGTATTAGTAGGGGTTATGGTTAGTTGGTAGTATGGAAGTATGGTAGCAGTAGGGATTAGGGTTAGTTAGTTGGTAGTAGGGGTTAAGGTTAGGAGGTTGTATGGTAGGGGTTAGGGTTAAGGTTAGTTGGTAGTATGATAGCAGTAGGGGTTAGGGGTAGTATGGTAGTAGTAGGGGTTATGGGTAGTTGGTAGTATGCTAGCAGTAGGGTGTAGGGTTAAGGGTAGTTAGTAGTAGGGGTTAGGGGTAGTTGGTAGTATAGTAGTAGTAGGGGTTAAGGTTAGTTGGTAGTATGGTAGCAGTAGGGGTTATGGGTAGTTGGTAGTATGGTATTAGTAGAGGTTAGAGTAGTTGGTAGTATGGTAGCAGTATGGGTTATGGGTAGTTGGTAGTATGGTAGCAGTAGGGGTTAAGGTTAGTTGGTAGTATGGTAGCAGTAGGGTTTATGGGTAGTTGGTGAAATGGTAGCAGTAGGGGTTAAGGTTAGTTGGTAGTATGGTAGCAGTAGGGGTTATGGGTAGTTGGTAGTATGGTATTAGTAGGGGTTATGGTTAGTTGGTAGTATGGAAGTATGGTAGCAGTAGGGATTAGGGGTAGTTAGTTGGTAGTAGGGGTTAAGGTTAGGAGGTTGTATGGTAGGGGTTAGGGTTAAGGTTAGTTGGTAGTATGATAGCAGTAGGGGTTAGGGGTAGTATGGTAGTAGTAGGGGTTATGGTTAGTTGGTAGTATGCTAGCAGTAGGGTGTAGGGTTAAGGGTAGTTAGTAGTAGGGGTTAGGGGTAGTTGGTAGTATAGTAGTAGTAGGGGTTAAGGTTAGTTGGTAGTATGGTAGCAGTAGGGGTTATGGGTAGTTGGTAGTATGGTATTAGTAGAGGTTAGAGTAGTTGGTAGTATGGTAGCAGTATGGGTTATGGGTAGTTGGTAGTATGGTAGCAGTAGGGTATGATAGTAGTAGAGGTTAGGGGTAGTTGGTAGTAGTAGGGTTTATGGGTTGATGGTAGTATGGTAGCAGCAGGGGTTTTGGGTAGTTGGTAGTATGGTAGCAGTAGGGGTTATGGGTAGTTGGTAGTATGGTAGCAGTAGGGGTTAAGGGTAGTTGGTAGTATGGTATTAGTAGAGGTTAGGGAAGTTGGTAGTATGGTAGCAGTAGGGGTTATGGGTAGTTGGTAGTATGGTAGGGGTTATGGGTAGTTGGTAGTATGGAAGTAGTAGGGGTTAAGGGTAGTTGGTAGTATGGTAGGGGTTATGGGTAGTTGGTAGTATGGTTGTAGTAGGGGTTAGGGTTAGTTGGTAGTATGGTAGTAGTAGTGGTTAGGGGTAGTTGGTAGTATGGTAGCAATGGGGGTTATGGGTAGTTGGTAGTATGGTAGCAGTAGGGGTTATGGGTAGTTGGTAGTATGGTATTAGTAGAGGTTAGAGTAGTTGGTAGTATGGTAGCAGTAGGGGTTATGGGTAGTTGGTAGTATGGTAGCAGTAGGGGTTATGGGTAGTTGGTAGTATGGTATTAGTAGGGGTTAAGGGTAGTTGGTAGTATGGTAGCAGTAGGGGTTAAGGGTAGTTGGTAGTATGGTATTAGTAGAGGTTAGGGAAGTTGGTAGTATGGTAGCAGTAGGGGTTATGGGTAGTTGGTAGTATGGTAGGGGTTATGGGTAGTTGGTAGTATGGTTGTAGTAGGGGTTAGGGGTAGTTGGTAGTATGGTAGTAGTAGGGGTTAGGGGTAGTTGGTAGGGGTTATGGGTAGTTGGTAGTATGGTAGGGGTTATGGGTAGTTGGTAGTATGGTAGCAGTAGGGGTTATGGGTAGTTGGTAGTATGGTAGCAGTAGGGGTTATGGGTAGTTGGTAGTATGGTATTAGTAGAGATTAGGGTAGTTGGTAGTATGGTAGCAGTAGGGGTTATGGGTAGGTGGTAGTATGGTATTAGTAGAGGTTAGAGTAGTTGGTAGATGGTAGCAGTAGGGGTTATGGATAGTTGGTAGTATGGTATTAGTAGGGGTTAAGGGTAGTTGGTAGTATGGTAGTAGTAGGGGTTGAGGGTAGTTCGTAGTATGGTAGCAGTAGGGGTTAGGGGTAGTTGGTAGTATGGTAGCAGTAGGGGTTGGGGGTAGTTGGTAGTATGGTATTAGTAGAGGTTAGGGTAGTTGGTAGTATGGTAGCAGTAGGGGTTATGGGTAGGTGGTAGTATGGTATTAGTAGAGGTTAGAGTAGTTGGTAGATGGTAGCAGTAGGGGTTATGGATAGTTGGTAGTATGGTATTAGTAGGGGTTAAGGGTAGTTGGTAGTATGGTAGTAGTAGGGGTTGGGGGTAGTTCGTAGTATGGTAGCAGTAGGGGTTAGGGGTAGTTGGTAGTATGGTAGCAGTAGGGGTTGGGGGTAGTTGGTAGTATGGTATTAGTAGAGGTTAGGGTAGTTGGTAGTATGGTAGCAGTAGGGGTTATGGGTAGTTGGTACTATGGTAGCAGTAGGGGTTAAGGTTAGTTGGTAGTATGGTAGCAGTAGGGTTTATGGGTAGTTGGTGAAATGGTAGCAGTAGGGGTTAAGGTTAGTTGGTAGTATGGTAGCAGTAGGGGTTATGGGTAGTTGGTAGTATGGTAGCAGTAGGGGTTATGTGTAGTTGGTAGTATGGTATTAGTAGGGGTTATGGTTAGTTGGTAGTATGGTAGTATGGTAGCAGTAGGGGTTAGGGGTAGTTAGTTGGTAGTAGGGGTTAAGGTTAGGAGGTTGTATGGTAGGGGTTAGGGTTAAGGTTAGTTGGTAGTATGATAGCAGTAGGGGTTAGGGGTAGTATGGTAGTAGTAGGGGTTATGGGTAGTTGGTAGTATGCTAGCAGTAGGGTGTAGGGTTAAGGGTAGTTAGTAGTAGGGGTTAGGGGTAGTTGGTAGTATAGTAGTAGTAGGGGTTAAGGTTAGTTGGTAGTATGGTAGCAGTAGGGGTTATGGGTAGTTGGTAGTATGGTATTAGTAGAGGTTAGAGTAGTTGGTAGTATGGTAGCAGTATGGGTTATGGGTAGTTGGTAGTATGGTAGCAGTAGGGTATGATAGTAGTAGAGGTTAGGGGTAGTTGGTAGTAGTAGGGTTTATGGGTTGATGGTAGTATGGTAGCAGCAGGGGTTTTGGGTAGTTGGTAGTATGGTAGCAGTGGGGGTTATGGGTAGTTGGTAGTATGGTATTAGTAGAGGTTAGAGTAGTTGGTAGTATGGTAGCAGTAGGGGTTATGGGTAGTTGGTAGTATGGTAGCAGTAGGGGTTAAGGGTAGTTGGTAGTATGGTATTAGTAGAGGTTAGGGAAGTTGGTAGTATGGTAGCAGTAGGGGTTATGGGTAGTTGGTAGTATGGAAGTAGTAGGGGTTAAGGGTAGTTGGTAGTATGGTAGGGGTTATGGGTAGTTGGTAGTATGGTTGTAGTAGGGGTTAGTGTTAGTTGGTAGTATGGTAGTAGTAGTGGTTATGGGTAGTTGGTAGTATGGTAGTAGTAGGGGTTATGGGTAGTTGGTAGTATGGTAGTAGTAGGGGTTAGGGGTAGTTGGTAGGGGTTATGGGTAGTTAGTAGTATGGTAGGGGTTATGGGTAGTTGGTAGTATGGTAGCAGTAGGGGTTAAGGGTAGTTGGTAGTATGGTATTAGTAGAGGTTAGGGAAGTTGGTAGTATGGTAGCAGTAGCGGTTATGGGTAGTTGGTAGTATGGTAGGGGTTATGGGTAGTTGGTAGTATGGAAGTAGTAGGGGTTAAGGGTAGTTGGTAGTATGGTAGGGGTTATGGGTAGTCGGTAGTATGGTTGTTGTAGGGGTTAGGGTTAGTTGGTAGTATGGTAGTAGTAGTGGTTAGGGGTAGTTGGTAGTATGGTAGTAGTAGGGGTTATGGGTAGTTGGTAGTATGGTAGTAGTAGGGGTTAGGGGTAGTTTGTAGGGGTTATGGGTAGTTGGTAGTATGGTAGGGGTTATGGGTAGTTGGTAGTATGGTAGCAGTAGGGGTTATGGGTAGTTGGTAGTATTGTATTAGTAGAGGTTAGAGTAGTTGGTAGTATGGTAGCAGTAGGGGTTATGGGTAGTTGGTAGTATGGTAGCAGTAGGGGTTATGGGTAGTTGGTAGTATGGTATTAGTAGAGGTTAGGGTAGTTGTTAGTATGGTAGCAGTAGGGGTTATGGGTAGGTGGTAGTATGGTATTAGTAGAGGTTAGAGTAGTTGGTAGTATGGTAGCAGTAGGGGTTATTTGTAGTTGGTAGTATGGTAGCAGTAGGGGTTATGGATAGTTGGTAGTATGGTATTAGTAGAGGTTAGAGTAGTTGGTAGTATGGTAGCAGTATGGGTTATGGGTAGTTGGTAGTATGGTATCAGTCGGGGTTAGGGTTAGTTGGTATTGTGGTAGCAGTAGGGGCTATGGGTTGTTAGTGGTATGGTAGTAGTAGCGGTTATGGGTAGTTAGTAGAATGGTAGTAATAGGGGTTATTGTTAGGGGTTGTTGGTGGTATATTAGAAGTAGGGGTTCGGGTTAGGTTATTTGGTATTGTGGTAGTAGTAGGGATTAGGGGAGTTGGTAGTATGGTAGTGTTAGGGGTTTGGGGTAGTTGGTTGTATGGTAGTAGTACGGGTTAGGGTTACGGGTAGTTGGTTGTGTGGTAGCTGTAGGGGTTATGTTAGTTGGTAGTATGGCAGCAGTAGGGGTTATGGGTAGTTGGTAGTATGGTAGGGGTTATGGGTATTTGGTAGTATGGTAGCAGTAGGGGTTATGGGTAGTTGGTAGTATGGTAGTAGTACGGGTTAGGGTTATGGGTAGTTGGTTGTGTGGTAGCTGTAGGGGTTAGGGTAGTTGGTAGTATGGCAGCAGTAGGGGTTATGGGTAGTTGGTAGTATGGTAGCAGTAGGGGTTATGGGTAGTTGGTAGTATGGTAGCAGTAGGGGTTATGGGTAGTTGGTAGTATGGTAGCAGTAGGGGTTATGGGTAGTTGGTTGTATGGTAGTAGGGTAGCAGTAGGGGTTATGGGTAGTTGGTAGTATGGTAGCAGTAAGGGTTATGGGTAGTTGGTAGTATGGTAGTAATAGGGGTTATGGGTAGTTGGTAGTGTGGTAGCAGTAGGGGTTATGGGTAGTTGGTAGTATGGTAGTAATAGGTGTTAAGGTAGTTGGTAGAAGTGGTAGCAGTAGGGGTTAGGGTAGTTGGTAGTGTGGTAGCAGTAGGGGTTAGGGTAGTTGGTAGTATTGTAGCAGTAGAGGTTAGGGTTAGGGGTAGTTGGTAGTATGGTAGCAGTAGAGGTTAGGGTTAGGGGTAGTTGGTAGTATGGTTGTTTCCTATTCAAAGTCAGACCACGTTCATATATATATCCCACCAATTATTTTTTAATGAGCTCATCTCCATGAATCATTGAGAATTTTCATGACAACCCCATTTTAATCTGTTCACTACTCAAATGTGCACAATTGATCTTCATCTCGGGCACATTTCTGCTCTCACAGATGAGAGATCTATTTGTCACCATAATGCAAAATCAAAAAGTCTTACGACCATCCTGCTGTGCAATAGTTGTTTTGACCGGGTAGGAGTGACCTGGCCTGAAACCCTAATGCATAGAGATCAACAGTTTTGAGCAGGATATTGTCTGTGCCAGATACCTGACTCTCTGTGGACACAAAGTCTTAGCCCTCCACCTCTTATATAAGCCAGGGACAGAGCTCTCTGTGCTCCAGCCCTTGTAGGGGTGATGGAGGGGAATGTTCTGTTTTCAAGTAGAATAACGGTGTTAGCTTCCATAATCTTCACTCTCACCAACCACTCATCCAGTTTCATGCATGACTGGGTTATTTGCTAAGGGAACTAATAGGACCACTGCTTCTACTCTGACTGTAAAAAGCCTCTTTCTCTTTCTGTCAAGCTCTCACTCTCTCATTCTCTCATACGCACATAAACACAGTTATTATAGAAAGAGAGAGTAAACCATATTCATGTGGTCAGTCGTGCTTTTTCAGCAGGGCTTTATCAGACCGCCATTACCTCTCTTTCCTCGTTCCCACCGGATTAGGAAAATGAAAAGTGACATAAGACCCACCTCTCCAATAATGAAGAATGATTTGCACCACAGCTACAAAATACATATTGGGTCAGTCACGCATAGTTCCCATGGTGAGTGATCAGCATAGTTCCCATGGTAAGTGATCAGCATAGTTGCCATGGTATGTGATCAGCATAGTTCCCATGGTAAGTGATCAGCATAGTTCCCATGGTATGTGATCAGCATAGTTCCCATGGTATGTGATCAGCATAGTTCCCATGGTATGTGATCAGCATAGTTCCCATGGTAAGTGATCAGCATAGTTCCCATGGTATGTGATCAGCATAGTTCCCATGGTATGTGATCAGCATAGTTCCCATGGTATGTGATCAGCATAGTTCCAATGGTATGTGATCAGCATAGTTCCCATGGTATGTGATCAGCGTAGCTCCCATGGTATGTGATCAGCATAGCTCCCATGGTATGTGATCAGCATAGCTCCCATGGTATGTGATCAGCATAGTTCCCATGGTATGTGATCAGCATAGTTCCCATGGTATGTGATCAGAATAGTTCCCATGGTATGTGATCAGCATAGTTCCCATGGTATGTGATCAGCATAGTTCCCATGGTATGTGATCAGCATAAGTCCCATGGTATGTGATCAGCATAAGTCCCATTGTATGTGATCAGCATAGTTCCCATGGTATGTGATCAGCATAGTTCCCATGGTAAGTGATCAGCATAGTTCCCATGGTATGTGATCAGCATAGTTCCCATGGTAAGTGATCAGCATAGTTCCCATGGTATGTGATCAGCATAGTTCCCATGGTAAGTGATCAGCATAGTTCCCATGGTATGTGATCAGCATAGTTCCCATGGTATGTGATCAGCATAGTTCCCATGGTATGTGATCAGCATAGTTCCCATGGTAAGTGATCAGCATAGTTCCCATGGTATGTGATCAGCATAGTTCCCATGGTATGTGATCAGCATAGTTCCCATGGTAAGTGATCAGCATAGTTCCCATGGTATGTGATCAACATAGTTCCCATGGTAAGTGATCAGCATAGTTCCCATGGTATGTGATCAGAATAGTTCCCATGGTATGTGATCAGCATAGTTCCCATGGTAAGTGATCAGCATAGTTCCCATGGTATGTGATCAGCATAGTTCCCATGGTATGTGATCAGCATAGTTCCCATGGTAAGTGATCAGCATAGTTCCCATGGTATGTGATCAGCATAGTTCCCATGGTAAGTGATCAGCATAGTTCCCATGGTATGTGATCAGAATAGTTCCCATGGTAAGTGATCAGCATAGTTCCCATGGTATGTGATCAGCACAGTTCCCATGGTATGTGATCAGCATAGTTCCCATCGTATGTGATCAGCATAGTTCCCATGGTATGTGATCAGCATAGTTCCCATGGTAAGTGATCAGCATAGTTCCCATGGTAAGTGATCAGCATAGTTCCCATGGTATGTGATCAGAATAGTTCCTATGGTATGTGATTAGCATAGTTCCCATGGTAAGTGATCAGCATAGTTCCCATGGTATGTGATCAGCATAGTTCCCATGGTATGTGATCAGCATAGTTCCCATGGTAAGTGATCAGCATAGTTCCCATGGTATGTGATCAGCATAGTTCCCATGGTAAGTGATCAGCATAGTTCCCATGGTAAGTGATCAGCATAGTTCCCATGGTATGTGATCAGAATAGTTCCCATGGTAAGTGATCAGCATAGTTCCCATGGTATGTGATCAGCATAGTTCCCATCGTATGTGATCAGCATAGTTCCCATGGTATGTGATCAGCATAGTTCCCATGGTAAGTGATCAGCATAGTTCCCATGGTAAGTGATCAGCATAGTTCCCATGGTATGTGATCAGCATAGTTCCCATGGTATGTGATCAGCATAGTTCCCATGGTATGTGATCAGCATAGTTCCCATGGTATGTGATCAGCATAGTTCCCATGGTAAGTGATCAGCATAGTTCCCATGGTATGTGATCAACATAGTTCCCATGGTAAGTGATCAGCATAGTTCCCATGGTATGTGATCAGAATAGTTCCCATGGTATGTGATCAGCATAGTTCCCATGGTAAGTGATCAGCATAGTTCCCATGGTATGTGATCAGCATAGTTCCCATGGTATGTGATCAGCATAGTTCCCATGGTAAGTGATCAGCATAGTTCCCATGGTATGTGATCAGCATAGTTCCCATGGTAAGTGATCAGCATAGTTCCCATGGTATGTGATCAGAATAGTTCCCATGGTAAGTGATCAGCATAGTTCCCATGGTATGTGATCAGCATAGTTCCCATCGTATGTGATCAGCATAGTTTCCATGGTATGTGATCAGCATAGTTCCCATGGTAAGTGATCAGCATAGTTCCCATGGTAAGTGATCAGCATAGTTCCCATGGTATGTGATCAGAATAGTTCCTATGGTACGTGATCAGCATAGTTCCCATGGTAAGTGATCAGCATAGTTCCCATGGTATGTGATCAGCATAGTTCCCATGGTATGTGATCAGCATAGTTCCTATGGTAAGTGATCAGCATAGTTCCCATGGTATGTGATCAGCATAGTTCCCATGGTAAGTGATCAGCATAGTTCCCATGGTAAGTGATCAGCATAGTTCCCATGGTATGTGATCAGAATAGTTCCCATGGTAAGTGATCAGCATAGTTCCCATGGTATGTGATCAGCATAGTTCCCATCGTATGTGATCAGCATAGTTCCCATGGTATGTGATCAGCATAGGTTCCATGGTAAGTGATCAGCATAGTTCCCATGGTAAGTGATCAGCATAGTTCCCATGGTATGTGATCAGCATAGTTCCCATGGTATGTGATCAGCATAGTTCCCATGGTATGTGATCAGCATAGTTCCCATGGTAAGTGATCAGCCGAGTGTAACTTAAATTACCTTGTACCCCCCTGCCTGTTTACTGTGTCTTCGTTTGTTTACCCTGTTAGCCCTGACGTTATAATACAAGAGATCATACTTGTTTGATTTGCATTTTGGCTTCTGTAGCAGTGTGATAACGCCTTTTCATTTTTTATCAAATAAAGGCAAAAATACAAGATCATTCTGTAAACCTATACCTTCTCTAAAAGCAACACGTCAGTGAAACCTATGGGGAGTGTTTTTTGTTGGACACTTACCCAGTGCTTAATTTGTAAATCGGGAGGTGCCGGAACTATCAGACCTCAGGATGAGACCCAGATGCAGACAGTTCCAAATAACAAATTTTTATTTTACGAAACAGGGGGCTGGCAAACAACAGGTCAAGCAGAGGTCATCGATTCTGTTTCACCTTTATTTTGAAGCCTTGGGCGACACCTGGAGGGTGGTGGAGACGAGCTACAAAGGCAGGTGAAACAGATCAGGGTGTGACAGGAACAAAACTTTAGCGCGAGAGGGGGGTGACCTGGGGAGCTCTTAGGTACTGAAAATCACTTTAATAATAAAGTAGAGGCGTTTACATAATGTATTGTGTAACCTAGGGTCCGGGAAAAATTGGGCCTTTTGTAAATGCAATTCTATGTCATTTTAGGACTGGAGACTTTGGCCAAATCTTTTTTTAATACTAAACAAATTATTGAAATGTCAGGCTATACTTTGACACTGACACACTGACAATGTGAGATCATTAAAAATTACCTCATATTGAATCTGTCAATAGCCTAGGCCTACGTGTTGAAGAGACAATATGAGGAGGAAATTATAGTCCTAAAACGCTTTCCAGTTTCACTGACTCACCCAATGATGTGTAGCTTACTGACTGATGATAGCCTATGCGCTCCTGCCCATCTCTCTCACTTTTTATGTAGTTTGTATAAACAATGCTGTGCTCTCAATAGGCCTATTTGGAAGTTGATAAAACATTTCCGTAGCCTACAGACAGATAAATATTTTTGTTTCAGCAAGAGCCATTTGCTTTTCAACCTGTGCTATTTGACTATTTTTTTTTAAATATTGCGAAAGGCCTGTTTTGGCTGCATACTGTAGGAAATGCATCGTGATTGGGCTACACATAATCCACAGCTAGGCTGTAAAAAAAATGAAATATAAAAAACTATTGATCCTCTGTGGCAAAATTATAGTCCTACTCCTGGTGTAGTATTCTGAATCATTTCATTTATTTATGAACAGATGGCAGTAATTCTACACCTTTGACAAATGTATTTCAATTTATCAGAGGTGATGTAGCACCACCCCCACCCGTCCCATGGCTATGATTCTATAAAAAAAAACTAAATGATGTACAACTCTGGAGGGATGGTAGTTGCAGGCTCATGTCTATCAGAGCAGAAAGAGGGAGAGAGATCATAGAAAGTGAATCTCATTCGGATTCTGTGAGAGATACAGCAGCTGCCAGGAGTTGGGTCTCTAGGCGACAATGTTGTGCAAATCATAAAACCGGGTTGGCTCAACCCGAATCAATTCTTAGAATATCAGGCGTGGGCTGAGAATCTGCATTTTCACATTAGGCTATGTTTTTTTTAGGGGGCAGGAGAATTACAGAGGAGGCAACTCGAAATAGGTTTCGGAACGAAACAGTCCAAAACTGAGAGGTGCCAGATCCTGCTCTGACAGGATCCGTCTCAAATTAAGCACCGCACTTACCCACTAAAGAGCCGAAGTGCATCTAACAGCAAGGTTAGAGAATTGGCTGGAATGAGCTTGAGTTTAGCTGCTAGACACTTTCCCAGGGTTTCTTCCTCTGTCCTAGAAACAAATACTGTGTAAAGTAAGCCCTCTGAAGGCTTGACTAATTCTGAAGCACTCAGGGAGGGCTACCTTTACAATGCCTGTGCAAACATCCCCTACAGAAAGGGAGCCTCATTCAGCCATTGTGCTTGACGGGACAGGTGGAACTGGCTTTGTTTCCACAGCAAAGAGCTCTGGACAAAATCCCAATGGCTGATCCTGGGCTGAAATGCCATTCATCAGGAGGAGTGCATTGCCGCTTTGGATCTTTGCCAGTTGGGGAGATTTGTGGGAGGGAGTGGAGGTACTGGTAGGTCTCGGACACAGGTGGCTAGTAGCACCTTAAATGGGAATGGGCAGGCTCATAGTAATGGCCGGAACGGAATCAATGGAATGGCATCGAACACATCAAACACAGGGTTTCCATTCCAGCCATTATTATTAGCTGCCCTCCCCTCAGCAGCCTCCTGTGGTCACGGGCCAGGGACGGGGGGGGGGGGGGGGGGAGTGGTGGGGGGTAGTGGTGGAGGGTAGTAGTGGTGGAGGTGGAGGGTATCGGTGGACGGTATCGGTGGAGGGTATCGGTGGAGGGTATCGGTGGAGGGTATCGGTGGAAGGTAGTGGTGGAGGTTGAGGTCACGGATAGTTGTGGAGGGTAGTGGTGGAGGGTAGTGGTGGAGGGTAGTGGTGGTGGTGGAGGGTAGTGGTGGAGGGTAGTGGTGGTGGTGGAGGGTAGTGGTGGAGTTGGACGGTAGTTGTGGAGGGTAGTTGTGGAGGTGGAGGGTAGTTGTGGAGGTGGAGGGTAGTGGTGGAGGGTAGTGGTGGAGGTGGAGGGTAGTGGTGGAGGTCACGGATAGTTGTGGAGGTGGAGGTCACGGATAGTGGTGGAGGTAGCCTGTTATATGCTTTAATTTCAGCAATGGTTTCCCAGGAAATAATTTCCAGTCAGAACCAGACCCCTGATAAGTGCCCACCCCACCCTCCACCACCCCTCCCTTTTTTTGTGCGAAAGGACGAGGGTCAGGGGAGGGGGCCGGAGAAGTCCCCAGCCGGAGAAGGGAAAGATAGACCCTGTCCAAACCCCTTGTGAATGGAGGCATGGAGCCCCCTGTTAATAACTGGGAGCTAGCCTGGCCTATAAAAGCAACACTCCAACAGTGGTGATGTCCTACTTAACCTTGTTAAATGAAACTCACCAGGGACCAGTTTCCTTTTTTTTATGTGATGTAATACTTCTAGTTACATTGGTGTTTGTACACCCAACTTTACGAACTTTTTAACACACATACCATGTTATAGTGAAGGTATGACGGGTCATTTTGTAAGCAGTATGAACGTTGACTCGTGTATCATTGTATTTCCTGCCCTATTATAGAACTATAACATGCTGCCCATAAGGGTGTCGTTGTGACATATACAGGGTGCTGCAGGATGGTGAAGTGATGATTCAAGGGTGAGCTATCTTAAGCAAGAGCCACGTCAGTGAAGAGGTGTGTATACGTACAGTATGTGAGCACACGCATGTCCTAACTTGCCTCGTCAGCCTTGGGCGCGTGTGCTGAGTCTGGTTCTGCTATTTCTAAAATGTGCTCTCTCTAAAGTTCACAGGGTGTTGTCTCCCAATGTTCAGTTCTAAAAGACAGAGCATTATTTTTATCTAGCTTGAACCAGTATGAATGTGTTCTCTAAAGTGTTCTAAAAGTTCAAGGGGTGTTGTCTCCTAAACGTGTCAGTGCAGGGATGTAACTTCTGGTTTTATACAGACAGTTTTATACAGAAAGTTACAGTGAGAGAAGGTTTGGAGAAAAGATTGGGACTCCAAGCCTTTTTATCATAGGCAATTTTTATTTCTCAGTTTAATCAGGGTAGATCATCATACAGGAACTTACTCTTGAGTAATCACTGATTTGTCAGCCAAACCCACACACAGGCTTACACATTTCCTGTTTCACACTTCTTCTTTTTTTCTGTTCAGAAGAAGTCAAAATTAAAGTATCTTGCCCCAACACTCAAGCTTACAACTTATCTTCACCAAAATATCTATATTTTTACTCGTGGTTTCCACTTTTCTCAAAGTCTCAAATGTTATACCACTGTTTGATTATGAAGGTGACATGTTTTTTTTTGTTTTATTATTATTATTATTATTATTTGATTTCAATAAAAAAAACATCCACATACAAACAACAAGTTATTTTCAAGTCTTGGTTTCAATAGTTATTTTTTATTTTTGTCTAAGAGATTGTCAGTTAGATAGGCTCTCTGCAAGGCTAGCTTACCTTTCGTATGAATGTCCTTTTCTGACTCAACTAGTGTTCCTTAAACATTTCTCTGATGTCCAAAAGATTTCAAATAAAAATGTGTTGAAATTGCATTTTTTTTATTACTTTTTTAAAATCCAAGGATTGCTCTATGGGGTTGTGTTTTTAGGGAATGATATTGGTTCTTCTAGAATACGTTTCATTTTCTTCCATATTGTTATGGAGGTGACATTTGCACAGGTAAAAATGACTCGCAGCCCATTTCAATATTATAATAAATTCTTAGTGAAATCCTAGTGTCTGTGTAGTCGATGTACGATACAAGTCAGAAAGACAGCGTCTAGCAAGACAGGAGATGATTAGGACATTCGGCAGAGCAGAAAGCCTCTGCCTCATTATTCCCCATCTATAAGTGATAGGAACGTCAGGGGAATACAAGACCGTTAACGGTGAGATTATATATTGCATGCAGATAGGCTGGTTGAGACATATAATGAGAAATGGTGCCATTTTATACTGAGCTACACACCAAACCAGACTGGGTATCTCCTTAAAAACATTACAAAGTGTTGCATTCAGGAGGAAAGATGTGTCAATTACCTTTGGATTGCAGAGCCATCCCTCAGTCCCTGTCCAGTGTCCCTGTCATTAATCTGAGACGAGAGAGGGACACAAGGGACACTGAGAAGGATCATGGAGATATATATTTGCCTGACTGTTTTGGGGGGCTTGAATACGATATTGTTATGGTCTCCAAAGTCTTAAGGGAACTAGGTCTCCTCAGTTGAAACCCACAAACCCACAAACTGATAAAAACATCTTAAAGTATGCTATGATAATGTGACAGAATGTTGTATCATGATGTCATTTTGATAAACAAGTTATGGATGACCCCATTTTCGCTCAGGATCAGGCAAGGTTTGAGGGAGGCCGATTGAAGTGAGTCCACAATACGGCTGTGTTTCAGTATTAGAGGCTGGAGATGGAGAGACGAGCCGCATCTTGTTCAGCACTTGAAGACGTTTCAAAACATGGCTGTGTTTCTGGTTGTGAGCAAGCTAGGCAGAACAGATTTTCTAGGGATTATCTTTTATCAGATGACATCCCTACTGAGATCATCAGTCATGTGTAAAATCCCCAGTGTTATGTCAAGGTCCATCTAAATCCAGTTTCATTAACGATTATTGACAGTGCATTAGATGAGGGTGACGGTCAATTGAATATCCAGTTTGTTTGGGTTTTGCTGCTACATTTCTGCTGGGTCTGGATATGTTCATGAATCACCTAATGCATTGTGCTGGCATGCAAACAAAAACAACAAAAGTGTTGGCATTGATCTGGCTTTGGCTTTGGGTGTGTCACCCCTCTGGCACAGCTTTGAGCAACCCCACACGCCAGCCCCTCCAGTCTCGCCAGCACCCACGTCCATCTTTAGTCCACACAATGGAAATGGAAAGATGCCATGGAAGAGAATGTGATTGATAGTCTATAGCCAACAATGGTTTCAGGATCACATTGACAATCTCAACAAGGTTTGATCACTAGCAACGCTCAAGATATAGCTGACAATAGCTTAGTAAACTGCATTTCTGAAAATGATGTTTTCCACAGACAGTTTTTTGAAGAATGAGCAAATGAGATGAGAGATCCTAGCAGTATGGTGTGGATGTATCAGCTGGAATCCATTTGGGCTCTCAACCTCTGAACCCTGGCTGCTTTAATCACCTGACCCTCTTCCCTTGAGCTGACAGATATGTCGGGAATCTTTGGACCAGCTGTCCCACACACTGTTGTTTTTGAATTGTGGGGATTTACGAAGGAGTCCAGCGTTCTGGATAGTATAGACTCCGAAAAAGCTCTCACGTGCCTCGCCCCTTTCTTACATCTCACCCTATAGATAGACCGAGACAGAGGACATGAGTTATAGGGGGAATGTCATGCCAGTATTTCATTACAGGAGCTTGAAATAGAAGGGCAGTAATAACGGGGGAATAGCTATGCTGATGGAAATGGAAGCTGAGCTGGAGAGGAAAGCGGCTTATCAGACATATCCACTCTCTGTATTACCATCAGCATGGAATACATTCCTGTATTGTCCAGCAAAATCACTAAACCTGTTATCCGTATGGTCATCTGTCCAGTGTATTCTGTCCTTGCTCTGAGGAGAGCTTGGTTCGACTGACACAGAGTGGTCCAGATGTAGCCTCTCTCCTCCAGCTGACTGGGTTTCTGGCCAAGGTCAGGAAACTAACTACTAACAGTACAGCTGTTTGTTCAACCGCACCCATCTGCAACTGCTAATAACCCATCCGCCTCCGCCCGACTATATGTGTTAAAGTACAAATCTGAGGCCCGCACCCGACCAACCCTATGCCGCAAACATAGAAAATGAGCTGTAGGCTAATGTCAGAGATGGACAAATGATTTTTTGACAGGGTGTGCAGAATTTTTTTGTTGTTGCCTGATTTCGATATGGTTCTATTAATAATTTCCGACATTTTGGTAGTGTGTTTGTCACGCCCTGACCTTAAAGAGCTTTTTATGTCTCTATTTTGGTTTGGTCATGGTGTGATTTGGGGTGGGCATTCTATGTTATTTTTTCTATGTTTCTGTATTTCTTTGTTTTGGCCAGGTATGGTTCTCAATCAGGGACAGCTGACTATTGTTGTCGCTGATTGGGAACCATACTTAGGTAGCTTTTTCCCACCTATGTTTTGTGGGTAGTTGTTTTCTGTTCTGCACCTGACAGGATTGTTTTGGTTATTCACTTTGTTCTAGTGTTCAGTTTAATAAAAGTCGTGAACACTTACCACGCTGCGCTTTGGTCCGACTCTTCCTCATCAGATGACGATGAACGTTACGCTATTTGTTAGTCAACCTGTCTGTAATTAGATGCATGCAGTTTCTCTTCAGTCATTATATGTTGCCCTAGAAGACTAAATAAACCCTTGCTCACCAGAATAATTGAATGAATCGATAGAATGAAATGCGGTAAAAAAAAAAAGAATCTGTCATTTTTGCTTCTTTCACGGAGCAAACACGTTTAGGGACTGGGGAGAAAATGGAAAACAAAAATCAGTTCAACCAGTAAGGAAATAAAAAGCTGTGAAAACTACCCATGTTTCTGATAAGATTTCAATTTGGCTTGGAAGCATATTTTATGTGGTTGAAGTACTATCAGCTTTTATGATGTTGATAAAGATGACACCTCTACAGGCTGCACATTCACATTCTCTCAAGATGCTGAAAGAAATCATTTTTCTCGACTGTTACAGAGTCAAAACTTTGCCTACATTTGGGTGTATCATTTTACTGCAAGAAATGTTTAACTCAGCAGTTAATATTGAGGCTATGTGAGAGGTTATCGACCTACAGTCAGTGTCTAAATTTAACCCATCTGAACAGTAGACCAGTAGACTCACACTGCTATCATCCTCTTTTACCACTTCACCAAACCTTTCCCAAACATTCATTTTCTGGCCCGACCCTTTATTTTCAACTCTTCATTTCGCAGCCTTTTGCCTCTGTGGATCGATGTTAACTTTCTCTGCCTGTTCCCAAAAGCATTTGGTGATTTCTGTGTAGCCTATTGGAACCACGTACAGTTAAGAGGTTTAGACTGAAGCACTAATGCCAGATGGCCTAAAATAATGAAAGAAAAACCTCAGTGTAGCCTTTAGACATAAATTGCACAAGAATGATACATTTATGCGCATCACTACTAGCTACCCTTCCATCTTTTCTCTCTCATTCTAACTATTTCTCTCTCTACCTCTCTCTCTCGCTCCCTCTCTCGCTCTCTCTCTACCCCTCAGCAACAAATATTGCTGCTGGGATGGCACACTGTGGTATTTCACCCAATATATATATGGCAGTTTATCAAAACTGGATATGTTTTCGAATTCTTTGTGGGTCTGTGTAATCTGAGGGAAATATGTCTCTATGGTAATACATTTTGCAGGTTAGGAAGTGCAGCTCAGTTTTCACCTCATTTTGTGGGCAGTGTGAACATAGCCTGTCGTCTTCTCTAGTGAGCCAGGTCTGCCTTCAGCGGCCTTTCTCAATAGCAAGGCTATGCTCACTGAGTCTGTACATAGTCAAAGATTTCCTTAAGTTTGGGTCAGTCAGAGTGGTCAGGTATTCCGCCGCTGTGTAGTCTCTGTTTAGGTCCAAATAGCATTCTAGTTTGCTCTGTTTTTTTGGTAAATTCTTTCCAATGTGTGTAATTATCTTTTTGTTTTCTCATGATTTGGTTGGGTCTTATTGTGTTGCTGTCCTGGCGCTCTGTGGGGTATGTTTGTGTTTGTGAACAGAGACCCAGGACCAGCTTGCTTAGGGGACTCTTCTCCAGGTGTATTTCTCTGTAGGTGATCGCTTTGTTATGGGAAGTTTGGGAATTGCTTCCATTTAGGTGGTTGTAGAATTTAACGGCTCTTTTCTGGATTTTGATAGTTAGCGGGTATCGGCCTATTTCTGCTCTGCATGCATAATTTGGTGTTTTACATTGTACACAGAGGATATTTTTGCAGAATTCTGCACGCAAGTGTCTCAATTTGGTGTTTGTCCCATTTTGTGAATGTTTGTTTGGTGAGAGGACCCCAGACCTCACAACCATAAAGGGCAATGGGTTCTATAACTGATTCAAGGATTTTTGTTAGATCCTAATCGGTATGTCGAATTTTATGTAACGCTCTCTCTACCTCTCTACCGCTCTACCTCTCTCTCTCTACCTCCACTCTGTCTCTATCTCTCTTTACCTCTCTCTACCTTCTCTCTCTCTCTCTCTCTCTCTCTCTCTCTCTCTCTCTCTCTCTCTCTCTCTATCGCTCCACCTCTCTATCTCTCGCTCTCTCTATAGCAACATAACAGCAGGGTTTGGCCAACCGTCAGTCAAGAACAGTTGATTCCTGACGTGTTTTTGCTGATTCAGAGGACGCGTGTTCTCAGACTGTGCACATACATGTATGTCTCAGAACAGCTGAAAGCAAATATTGATAATTTCTCGTAGAGCAGGCAGGAGTGGTTTTGTGTGTCAGGCGCCTAGCAGTATTCCTGGTTTAATATGTACTATACTATGGCACAATATCATGTGTGATATAATGCATCAGCACAAACTCTGCATTTTTACCTTCACCAGTACAGTGTGAGTGATGTTTTTGAGCGTGATTGAATTAGGTGTGGTGATGGTATTTTAACATGGTCTTTAATTCCTAAAGCGAAGTGGTATCAGATATGATCTGACACAGTTATGGCTTCAGAAAGTGCAAATAACATGTGAAGCCACTGAACTGCTAAAGCACTACAGTACATAGACTCACAGACATGTGGGGGAAAATCCATGCCCACTCTTTTGAAAGGATAAACTGTCAACACCACACCATCTGATCCACTATATATGTCATATCAAGTAACTGTCTGATACTGGAAGGTACAGTACATGCAATGAACAGGAATACAGACACCACTGATAAATCACACTCATTTAATTTCGTTCAAGACAATAAAACATGGCATCACAAGACTCCAATAAGCCTCCTAGTTGCATCGCTAAGGGGATAAAGGTTAAGATATCTAGTCAGGGGATCTTGCATTGACCATTTTGTGTCATTATGTAGCCTATCCTTGCCCTGGAGCCTTCTGTTTTTGGAGGGGGCAGTCAGCTCTAGTGACCCAGTTTACATTGTTGCCCGATCGTACAAAACTTTATATGCCGTTTTCCTTTTGGGGGTTTTCTAAAGCAACAATCTAAGCTCTTGTGTTGTGTCTAGTGACCCTGGTCTTTCTCTATGTGGGACAATCTGATAATGTAACGGGCCTGGCAGCCTGGTTAGGAGGGGTTTCATCAAGAGAGAGATTCACCAAGGATACCGTTTCTATACAGAGAGCATGCAGCGGGGGAAATGTATGGATCTGATTAACTTGATAATTGTGTGAGGGAGTGTGTGTGTGTATTTTTTTACCACATAATATGGACTCCACAAGTCAACCAAAAAGTATGTTATTTATTGAACCATAGAGGTAACATCTCTTATTAAAAACAAAGCTGAATTGGGGGGTGGCTCTTCCCTGCTATCCTCTGTGCAGACTTCCAAGATACAGACGCACACAAACAACGACTACATCTCCTCTACCCAGACCTGCATGCTCACACCTCCATCTCCAGTGCCTGAATTAGTGTTTTCCACTTGGTATTAAATTGTACCAATTCGTTTTGCTTGGTCGCTCATGGCATTTCAATATTTAAATAATCAATCATTAGATTTATTCCTTGTGTTAATGATGAGAGATTCATTTCCACGATGTTAAGTATATGTTTTTTTCAAGATTAGTGCTGAGAAGAGAATCGTTTAGTCCATTCTGTATCTCACTCCACTCAGGCAGACTTCCATTGGTTTCATTGGTCTCACAGTGCCTCAAGCCAAGCAGAAGTAACAGCGAGACGTCAGCTCTACACAAAGCCACGGCTGCCGGGTTAGGCCAAGTGTAGAGTTGTTTCCTCTTTCAATTACAGGTAGCCAACCAGGGCCCTAGGGGTCAGTAAGATGAACCAGAAGCTGCTTGCTGTTTGCTGGCTGCTAGAATCCCACATTATAATGTATAGGCCCTCACCCCACCTCCACCCAACCAGCCCAGCCTGATAAACCATAATGCCTCTCCCAGGTACCAGGACGGGCTCCACCACCATTGTGTGGAGTAATGGAATGTGGTTAATGGCTCTACAGCCGTAGTTGAGGGATGATGGGGAGGAGGTAGTTGTTATAGGCTGTTGCTACGGCTACTGCCGTAAGCTTACCATAATGCAGGAGACGGGGGAAAAAAACAACACAAGTGTCTCGTAAAATGGCAATCACATGCAGTCTTCAGTCTACAGAAAAAGTTATGAATTTCCAGATGGATTCAATTAGCATTTGGTGGTGTGGGGTTGTTGGGGTTTGGCTTTTTCCTCAGTTTTGCACATTGTAATGAAATGGAATCCAGTCTTGTTTTTCCAGCATCAAACCTATAAGCACCCACAGATCCCGTGCTTTCTAGTCATAGTTCATGGTTTAGTCGTGACCTACATGATAGGTTAGTGTATAATAGTTGTATACTATTCAATCAGCACCATCATGTACATCAGGTACATCAGTGGTGGGTTTCACAGTTCAGACATGGTTTCATAAGTTCAAGACACTGACCGTTAACAGAACCTGAACTTTCCCGTTTGCACATCTCATGGTGGTTTTAGCTACTGAGACCAGCTGGGCTGCTTTGAAGTGTAATGAGCATTCTCAGAGGCTATGAGTGCCGCAGCAGGGTAGAAAAGAAGCGATTAGTCCTGCCACCACTCATTGCCTATCCCTCTAAAGCCCTGTCCCAACCAATCACACGGCAGCCTGAAGAGACTGTCTCCCTGTAGTCTCCTCATTCCCAAGAGGCTCTCTGTTCAGTCGCCCTGTTAACATTCTATTCAGGCAGACTGGCTAGAGTTTGGACAGAAAAGGGTTAAAAAAGGATGCCTCCAGCTCCGGCAGCTTTTCATTTTTGACCTCCACCATGAGTATTCTATGGCTTTGCTGTAACACTCACTAGTGTTCACTTCATGTTATCTACTGTATTTTTACAGTGTGTGTTGTTGTTGTTGAAATGTACGTTTTTTTTAGTATTAGAAAGGAAGGCCAAGGATTATCGGTATGCCATATTTATTGAAGACCTTCAGCCCTCACCTTTCACAGGAAGACATCCACTCGTGTTTTTGGTCAAAGAGGTATTTTCAAGACTCTTCGTGTATTTTATCATCTCCAGCGCATGACATTCTCGAGGCACACCGGCTCTCCATGATACACTTCAGAGTGAGGGATGAGTCTTCAGATACTCTGCATGGTCTCCTGGCGGGCAGATTACTCAGACGGATGCAGGCATAGACACACATTACATGTTTATATACATCACTGGTGTTAACCCAAAACCCGTTGTCACTGTGGATTACAGTTAGATACTGAGGAGGGAGAAGGAGGGTAGCATTATGGGAATGGAAACGAAAACAATTCCTAGCAGAAGCAATGACGTGTTTGAGTTCAGTCCAAAACCCTGCCGTCTCGTCTCCTAAGGACGTACCATAACAGCCGTAATGCCTCTTAGTAACTGAAACCTGTTACTAAGAAGCATTAGGTGTTATGTGTGTTTCATGTAACAGCTTGGCATTGGCATTCCCTTGGTGTAACATGTCATCTCTGATGTCTATCCATCTCAAGAGACGACATTCTGTCACTTACAAATGGAAATGGTTGAGGTGTAGTAAAGATTTGTTCCAGGGAGTATTCTAAGTCTAAGTAATGTTCTAGTGAAGCTAACGGCTAAATGAACATTAGTATGTGCTGAGTTCATGCTCCCTACGCCTGTCACGTTGAGTGTGCACATGCATGTCAGCGTGTGTCGGCATGTTGATCTTTGGAAGAATGCGATTTCCAGGTGTGCAAACATAATGCTTGACTGCACCTGCTCCTAGGTGCCAGCTCGGCCATGTTGTGCTTGAACGGTGAGTACCCCATCGCGCTAATATGAAGGCCTCACAATGAAAAATGTACCACCCAAAATAATCCATGAGAATAGTCTGTTCTATGCATGAAACATATTGAGACAAAAACACTGATCCTGAGTCTGCTTGCCCCGATTCCCTCAATGGTTTGTTTTAACAATTTCATTGTTGTCCTGTACTGTAGTTGATGTGGGTGGAGAGGGAAAGGGGATACCACATCATCTCTTGCACAATTTGATTCATTCAATTAAAATGTGTCTTCCGCATTTAACCCCTCAGGATCAGAGAGATACATGACATCCATGTCATCGGCGCAAAGGTACCAGTTGTTTTTCGGGGTTAACTGCCTTGGTCAAGGATAGACTGGCACGATTTTCCACACTGCCGGTTTGGGGATTCGAATCAGCGACGTTTCGGTTACTGGCCAAACGCTCTTAACCTCTAGGCTACCAGCCCTCCGGAGACTGCATGTGGTCAGGTTTCCCATAAGGTTTGGTCCATTCATTGAGTCCATGTCATTGATAGTCCCTCCTCTGTGTACTGCTGTGTACTGAGGGAGGGGACAACAGCGTGATGTTGTTTCCATGGGAATGGATCCAGTGGGGTGCAGGGCCTTAATGACTTATATGGCCTTTGTTAATGCTATCTCATGATCTGCTATTACCATGACAATAGCCTGAGCCGACTGTAAACACAGACTGACAACCACTCTTCAGTTGAAAGCAATTCTTCCACTCCACTTTGAATCTGCTGAGACTTAGGGGTACTAAAGGAGAGTAAGCTTCTCACTATTCTCAACGTTGAAATGTGTTAGTGACCTTGTTTAAAGAACAAACCTTGATAGGCTTACAAGAGCCTGCTTGACTTAAACCACCATATGTCTCATGGCCTAGGAGACTAACAGAGTGAATAGAGTTGACCTGTACTGAAGTATCACTCTACTGTAGTACCACTCTACTATAGTACCACTCTACTGTAGAATCACACTACTGTAGTACCAACCTACTATACTATAACTCTACTGAAGTATCACTCTACTGTAGTATCACCCTACTATAGTAAAACTCTACTGTAGTACCCTGTAGAACCACTCAACAGGTGTCACCCTACAGTAGTATCACCCTACTATAGTATCACTCTACTGTAGTACCCTGTAGAACCACTCAACAGTAGTATCACCCTACTGTAGTACAACTATACTATAGTATAGCACTACTCTAGTACACTGTAGTACCACTCTACTGTAATACCACTCTACTGTAGTATCACCCTACTGCAGTACCACTCTACAGTAGTATCATCCTACTGTAGTACAACTATACTATAGTATAACACTACTGTAGTACCCTATAGTATCACTCTACTGTAGTATCACCCTACTATAGTAAAACTCTACTGAGGTGACACCCTACAGTAGTATCACCCTACTATAGTATCAATCTACTGTAGTACCCTGTAGAACCACTCAACAGTAGTATCACCCTACTGTAGTACAACTATACTATAGTATAACACTACTGTAGTACACTGTAGTACCACTCTACTGTAATACCACTCTACTGTAGTATCACCTTACTGCAGTACCACTCTACAGTAGTATCATCCTACTGTAGTACAACTATGCTATAGTATAACACTACTGTAGTACCCTATAGTATAACCCTACTGTAGTACAACTATACTATAGTATAACACTACTGTAGTACCCTGTAGTATCACCCTACTGTAGTATCAACCTACTGTAGTATCACCCTACTGTAGTATCACCCTACTGTAGTATCAACCTACTGATGTATCACCCTAATGTAGCACCACTCAACTGTAGTACCCTGTAGTATCAACCTACTGGAGTATTACTCTACTGTAGTACCACTCGACTGCAGTACCACTCGACTGTAGTACCACTCTACTGTAGTATCAACCAATTGGAGTATCACCCTACTGTAGTACCACTCTACTGTAGTACCCTGTAGTATCACCCTACTGTAGTATCAACCTACTGTAGTATCACCCTACTGTAGTATCAACCTACTGTAGTATCACCCTAATGTAGCACCACTCAACTGTAGTACCCTGTAGTATCAACCTACTGGAGTATCACCCTACTGTAGTACCACTCTACTGTAGTACCCTGCAGTATCACCCTACTCTAGTACCACTCTACTGTAGTGTAACTCTACTGAGGGATCACCCTACTGAAGTACCACTCTACTGTAGTATAACCCTACTGAGGGATTACCCTACTGTAGTATCACCGTACTGTAGTACCACACTACTGTAGTATCCCCCTATAGTATCACCTTACTGTAGTACCACTCTATTGTAGTACCCTGTAGTATCACCCTACTGTAGTACCACTCTACTGTAGTACCACTCTACTGTAGTACCCTGTAGTATCACCGTACTGTAGTATCACCATACTGTAGTATCACCCTACTGTAGTACCACTCTACTGTAGTACCACCATACTGTAGTACCACCGTAATGTAGTATCACCTTACTGTAGTATCACCCTACTGTAGTATCACCCTACTGTAGTATCACTCTACTGTAGTATCACCTTACTGTAGTATGACCCTACTGTGGTGTGACCCTACTGTAGTTTCACCCTACTGTAGTATCACCCTACTGTAGTACCGCTCTACTGTAGTATCACCCCACTATAGTATCACACTACTGTAGTATCCCCTATAGTATCACCCTACTGTAGTATGACCCTACTGTAGTTTCACCCTACTGTAGTATCACCCTAATGTAGTACCACTGTACTGTAGTATCACCCTACTATAGTATAACGTTACTGAGGTATCACCCTACTGTAGTAACACCCTACTGTAGTATCACCCTACTGTAGTATCACCCTACTGTAGTACCACTCTACTGTAATACCCTGTAGTATCACTCTACTGTAGTACCACTCTACTCTAGTATCACCCTACTGTAGTATCACCCTACTGTAGTATCACGCTACTGTAGTTTCACCCTACTGTAGTATCACCCTACTGTAGTGTCACCCTACTGTAGTACCACTCTACTGTAGTACCCTGTAGTTCCACCCTACTGTAGTATCACCCTACTATAGTATCACCCTACTGTAGTACCTCTCTACTGTAGTACCACTCTACTGTACTTCCCTGTAGTACCACTCTACTGTTGTACTCTGTAATTACACCCTAATGTAGTATCACCCTACTGTTGTATCACCCTACTGTAGTACCACTCTACTGTAGTATTTCCCCTACTGTAGTATCACCCTACTGTAGTATCAACCTACTGTAGTACCACTCTACTGTAGTACCCTGTAGTAATACCCTACTGTAGTACCACTCTACTGTAGTACTCTGTAATTCCACCCTAATGTAGTATTACCCTACTGCTGTATCACCCTACTGTAGTACCACTCTACTGTAGTATCACTCTACTGTAGTACCACCCTACTGTAGTATCACCCTACTGTAGTATCACTCTACTGAGGTATCACCCCACTGTAGTACCACTCTACTGTAGTACCCTGTAGTTTCAACCTACTGTAGTACCACTCTACTGTAGTACTACTCTACTGTAGTACCACCCTACTGTAGTATCACCCTACTGTAGTATCACTCTACTGAGGTATCACCCTACTGTAGTACCACTCTACTGTAGTACCCTGTAGTTTCAACCTACTGTAGTACCACTCTACTGTAGTACCCTGTAGTTTCACCCTACTGTAGTACCACTCTACTGTAGTATCACCCTACTGTAGTATCAGCCTACCTTAGTATCACTCTACTGTAGTACCACTATACTGTAGCACCACTCTACTGTAGTACCACTCTACTGTAGTACCCTGTAGTATCACTTTACTAAGGTATCACCCTACTGTAGTACCACCCTACTGTTGTATCACTCTACTGTAGTACCACGCTACTGTAGTACCACTCTACTGTAGTATCACCCTACTGTAGTTCCACTCTACTGTAGCACCACTCTACTGTAGTATCTCCCTATTTTAGTACCCTGTAGTATCACCCTACTGTAGTACCAGCCTACTGTAGTACCACTATACTGTAGTATCACCCTACTGTAGTATCACCCTACTGTAGTATCACCCTACTGTAGTACCACTCTACTGTAGTACTCTGTAATTCCACCCTACTGTAGTATCACCCTACTGTTGTATCACCCTACTGTAGTACCACTCTACTGTAGTACCCTGTAATATCACCCTACTGTAGTATCACCCTACTGTAGTATCACTCTACTGTAGTACAACTCTACTGTAGTATAACTCTACTGTAGAACCACTCTACTGTAGTACCACTCTACTGTAGTATCACTCTACTGTAGTACCACTCTACTGTAGTATAACTCTACTGTAGAACCACTCTACTGTAGTACCACTCTACTGTAGTACCACCCTACTGTAGTATCACCCTACTGTAGTATCACCCTACCGTAGTATCACCCTACTGAGGTATCACCCTACTGTAGTACCACCCTACTGTAGTACCACTACTTTAGTATCACCCTACTGTAGTACCAATCTACTATAGTACCACTCTACTGTAGTACCACTCAACTGTAGTATCACCCTACTGTAGTACCACTCTACTGTAGTACCCTATAGTATCACTCTACTGAGATATCACCCTACTGTAGTACCACCCTACTGTTGTACCACTCAACTGTAGTATCAACCTACTGTAGTACCACACTCTACTGTAGTACCACTCTACTGTAGTATCACCCTACTTTAGTACCACTCTACTGTTGTACCCTGTAGTGTCACCATACTGTAGTACCACCCTACTGCAGTGCCACTATACTGTAGTACCACTCTACTGTTGTATCACTCTACTGTTGTATCACTCTACTGTTGTACCCTGTAGTACCACTCTACTGTAGTACCACTACTTTAGTATCACCTTACTGTAGTACCAATCTACTATAGTACCACTCTACTGTAGTACCACTCAACTGTAGTATCACCCTACTGTAGTACCACTCTACTGTAGTACCACTCTACTGTAGTATCACCCTACTTTAGTACCACTCTACTGTAGTACCCTGTAGTATCACCCTACTGTAGTACCACTATACTGTAGTATCACCCTACTGTAGTACCCTGTAGTATCACCCTACTGTAGTATCACCCTACTGTAGTACCCTGTAGTGCCACTCTACTATAGTATCACCCTACTGTAGTACCACTCTACTGTAGTTCCACTCTACTGTAGTACCACTCCACTGTAGTGCCACTCTACTATAGTATCACCCTACTGTAGTGTCACCCTACTGTAGTATCACTCTACTGTAGTACCACTATACTGTAGTATCACCCTACTGTAGTACCCTGTAGTATCACCCTACTGTAGTATCACCCTACTGTAGTACCCTGTAGTGCCACTCTACTATAGTATCACCCTACTGTAGTACCACTCTACTGTAGTTCCACTCTACTGTAGTACCACTCCACTGTAGTGCCACTCTACTATAGTATCACCCTACTGTAGTGTCACCCTACTGTAGTATCACTCTACTGTAGTACCACTATACTGTAGTATCACCCTACTGTAGTACCCTGTAGTATCACCCTACTGTAGTATCACCCTACTGTAGTACCCTGTAGTGCCACTCTACTATAGTATCACCCTACTGTAGTACCACTCTACTGTAGTTCCACTCTACTGTAGTACCACTCCACTGTAGTGCCACTCTACTATAGAATCACCCTACTGTAGTGTCACCCTACTGGAGTATCACCCTACTGTAGTACCACTCTACTGTAGTACCCTGCAGTATCACCCTACTCTAGTACCACTCTACTGTAGTATAACTCTACTGAGGGATCACCCTACTGAAGTACCACTCTACTGTAGTATAACCCTACTGAGGGATTAGCCTACTGTAGTATCCCCCTATAGTATCACCTTACTGTAGTACCACTCTATTGTAGTACCCTGTAGTATCACCCTACTGTAGTACCACTCTACTGTAGTACCACTCTACTGTAGTACCCTGTAGTATCACCGTACTGTAGTATCACCATACTGTAGTATCACCCTACTGTAGTACCACTCTACTGTAGTACCACCATACTGTAGTACCACCGTAATGTAGTATCACCTTACTGTAGTATCACCCTACTGTAGTATCACCCTACTGTAGTATCACTCTACTGTAGTATCACCTTACTGTAGTATGACCCTACTGTGGTATGACCCTACTGTAGTTTCACCCTACTGTAGTATCACCCTACTGTAGTACCGCTCTACTGTAGTATCACCCCACTATAGTATCACACTACTGTAGTATCCCCTATAGTATCACCCTACTGTAGTATGACCCTACTGTAGTATCACCCTAATGTAGTACCACTGTACTGTAGTATCACCCTACTATAGTATAACGTTACTGAGGTATCAACCTACTGTAGTATCACCCTCTGTAGTATAACTTTACTGAGGTATCACCCTACTGTAGTAACACCCTACTGTAGTATCACCCTACTGTAGTATCACCCTACTGTAGTACCACTCTACTGTAATACCCTGTAGTATCACTCTACTGTAGTACCACTCTACTCTAGTATCACCCTACTGTAGTATCACCCTACTGTAGTATCACGCTACTGTAGTTTCACCCTACTGTAGTATCACCCTACTGTAGTGTCACCCTACTGTAGTACCACTCTACTGTAGTACCCTGTAGTTCCACCCTACTGTAGTATCACCCTACTATAGTATCACCCTACTGTAGTATCACCCTACTGTAGTACCTCTCTACTGTAGTACCACTCTACTGTACTTCCCTGTAGTACCACTCTACTGTAGTACTCTGTAATTACACCCTACTGTAGTATCACCCTACTGTTGTATCACCCTACTGCAGTACCACTCTACTGTAGTATTTCCCCTACTGTAGTATCACCCTACTGTAGTATCAACCTACTGTAGTACCACTCTACTGTAGTACCATGTAGTAATACCCTACTGTAGTACCACTCTACTGTAGTACTCTGTAATTCCACCCTAATGTAGTATTACCCTACTGCTGTATCACCCTACTGTAGTACCACTCTACTGTAGTATCACTCTACTGTAGTACCACCCTACTGTAGTATCACCCTACTGTAGTATCACTCTACTGAGGTATCACCCCACTGTAGTACCACTCTACTGTAGTACCCTGTAGTTTCAACCTACTGTAGTACCACTCTACTGTAGTACCACTCTACTGTAGTACCACCCTACTGTAGTATCACCCTACTGTATTATCACTCTACTGAGGTATCACCCTACTGTAGTACCACTCTACTGTAGTACCCTGTAGTTTCAACCTACTGTAGTACCACTCTACTGTAGTACCCTGTAGTTTCACCCTACTGTAGTACCACTCTACTGTAGTATCACCCTACTGTAGTATCAGCCTACCTTAGTATGACTCTACTGTAGTACCACTATACTGTAGCACCACTCTACTGTAGTACCACTCTACTGTAGTACCCTGTAGTATCACTTTACTAAGGTATCACCCTACTGTAGTACCACCCTACTGTTGTATCACTCTACTGTAGTACCACGCTACTGTAGTACCACTCTACTGTAGTATCACCCTACTGTAGTTCCACTCTACTGTAGCACCACTCTACTGTAGTATCTCCCTACTTTAGTACCCTGTAGTATCACCCTACTGTAGTACCAGCCTACTGTAGTACCACTATACTGTAGTATCACTCTACTGTAGTATCACCCTACTGTAGTATCACCCTACTGTAGTACCACTCTACTGTAGTACTCTGTAATTCCACCCTACTGTAGTATCACCCTACTGTTGTATCACCCTACTGTAGTACCACTCTACTGTAGTACCCTGTAATATCACCCTACTGTAGTATCACCCTACTGTAGTATCACTCTACTGTAGTACAACTCTACTGTAGTATAACTCTACTGTAGAACCACTCTACTGTAGTACCACTCTACTGTAGTATCACTCTACTGTAGTACCACTCTACTGTAGTATAACTCTACTGTAGAACCACTCTACTGTAGTATCACCCTACTGAGGTATCACCCTACTGTAGTACCACCCTACTGTAGTACCACTACTTTAGTATCACCCTACTGTAGTACCAATCTACTATAGTACCACTCTACTGTAGTACCACTCAACTGTATTATCACCCTACTGTAGTACCACTCTACTTTAGTACCACTCTTCTGTAGTACCCTATAGTATCACTCTACTGAGGTATCACCCTACTGTAGTACCACCCTACTGTTGTACCACTCAACTGTAGTATCAACCTACTGTAGTACCACACTCTACTGTAGTACCACTCTACTGTAGTATCACCCTACTTTAGTACCACTCTACTGTTGTACCCTGTAGTGTCACCCTACTGTAGTACCACCCTACTGTAGTGCCACTATACTGTAGTACCACTCTACTGTTGTATCACTCTACTGTTGTATCACTCTACTGTTGTACCCTGTAGTACCACTCTACTGTAGTACCACTACTTTAGTATCACCTTACTGTAGTACCAATCTACTATAGTACCACTCTACTGTAGTACCACTCAACTGTAGTATCACCCTACTGTAGTACCACTCTACTGTAGTACCACTCTACTGTAGCATCACCCTACTTTAGTACCACTCTACTGTAGTAGCCTGTAGTATCACCCTACTGTAGTACCACTATACTGTAGTATCACCCTACTGTAGTACCCTGTAGTATCACCCTACTGTAGTATCACCCTACTGTAGTACCCTGTAGTGCCACTCTACTATAGTATCACCCTACTGTAGTACCACTCTACTGTAGTTCCACTCTACTGTAGTACCACTCCACTGTAGTGCCACTCTACTATAGTATCACCCTACTGTAGTGTCACCCTACTGTAGTATCACTCTACTGTAGTACCACTCTATTGGAGTACCACCCTACTGTAGTACCTTGTAGTACCACTCTACTGTAGTACCGCTCTACTGTAGTATCGCTCTACTGTAGTATCACCTTTCTGTAGTATCACTCTACTTTTGTACCCTGTAGCACCACTCTACTCTAGTTTCGCTGTACTGTATTATCACTCTACTGTAATACCACTCTACTGTAGTACCTTGTATTACCACTCTACTGTAGTACCTTGTAGTACCACTCTACTGTTATACCACTCTACTGTAGTACCTTGTAGTACCACTCTACTTTATTACCTTGTGGTACCACTCTACTGTTATACCACTCTACTGTAGTACCTTGTAGTACCACTCTACTTTAGTACCTTGTGGTACCACTCTACTGTAGTGCCACTCTACTGTAGTACCTTGTGGTACCACTCTACTGTAGTACCACTCTACTGTAGTATCACTCTACTGTTGTACCACTCTACTGTAGTACCACTCTACTGTAGTACCTTGTAGTACCACTCTACTGTAGTACCTTGTGGTACCACTCTACTGTAGTGCCACTCTACTGTAGTACCACTCTACTGTAGTACCTTTGTGGTTCCACTCTACTGTAGTACCACTCTACCGTAGTCTCACTGTACTGTAGTATCACTCTACTGTTGTACCACTCTACTGTAGTACCTTGTGGTAACACTCTACTGTTGTACCACTCTACTGTGGTACCTTGTGGTACCACTCTACTGTAGTACCACTCTACTGTAGTACCTTGTGGTACCACTCTACTGTAGTACCTTGTAGTAAAACTCTACTGTTATACCACTCTACTGTAGTATCACTCTACTGTTGTACCACTCTACTGTAGTACCACTCTACTGTAGTACCTTGTAGTACCACTCTACTGTCGTACCTTGTGGTACCACTCTACTGTAGTACCACTCTACTGTAGTACCTTGTAGTTCCACTCTACTGTAGTACCACTCTACTCTAGTATCACTCTACTGTAGTATCACTGTACTGTAGTACCACTCTACTGTAGTACATTGTAGTACCACTCTACTCTAGTATCACTCTACTGTAGTACCACTCTACTCTAGTATCACTACTGTAGTATCACTGTACTGTAGTACCACTCTACTGTAGTACCTTGTAGTACCACTCTACTCTAGTATCACTCTACTGTAGTACTACTCTACTCTAGTATCACTCTACTGTAGTACCACTCTACTCTAGTATCACTCTACTGTGCTGTAGTACCACTCTACCATTATGCTGTTTCGCACAAAATGACAGGCTTCTCTCATACATCTGGGAAGACCTGTTGACACCGACCCCTGCACGTGGATAACCCTGTGTTTTTCTAAGCCCCACGGAGGCTTGACGAGGCATAGTCCCCCGTACAACGGTCAAAGCCTCTTCATACATGCACCTTTGTTGGACTGATGTCCCTCATCTTTTCTTTCTTGTCTCACAGTAACATTTGTTCTGAGGGTGTTGTTTGTTCAGTCTTAAAGACAGAATTATGAATGAATGTTATCACCCAATAACAGCTGATGACAGAAATACAAGCAGAAATATGTATAGCCTATTCGTTCTCCTCCAGTTTGCTACTTGTGTGGTCTTTCCCATCAAACATTCTCTGAAAAATGGCAGCTGTTCTTCAGGTTGACAGATATAAACCTTATATATTTGAGCATTGGGGTATTTTATCTGTGGAGTTCAGATTGGAGATGGGAAGAGATAGCTTTCTCTGTGCAGCTGAACTTCCTCTACTGTCTCTCTGACAGTCCAGCCAAACCCCGTGAGCTAACACATTCTGATCCCATCACTCAACACCTCCATCTCCTCGCATGGAGACAGGGTTGCCAGGCAACCTCGCATGTCTGGTCACCCGAGCCAGGGAATCCAAAGGAAGTCTTCGATTTTGAGGATATAGAGTGTGTGTGTGTGTGTGTGTGTGTGTGTGTGTGTGTGTGTGTGTGTGTGTGTGTGTGTGTGTGTGTGTGTGTGTTCATTCACGTTCATCTTCTATTCCTGGCACTTAGGGGAGGCAAAACAGGCTTCCTGACGTCGAGGGCCCCTAGCCTCTTTAAAGGTGAATACATCTACATGTATGGGCAACAGAGCAGACTGCTAGATACAACATGGAGAGGGAAAAGGCTTTAGTTGTGTTAACTATTCCCTGGCTGCTGGTAAGGAGGTTTCAGGACCAACAAACCCACCAGAACACTATGATGAATCCCCAACACCGCCGTCAGTTCACATAAAATAGAGTCCTCTGTTCACTCAAACAAAAACACTTATCTTTCTCCCTTCTCTGTTTGAAGGTGGAAAATAGGATCCTTGTGTCACAGCTGGGATACTATTGTGCTTGTTTTTGTTAATGGTAGTGTGTGTTTGTAGGAGGAGTGAGGTCCCTGAATGGGATGACGTAGAACACAATGTAACTGACGGAATTGGTTAGATTGCATTGTCAGTTTCCAAGGTGTGTGTGTGTGTGTGTGGTGTGTGTGTGTGTGTGTGTGTGTGTTGGCCCTAGTGGTGATGCATGGAGGCTTTGTTATAACTGCTGTTTGCATTGGTGTGGGCCACTTCCCAGGTATGAATGGAGGACTGTTAAAATGGCATTGCCATCGCACACAGCGCTAGTGGGAACACTTCCTATAGGTTTTGTCAGTTGTCCGTGAATCAGCTAAACTGATTTTACACATCACCAAGACAACAAGAACAACAGATGGTGCAGAGCCAGGCGCTACAGGACGTTACGATGTATAGTATGAGAGCCTTTCTGTGTGCATTGTAAAAGAAAATTAAACTTCAATGGCCCCATACATCAGCAGTAACCGGAGACGATCCGTGGAAATCAACGGAAAATTGATTACCAATATGATTCAGCCAACAGCCGTTAAGGAGGCACTTGAATTACGGTGTGAAGCTGTGAAGGATCGAACACATTTCCCGTTAGGTTTTTACAATTCATTAATTAGTTACGTTTATCTCCATCTGAATCTGTTTTAGTTGTGTGTCTCGGTTGAGCCAGCTGCACTTAATTGGGATAATCTAAGGGACCAATCAGATTACCTGTATCTAGTTTCAGGCTGGGTTGGGAGACGTGTGCTTTTTGATCTCGTCAGAGAATATCGTCTGTAAAAGTAATTGGTTAGAGAAAGAAGGGTTGGGGGACATGGGTATTCTGTTGATTGCGTTGGGGTCTCCTTTGAAGACGGTACGACCTCATTAAGCCTAGTCCACGAAATCAGTCTGTGTGAACACAATGGAATAGAATGATGCAATTCAACAAAATGATGAATGCAGATATCTAACCCTTCACGCTTGATTTACAGACATAAATAGTAGATGCTGGAATGAGAGGTCTGAGCAGTTGCAATTTTTTTTCTCCCCACTTCTTTGTTTTCTTACATTAATCTCCTCATAATATCTTCCCTTTCAACATTTGTGCTACGGCCATCATTTAGAACATCTGCTATCTTTACCACAAAGAGTAAAAACATATTATTGTTGAGGTCTTGTGTGACTCAGTTGGTAGAGCATGGCGCTTTCAACGTCGGGGTTGTGGGTTTGATTCCCACGGATGGGGACAGTACGAAAAAGTCTGAAAATGGATGTGCTCATTAGTGTAAGTCGTTCTGGATAAGAGCGTCTGCTAAATGACTAGGATGTAAAAGGACGTCCAGAATGTCCTCCTCAGTGCTCCTCTTTACACCTTCAGCACCCTCATCATACGTCAGCAGCTAGGGACCCAGCAGTAGAGATATAGTATACTGTATTTCCCCCTCTGTCTCTTACCCTGATTAAACCCTCCAGTACTGCAGATCTATCTCCTTGATGGGAGAGGAACTACAGAACCAGGACATAGATCGACCCGCCTGCCCATGTACCCTCCCTCCCATAGCAGACAGGGGAGTTATTACGTAGATAATAACTGCATCATGTGTCCCACCGGCAGCGGTGGGAATGAGGTTTATTTTCAACGGGAGGTTGATCATAGGGTGGGGATGTGTTATCATGGGGACTGATTTAAGATGATGATGTAAGTGTTTGAGAGCTCAGTCACATGTTTTCTCTCGGGTCAATCTATAACACACGTGTTCACCTCTCTGGCAATGGAGACTCATTCTATTCTATTCAGCCCCTGTCAGTGGATTATCAAATCAAATCAAATGTTATTGGTCACATACACATGGTTAGCAGATGTTAATGTGAGTGTAGCGAAATGCTTGTGCTTCTAGTTCCGACAGTGCAGTAATATCTAACAAGTAATATAACAATTTTGTCATGTATTGTCATGTTGTGTCCTGTTCCTGTTCTTTCTCTTCACCCTGTCTCCCTCTGCTGGTCGTATTAGGTTACCTTTTCTTCCCCTCTTTCCCCCAGCTGTTCCTTGTCTTCTTTAACTACCTCGTTCACCCCTTTTCCCACCTGTTCCCTTTTTCCCTCTGATTAGGTCTCTATATCTCTCTCTGTTTCTGCTTCTGTCTTTGTCGGATTCTCGTTTGTGTTACTCATGCCTGAACCAGACTATCGTCGTGTTTGCTGCAACCTTGTCCTGTCCTGTCAGAATCTGCCTGTTCAGCTAACCTTGTCCTGTCCTGTCGGAATCTGCCTGTCCATCTGAGCCTACGTGTGTTTCGTCATTAAAGAAACTCTGTTTTGTTAATTCGCTTTTGGGTCCTCATTCACGCACCTGACAAATTTCACAACAACTACCTTATACACACAAAATGTAAAGGGATGAATAAGAACATGTACATATAAATATATGGATGAGCGATGGCCGAACGGCATAGGCAAGATGCAGTGGATGGTATAGAGTACAGTATATACATATGAGATGAGTAGTGTAGGGTATGTACACATTATTAAAGTGGCATTATTTAAAGTGACTAGTGATACCATTGTTAAGTCCATTTATTCATTTTTAATTCCATTTAAGTGATCAGAGATTTGAGTCTGTATGTTGGCAGTAGCCACTCAATGTTAGTGATGGCTGTTTAGCAGTCTGATGGCCTTAAGATAGAAGCTGTTTTTCAGTCTCTCGGTCCCAGCTTTGATGCACCTGTACTGACCTCGACTTCTGGATGATAGCGGGGTGAACAGGCAGTGCCTCGGGTTGTTGTTGTCCTTGATGATCTTTTTGGCCTTCCTGTGACATCGGGTGGTGTAGGTTTCCTGTAGGGCAGGTAGTTTGCCCCTGGTGATGAGTTGTGCAGACCTCACTACCCTCTGGAGAGCCTTACGGTTAAGGGCAGTGCAGTTGCCGTACCAGGCGGTGATACAGCCCAACAGGATGCTCTCCTGTACGTCTGTAAAAGTTTGAGTGTTTTTGGTGACAAGCCAAATTTCTTCATTCTCCTGAGGTTGAAGAGGCGCTGCTTTGCCTTCTTCACCACGCTGTCTGTGTGTGTGGACCATTTCAGTTTGTCCGTGATGTGTACGCAGAGGAACTTAAAATGTTCTCCTTCTCCACTATTGTCCCGTTGATCTGGATGTTCCTTCTGGGTGTTCCTTCAGCTGTTTTCTGAAGTCTACGAAGTCCACGATCATCTCCTTTGTTTTGTTGACATTGAGTGAGAGGTTATTTTCCTGACGCCACACTCCGAAGGTCCTCACCTCCTCCCTGTAGGCCGTCTCATCGTTGTTGGCCTACCATTGGGGTGTCATCTGCAAACTTGATGATTGAGTTGGAAGCGTGCATGGCCATGCAGTCATGGGTGAACATAGAGTACAGGAGAGGGTTGAGAATGCACCCTTGTGGGGCCCCAGTGTTGAGGATCAGCGGGGTGGAGATGTTGTTTCCAACTTTCACCACCTGAGGGCGGCCCGTCAGAAAGTCCATGACCCAGTTCCACAGGACGGGGTCGAGTCCCAGGGTCTTGAGTTTAATGACAAGTTTGGAGGGTACTATGGTGCTAAATGCTGAGCTGTAGTCAATGAACAGCGTTCTCACATAGGTATTCCTCTTGTCCAGATGAGATTGTGCAGTGTGATGACGGTTGCATCGTCAGTGGACCTATTGGGGTGGTAAGCTTACTGGAGTGGGTCTAGGGTATCAGGTAGGGTGGAGGTGACATGAACCTTGACTAGTCCCTCAAAGCACTTCATGATGACAGAGTGGGTGCTTTGGGGCATCATTTAGATCAGTTACCTTAGCTTTCTTGGGAACAGGAACAATGTTGGCCATCTTGAAGCATGTGGGGACAGTAGACTGGGATAGGGATTGGTTGAATATATCCGTAAACACACCAACCAGCTGGTCTGCACATGCTCTGAGGATGCGTCTAGGGATGCCGTCTGGTCCGGTGGCCTTGCGAGGATTAACATGTTTAAATGTTTTACTCGGTCACAGAGAAGGAGAGCTAACAGGCTTTGATAGCGGGCTCTATTAGAGGCACTGTATTTGTAACGGTTGTCGTAGGTGGAAGAAGGTGAGGAGGACCAAGGTGCAGCGTGTTCATGGTAAATATAATAAAGAAACTGAACACTAGAACAAAAAAAGCGGAAACAAACAAAACAGTTCTGTCTGGTGCAGATACACAAAGACAGAAAACAACTACCCACAAACACAGGTGGGAACAGGCTACCTAAGTATGGTTCTCAATCAGAGACAACGATTGAGAATGCCCACCCCAACTCACGCCCTGACCAAACTAAAACAGAGACATAAAAAAGGAACTAAGGTCAGGACGTGACAGTATTGTCCTCAAAGCTAGCAAAGAAGTTGTTTATTTTATCTGTGAGCAAGACGTTGGTGTCCACGGCAGGGCTGTTTATATTTTTGTAATCTGTGATTGACTGTGGACCCTGCCACATATGTCCCGTGTTTGAGCCGTTGAATTGCGACTCTACTTCAACTCTATACTGAGGCTTTGTTTGTTTTATTGCCTTGCGGAGGGAATAGCTACACTGTTTGTATTCGGTCATGTTTCCAGTCGCCTTGCCATGATTAAAAGCGGTGGTTTGCGCTTTCAGTTTAGCGCGAATGCTACCATCAATCCACCGTTTCTGGTTAGGAAACGTTTTAATTGTCACAGTGGGTACAACATCTCCAATGCACTTGCAAATAATCTCGCTCACAGAGTCAGCGTATACATCAATATTATTGTCTGAGGCTATGCGGAACATATCCCAGTCCACGTATTTTGAAGCAATCTTAAAGTGAGGAATTCGATTGGTCAGGCCAGTGTTGGCTGGACCTGAGCACGGGTGTTTCTTGTTTTAGTTTTTGCCTATAGCAGGAGAGGAAAAATGGAGTCATGACCAGATTTGCTGAATGGAGGATGGGGGAGGGCTTTGTAATTTAGAGTAGCAGTGGTCCAGAGTGCTACCAAATCGTGTCGTGAATTCGATATGCTGATAGAATTTAGGAAGAATTGTTCTCAGACTTGCTTTGTTAAAATCCCCAGCTACAATAAATCCAGCCTCCGGTGTATGGTTTCCAGTTTACATAGAGTCCAGTATAGTTCTTTCAGGGCTGGGACTATAATCGAAGAGAATTCTCTAGGAAGATAATGCGGTCGGCATTTGATTGTAAGGAATTCTATGTCAGGTGAACAAAAAGACTTGAGTTCCTGTATGTTGTTATGATTACACCACAAGTCGTTAATCATAAGGCATACACCCCCGCCCTTCTTCTTACCAGAGAGATGCTTGTACCGACTCTGAGCAATGTTTCCGTGAATGTTTCAATCTCTGTTGTCTGGAAGGCAACTCGTGCCCTAATTTGGACATTGGCGAGTAATATGCTCGGAAGCGGTAGATGGTGTGCTCGCCATCTAAGTCTGACCAATAGGCCGCTCCGTCTGCCTCTCCTGCGGCGACCGCGTTGTTTTGGGTTGGCCTCTGGGATAAGATCCCATGTCCAGGGTTGAGGGCCGAATAAAGGATCCGCTTCGGGAAAGACGTAATCCTGGTCGTAATGTTGATAAATTGCCGTTGCTTTTAAATCCAATAGTAATTCCCGGCTGTATGTAATAACACTTGAGATTTCCTGGACTAACAATGTATGAAATAATACATAAAAAAAAAAAACATTTTCTAAGGTTCTGAAGAGAGGCGACCATCTCTGTCGGTGCCATTTTTCAAATGAAGATTCAATGTGTGGTTTGAATCCAATGTGGAAACCAATGTGTGGTTTCCTGTTTGCTTTATTTCTCTGAACTCTACTTGACATGTGCTTAGAAGTACGGTATTGTTTGCAGAACAGCATTATGGGCGTGAGGTGATTTGTTGATGTGAAAACCTTGTGTTCCTCTACACCTCAACATTTCTTCATCACTGTTGTTGGAAGATTTAAGCGTCTACATTAAGGCTCTGCCTCATATATAAAGTCTGAGGGAAACATTCCAGACAAGGTTATAGTCTCCTCGCCAGCTTCCGTCTGCAGCTGTAGGATCCCAGATTTGCCATGTGATTTCCCATGAGCTTGTATTATCAGATACTGTGTAGTTATTCTTGAGCTTTGTTAAATCCAATGGAAGTATAGGCTGTTTAGGGATTGAATATTGCCATGTCTTTTGTTACTTAATAAGGCCCGGGGGTGTGGTACATGGCCAATATCCCATGGCTAATGGCTGTTCTTATGTACGACACAACATGGATTGCCTGGATACAGCCTTTGGCTGTGACATTTTGGACATATACCACAAACCCTGAGGTGACTTATTGCTATTATAAGATGGTTACCAACATAATTAGAGCAGTAAAAATAAATGTTTTTTCATACAACGGCTGTCAGCCAATCAGCATTCAGGGCTCAAACCACCGAGTTTATAATGAACTGTGTGGTTTGAGCCCTGAATGCTGATCGGCAGACAGCTGTGGTATATCAGACCATATTACCACTGGAACGACTAAACAGTTATTTGTACTGGTCTAATTACTTTGGTAAACAGTGGCCAATATAGGAACCTAAGGGGGTTTGTGATATGTGGCCAATATACCACGGCTAAGGGCAGTGTGTAGGCACTATGCGTTGCGTCATGCTAAGACCAGCCCTTAGCCATGGTATATTGGCCATATACCACACCCCCTCTGCCCTTATTGCTTAATTAGAGTGCCATACGATGTCTCTACTGATGTCTCTACTGATGTCTCTACTGATGTCTCTACTAATGCACATGACCTAAAGTCAGCAGGCTTGAAGCTGTGGTTTTGAAGGTCAACCATTCTTCAGATGGCCCAAGGTCTCCGTCTTTCTATGTTACTAAACACCAGTGACAATCCCCTCATCGACTCCCCACTCAGTTTCACAAAACAACACAAGCTTAGGGCAGGGAGGGATTTGGTTATAGTTCCCTTGTTTAATTATAATGATTATAGTTCCCTTGTTTAATTATAATGATTATAGTTCCCTTGTTTGGCTTATGTGTCAGCTACTTGTGTAGAAAGGCCATTTTGGATGTAATTAACAAATAGCCTTAACTTTCACCTTGGGCAACAGCAACACCAGTAAAGATGCCATGACTCCATTCCATGTCTGTAACCTCTAACTAGATTAGGGAATCTGTACTACACCATGGTCTGTAAAGCTTTAGCATTTAGCCAATCACAGTAACAATGCCAGTAGAGTCACTAGTTGCTATGCGAGAGAGACTGAAGTTAATTATGAATGGATGGTTGTCGTAGACACTCCCCATTGTCTTAAATTAGCTGTGTTTTGACGCAGACAGCAAACATCTTCACTTCATGAATGAGGGCTGTAGTAGTGATTGCATGAGTATGGTAAGGTCTCCGAGGTTACCGAACTCATCAATGGTGAGATGTTATGCTAGCTTGTCAACTAGTCGTTTTTTGATCAACTGTAGTATCAGTAGTCATCAACCAGTCATTGCAGAATGAAACACTGCTCTATCAATTTGTTACAACTGGTAGAATATACTATATCCATCAGTGGGTTTCGCTATTGGCCTGTGCCACAGATAAGAGGCCATGATAAAACGAGAGCTTGGGACTATAAGGTTATACCTGCATAGCGTTGTTCTATTCAATGTTCTCTACCTATATAATACTCTAATTACCCCCAAGTTGTTGTTAAGTTCAAATGAATACAATATAAAAATGGCTGACTTTAAAGCCAATTATCTCAGAATCATCTTTTTGCAGATAGAAGCTTAGAGTCCCAAGCTCTCAAACTGTCTTTGTGGAGTATTCATTTAACAGCAGACTGAAGTTTCTCCATTCCCAGAGGCTCCGTAAGGCAGACAACTGAGTAGACGTGAACAGCAACACAATGAGTCTCTCTCACCAGAGCTGTGAAGTCACGAGGGCAAGAAAGAGAGCTACTGACTGGCTGTAGAAAAAAAACAATGCAGCAGATGATCCATTATTAACAGGGCACCGTGCTGAAGACAGCCCCGCTGAGATGCTTGTTATCACCAGCCTGCACTGTGGGTTGGGCACAGTCAGTCATGTGTACCGTGTTGCAGTACAACAATGGTAGGTAGGTCTGTCAAATCAAATCAAATGTTTTGCTTTGTAAATAACAGGTGTAGACTAACAGTGAAATGTTTACTTCCCAACCGTGCAGAGAGAGGAAAAATATGAATAATAGAAAAATAATCAAATCCAAGTTTATTTGTCACGTGCGCCGAATAAAACCTTACAGTGAAATGCTTACTTACAGCCTCTAACCAAAAGTGCAAAAAAGGTATTAGGTGAACAATAGGTAAGTAAAGAAATAAAACAGTGAAAAGACAGGCTATATACAGTAGCGAGGCTATATACAGTAGCGAGGCTATATACAGTAGCGAGGCTATATACAGTAGCGAGGCTACATACAGTAGCGAGGCTATATACAGTAGCGAGGCTATATACAGTAGCGAGGCTACATACAGTAGCGAGGCTATATACAGTAGCGAGGCTATATACAGTAGCGAGGCTATATACAGTAGCGAGGCTATATACAGTAGCGAGGCTATATACAGTAGCGAGGCTACATACAGTAGCGAGGCTATATACAGTAGCGAGGCTATATACAGTAGCGAGGCTATATACAGTAGCGAGGCTATATACAGTAGCGAGGCTACATACAGACACCAGTTAGTCAGGCTGATTGAGGTAGTATGTACATGTAGGTATCGTTAAAGTGACTATGCATATATGATGAACAGAGAGTAACAGAAGTGTAAAAAGAGGGGTTGGCGGGTGGTGGGACACAATGCAGAAAGCCCGGTTAGAGAATGTGCGGGAGCACCTGTTGGTCGCCCAATTGAGGTAGTATGTACATGAATGTATAGTTAAAGTGACTATGCATATATGATTAACAGAGAGCAGCAGCAGCGTAAAAGAGGGGTTGGGGGGACGAACAATGCAAATTGTCCGGGTATCCGTTTGATCACCTGTTCAGGAGTCTTATGGCTTGGGGGTAAAAACTGTTGAAAAGCCTTTTTGTCCTAGACTTTGCAATCCAGTACCACTTGCCATGCGGTAGTAGAGAGAACAGTCTATGACTGGGGTGGCTGGGTTCTTTGACAATGTTTAGGGCCTTCCTCTGACCGCCTGGTGTAGAGGTCCTGGATGGCAGGCAGCTTAGCCCCAGTGATGTACTGAGCCATACGTGTTACCCTCTGTAGTGCCTTGCGGTTGGAGGCCGAGCGTACCAGGCAGTGATGCAACCGGTCAGGATGCTCTCAGTATTGCAGCTGTAGAACCTTTTGAGGATCTCAGGACCCATGCCCAATCTTTTTAGTTTCCTGAGGGGGAATAGGCTTTGTCGTGCCCTCTTCACGACTAATAACACAAGGAATAAATACACGATGAGTAAAAATAACTGATTTAAGGTAGGCTGGTGTTAGAATTCATTCCAGTGTTGATTCCAGATGTCCTCACAATAAATCCTCACAATGCATTATTTAGGTTGGCAGTTGTAATGGCTGTTGGAAGGAGGTGAGGACCAAGGTGCAGCGTGGTACGTGTTCATCTTTGAACTGAACACTGATTAACAAAAATAACAAAGAGAAAGAACGAAAACTGAAACAGTTCTGCCTGTTGCAGAAAGACACAAAACAGAAAACAACCCACAAAACACAGGTGGGAAAAGGCTACCTAAGTATGGTTCTCAATCAGAGACAACGATAGACAGCTGCCTCTGATTGAGAACCACACCCGGCCAAACACACAGAAATAGAAAACATAGAACACAAAATATAGAATGCCCACCCCAACTCACGCCCTGACCAAACCAAAATAGAGACATAAAAAGGATCTCTAAGGTCAGGGCGTGACAGCAGTGTTGTTCATGGATTAGTTTTTCAGCCTAATGAGATGTGTCTGGGAGAGTGTTTTTCCCTGGAATTAATTTGTCAGCAATTTCAAAAGCCTTGTCAGATCTCTAGTAGGAGATAAACAAGTGTTATTGTATAGCTTGATAAAATGATCTATTACCTTGTACTAACCCTGCAGAGACTCGTATGGCAGATGCTGTGTGTCAAGGTTGTGTCAGGGTTAACCTTGTGTATAACCGTACTGTATGTCTGTTTTACATTAAATTTAATCTGATGACTCTGCCTTTCCTGTGCGTGGGATGTTTAACATTCGGTGGGTAGCAGGAAAGGGTTGCGAAATGGTGGGTGTTTATGACTCCACCATTGGTCATGCAGCAGCCTGGCAGGGAACAGGTGGGATTAACATGGAGTTCAATGAGGCGTGCTGTGGAGGGCTGAGCTGTCCTGACATGGAGACAATCTGCCCAACAGATGACTGACATTAGTGGAGAAGGATAGGATACCACTGGGAGTCTGTACCAGTGGTGGTCAGTGCAGTTTATAATGAGGGAGGACAAATTATTTGTATTACATTTCTATTGGATGACTGTCATTCATATTCCATTCACCGAGTTCAATGTAACATCGATAGGTTAAGGCTACTACATGATTCTCACATTTTCCCTAAAGCAATCATGTTTAAAAAAAAGGAAGTAAAATGAAATTTCACTGAGGAGGATGGTCCTCCCATTCCTCATCTGGGGAGCCTCTACTGCCAGAGATGGTCTGATAACAAAAGATCAGCAGATTTTAGGATCATTTTGATCCGATAGTTTTAGGTTTAAGAACCTGTTATGAACGTTGGCCGGTTATTAGGATTATTTGCACTTTAGAACCATTGCCATATAATAAATCATGATTTATTAAATCAATTTTATAGAAATGTAATTGTACGTTTTCAATTAGAGAGCGTGAAGATGCCGACATCATGGTTGCTTAATCCAACAAGCTCTCACAGTCTCGCTGCAGAATTAGACGTGCATCCACGGTCTCCAAATGTCAAATTTCAAAGTTATTCCAAATGTCAAATGGTTAAGTTTAGGAACTCATTCTGAATGGTTAATGTAAGAGTTAAGGTTTGGGATAGTATATATTTTTTATTTTTACCTTTTATTTTAGGGAAGACATCAAATCAAATTGTATTTGTCACATGCGCCGAATACAACAGACCTTACAGTGAAATGCTTACTTACAATCCCTTAACCAACAATGCCGTTTTAAGAAAATACCTAAAAAAAAGTAAGAGATAAGAATAACAAATAACTAAAGAGCAGCAGTAATAACAATAGTGGGGCTAAATATACAGAGGGTAATAGTAAAGAGTCAATGTGTCAATGAGCGGGGGCACCGGTGTCGAGGTAAATATGTACTGTAGGTAGAGTTATTAGAGTGGCTAGGCATAGATAATAACAGATAGTAGCAGCAGCGTGTGTTGGGGGGGGGGGGGGGTGCAATGCAAATAGTCTGGTTAGCCATTTGATTAGCTGTTACATTATTGACAGGGCACCGTGCTGAAGACAGCCCCGCTGAGATGCTTGTTATCACCAGCCTGCACTGTGGGTTTTGCACAGTCAGTCATGTGTACCGTGTTGCAGTATAACATGGGTGGGTAGGTCTGTCAAATCAAATCAAATGTTTTGCTTTGTAAATAACAGGTGTAGACTAACAGTGAAATGTTTACTTCCCAACAGTGCAGAGAGAAGAAAAATAGAAATAATAGAACAATAATAACACAAGGAATAAATACCCAATGAGTAATAATAACTGATTAAGATAGGCTGGTGTTAGAATTCATTGCAGTGTTGATTCCAGGTGTCCGTTAGGCCATAAATCCTCACAGTGCATTTTTTTTTAGGTTGGCAGTGTTGTTCACGGATTAGTTTTTCAGTTTAATGAGACATGGCTGAGAGAGTGTTTTTCCCTGGAATTTGTCAGCAATTTCAAAAACTCTTGTCAGATCTCAAGGTTGTGTCAGGGTTAACCTTGTGCATAACAGTACTGTATGTCTGTTTTATATTAAATTTAATCTGGTGACTCTGCCTTTCCTGTGCGTGGGATGTTTAACATTTGGTGGGTAGCAGGAAAGGGGTGCGTAATGGTGGGGGTTTATGACTCCACCATTGGTCATGCAGCAGCCTGGCAGGGAGCAGGTGGGATTAACATGGAGTTCAATGAGGCGTGCTGTGGAGGGCTGAGCTGTCCTGACATGGAGACAATCAGGAGTCTTATGGCTTGGGGGTAGAAGCTGTTTAGAAGCTTCTTGGACCTAGACTCGGCGCTCCGTTACCGGTTGCCTTGCGGAAGCACAGAGAACAGTCTATGACTAGGGTGGCTGGAGTCTTTGACAATTTTTAGGGCCTTCCTCTGACACCGCCTGGTATAGAGGTCCTGCATGGCAGAAAGCTTGGCCCTGGTGATGTACTGGGCCGTACGCACTACCCTCTGTAGTGCCTCGCGGTCAAAGGCCGAGCAGTTGCCATACCAGGCGGTGATGCAAATCGTCAGGATGCTCTCGATGGTGCAGCTGTAGAATCTATTGAGGATCTGAGGACCCATGCCAAATCTCTTCAGTCTCTTGAGGGGGAATAATCTTGTCGTGCCCTCTTCACAACTGTCTTGGTGTGCTTGGACCATGTTAGTTTGTTGGTGATGTAGATGCCAAGGAACTTGAAGCTCTCAACCTGCTCCACTACAACCCCATCGATGGGAATGGGGGCGTGCTCTCTCCTCCTTTTCCTGTAGTCCACAATCATCTAATTTGTCTTGATCACATTGAGGGAGAGATTTTTGTCCTTGCGCCTCGCGGTCAGGTCTCTGACCTCCTTCCTATAGGCTGTCTCATCGTTGTCGGTGATCAGACCTACCACTGTTGTGTAATCTGCAAGCTTAGTGAAGGTTTTGGAGTTGTGCATGGCCCTGCAGTCATGAGTGAACAGGGAGTACAGGAGGGAACTGAGCACACACCCCTGAGGGGCCCCCGTGTTGAGGATCAGTGTGGCAGATGTGTTGTTACCTACCCTTACCACCTGGAGTCAGCCCGTCAGGAAGTCCAGGATCCAGTTGCAGAGGGAGGTGTTTAGTCCTGATGTCCTTAGCTTAGTGATGAGCTTTGAGGGAACTATGAACGCTGAGTTGTAGTCAATGAATAGCATTCTCGTCGGAGGGCATAGCGAGAATTCTTATAAACTTCTGGGTTAGAGTCCTGCTCCTTGAAAGTGGCACCTCTACCCTTTAGCTCAGTGCGAATGTTGCCTGTAATCCATGGCTTCTGGTTGGGGTGTGTACGTACAGTCATTGTGGGGATGACTTCCTCAATGCACTTATTGATAAAGCCAGTGACTGATGTGGTGTACTCCTCAATGCCACCGGGAGAATCCCGGAACATATTCCAGTCGGTGCTAGCAAAACAGTCCTGTAGTTTAGCATCTGCTTCATCTGACCACTTTTTTATAGACCGAGTCACTGGTGCTTCCTGCTTTGATTCTGTCTTGTAATCAGGAGGATAGAGTTATGGTCAGATTTGCCAAATGGAGGGCAAGGGAGAGCTTTGTATGTGTCTCTGTGTGTGGAGTAAAGGTGGTCTATAATTTTTTCCCCTCTGGTTGCATATTTAATTTCCTGATAGAAATTAGGTACAGCTTATCATGAGATACTCTACCTCAGATAAGGCAAAACCTTGAGACTCCCTTAGATATCGTGCACCAGCTGTTGTTTACATAAATGCATCGGCCCCCGCCCCTGCTGATAGAGTGTATAATCTGCCAGCTGTATGTTCTTAATGTTGCGTTCAGCCACGACTCGGTGAGACATAAGATTTACAGTTTTTAATGTCCCATTGGTAAGATATACGTGCTTTCAGTTCGTCCCATTTATTTTCCATTGATTGAATGTTAGCTAGTAGAACGGAAGGCAAGGGCAGATTAGCCACTCGTTGCCTGATCCTCACAAGGCATCCCTATCTCTTTCCGCGAAATCTACGTTTCCTTTTCCAGCGAATCACAGGGATCTGGCCCTGGTCAGGCGTCCGTAGTATATCCCTCGTGTCCGACTCATTGAAGAAGAGCTCCTCGTCCAATTTGAGGTGAGTAATCCCAGTTCTGATGTCCAGCAACATTATGTTCAAACAAGTTACGAACAACGTGAAAAGACAAACAAAATGGCATGGTTGATTCAGAGCCGATAAGACGGCAGCCCTACCCTTGAGCGCCGTCTTGCTTATTGAGACCTAGGTCCGTTTTACAAATGTGTCCTGTATATACAACATCAATATATACATTATACCCAAACTATATTATCTGGGCAAAACAAAATATGTAAGTGCCTGTGAACAGGGTATGGTAGTAGGTGCCAGGGACACTGGTTTGTGTCAAGAACTGCAACACTGCTGGGCTTTTCATGCTCAACTGTTTCCAGTGTGCATCAAGAATGGTCCACCACCCAAAGGACATCCAGCCAGCTTGACACAAATGTGGGAAGCAATGGAGTCAACATGGGCTAGCATCCCTGTGGAACGCTTTTGACACCTTGAAGAGTCCATGCCCCAACGAACTGAGGCTGTTCTGAGGGGGTGCAACTCAATATTAGCAAGGTGTCCCTAATGTTTTGTACACTCAGTGTACACTGTATGTGTATATACACTACCATTCAACAGTTTGGGGCCACTTAGAAATGTCATTGTTTTTGAAAGAATAGCACATTTGTTGTCCATTAAAATAACATCAAATTGATCAGAAATACAGTGCAGAAATTGTTAATGTTGTAAATGACTATTGTAGCTGAAATGGCAGATTTTCAATGGAATACCTCCATAGACGTACAGAGGCCCATTATCAGCAACCATCACTCCTGTGTTCCAATGGCACGTTGTGTTAGCTAATCAAAGTTTATAATTTTAAAAGGCTAATCGATCATTAGAAAACCCTTTTGCAATTATGTTGGCACAGCTGAAAACTGTTGTGCTGATTAAAGAAGCAAAAGCCAGCATGTGTGGGTTCGATTACAGGCTCAAAATGTCCAGAAACAAATAACTTTCTAATGAAACGCGTCAGTCTATTCTTGTTCTGAGAAATGAAGGCTATTCCATGTGAGAAATTGCCAAGAAACTGAAGATCTCGTACAACACTATGTACTGCTCCCTTCACAGAACAGTGCAAACTGGCTCTAACCAGGATAGAAAGAGGAGTGGGAGGCCCCGGTGCACAACTGAGCAAGAGGACAAGTACATTAGAGTGTCTAGTTTGAGAAACAGATGCCTCATAAGTCCTCAACTGGCAGCTTCATTAAATAGTACCCGCAAAACACCAGTCTCAACGTCAATAGTGAAGAGGCGGCTCCGGTATGCTGGCCTTCTAGGCAATGTATACACATTAAAATACAAAATCAAATCAAATCAAAGTTTATTTGTCACGTGCGCCGAATACAACAGGTGTAGGTAGACCTTACAGTGAAATGCGTACTTACAGGCTCTAACCAATAGTGCAAAAAAGGTGTTAGGTGAACAATAGGTAAGTAAAGAAATAAAACAACAGTAAAAATACAGGCTATATACAGTCGCGAGTTAAACACAGTCATGGGAAGCAAAGATAAAACAGCACAAATCACCCGGATAATCAGTTACATTCCTCCACCAATAAGTCCCTAATCAATACTTTAAATTGCCTGAACGGCACCAGAACATCAAGATTAAGCAATACATTGCATTAAAACTAAAAGCAAATTTACCTAACTCGGTGGAGACCGTAGGAAACCTTCACAGTTAACCAATCCTGTGAACGGGTTAGGCATCTCCGGTGTCTATACTTCAATAGCAAAGTTAGCTAAGATGGAGGTTTATGAAGTAGGGCCTTGTAAACTAAAAAGAAGTCATGTAGAGATCTGAGGGTCTTTAGTGAAGTCCAGCCAACATTTTGATAAAGGATGCGGAGATGATTTATTAAAACTGTCACCTGTAACAAAACTAAACGAAGGGCACTATGGTAGATGGCATCCAAAGGTTGAAGAGGAGTACCAGCTGCACTTTGATAAATAATATCACCAAAATCAACAACAGATAAAAAATTGACTGAATAATCTGCCTCCTACTGCTTAGAGAAAGACACAATCTGTTTCTGTAGAAAAAGACAACTCTAAATCTTAGCTTCTTAACCAGCTCATCTACATGTTTTTTAAACATCAAAACCATATCAATTCAAATGCCTAAGTATTTATATGCAGGAACACGTTCGGTTGGAGAACCATCTAATGACTGAACATGTAGTTAATCTGAAACATTCTCGTGTATTTTGTTTTGCCCACATGTTTTAAATCAGCAAGGGATTCCTGCATTATAGTTTTGACACAGCCAGATCAACAGTCGGGGAAATAGCATACATAATACTATCATCCGCATATTGTTTTTTTTATTTACATATATAATTAGTGAAGAGAATAGGTCCCAAAACCAACCCCTGTGGTACACCTTTATGTACTTCAGACTGAACCCCATCTATCACGATGTCCTGAGGTCTGTCACTAAGATAATCATGAAACTGTGTACAGGCGTCAGAGCTCAGGCCTATCGAGAAAAACGTATTCAATAAAATAGCCTGATAAACAGTATCAAAAGCTTTGGACAGGTCCACAAACAAAGCAGCACATGTTTGTTTTAGTGTCTACAGCATTAACAAGATCATTAACAACTAAAGTAGTTGCTGTAATAGTGCTCTGCCAAGGCCTAAACCCTGACTGGTTTACATTCAAAAAACAATTCTCAGACAAAAAGAGCAAAGTTGTACATTTACAAAGGATTCAAGAATCTTAGCTAGGCAAGAAAACCTTGAAATGGGGTCGATAATGATTAAGATCACTACTATCCCCGTCCGTGTGAAGTGGTAGCACAAGAGCTGATTTTCATACTTTTGGAATATTTCCTGATAACAATGTGAAATGAAAAAATGTGGGTTATTGAGCCAACAGTGATGGGTGCTGCACACTTAACAGAGATGGCCAATGAGAGAGGAGTCTGGTTAAGGGTCGTCTGTTGTTAGATTGTAATACAGAACACCAAGCATTATGGAAACAGATGACCTGTCTCCAAACCTGACGGCATTGGCTACATTGAGGACTTGAGGATGCACACCACTGATCAGAACAGGAAAAATGACCACATTCTTTCCACACATGTGAATACGTTTAACCTACTACTTATTTTGATTGGAATATATGGAGCTCACAGATGCCTGCACCACCAACAAGGTGACCTTGATAGAAGGCCAGTTTAGTGTTAAGCGTGGCTCAGTGTGGTTCTATAGCTTCTGGCACTTTTTCGGCCCATCAAACAGGAAATGCTCTCCTGGGAGCCACAGTTACCCCAAAGGCAGACACGGAGCTCTCCTTCCATTTGGCTACCCCCCCTTCTGTCCTGTCCTGTCCATACGCTGTGGTTTTACTACCCCCCTCATGTCCTTTCCATACTCTGCGGAATGTCCTAAACGTGACTTTGGAGGCCGGAATTTAGACAGAGAGAGAGAGCTGTTTTCCATCTGTTTTCACAGCTCATGATATGGTCAGGAACAAATGTGTTTTCCCATTGAGGATGGAGGGTGTTTTTGGTTATTAGCTGGTTGGTTTAAACACCTTCAGTACAGGATCAAATAGACTCCAATGACCTGCCTATGAGGAGAGACAGTATTACATCACATGATATTATTGGAGTCATTCCATAACAGAGCTCACAGCTACGTAAAGGGCTTATAATTTTCTCAGTTCTGTCTTCAGTCCTGCCATAAAAAGACAAGCCATTTATCTATCAAAAAATTGGGTTAGTTGAAAGGATCTTGAGAGATACAGTCCACACATACTGTACATGATTCCAAGAGCTCGAGATGCCTCTGATTGGGAACCATACACGGCCAAAAACAAAGAAATAGAAAACATAGAATGCCCACCCAAATCACACCCTGACCTAACCAAATAGAGAAATAAAATGTCTCTCTAAGGTCAGGGCATGACAGAAGGTCAGTCAATATGGAACATTTCATGAGGACCGCCACAGGAAAGCAAGACCCAGATTCACTGTACCTCTGTTGCAGAGGATTAGTTCATTAAAGTTACCAGCCTCAGAAATTGCAGCCCAAATAAATGCTTCACAGAGTTCAAGTAACAGACACATCTCAACATCAACTGTCCAGAGGAGACTGTGTGAATTAGGCCTTCATGGTCCGATTGCTGCACAGAAACCACAACTAGGACACCAATAAGAAGAAGAGACTTGCTTGGGCCAAGAAACACGAGCAATGGACATTAGACCGGTGGAAATCTGTCCTTTGGCTAATGCTGACTCATAAAATCTATGAACTCTGGTGGATCAAAGGTTTAATGCTGACTCATAAAATCTAGGAACCATGGGGAATCAAAGGTTTAGTTCTGACTCATAAAATCTAGGAACCCTGGTGGATCAAAGATTTAATGCTGACTCATAAAATATAGGAACCCTGGTGAATCAAAGATTTAATGCTGACTCATAAAATCTAGGAACCCTGGTGAATCAAAGGTTTAATGCTGCCTCATAAAACCGCGGAACCCTGGTGAAACTAGGAACCCTATGAAACCATGTGCATTTAAGACACAAGGTGTGCTTTGAATCTGGGCACACTGGCCTCAGCTATTACAGAGCTTTTGATCTCTGAAGCAGACACTGCACTCGGGTAGGAGCCAGGTCCTGTCCATATCAACGTACATCAAGGCCTCCACACACAGCTTCAATCACAGTCTGATTCTGGGTCAGTGTTTAACGAGACCCCTTGCTATGAATCTGTATACCCCTGCTGGGCTACCTATGACTGCCGCCTTCTCCCAATTGAGTGATATACTCCTGAGTTATGTGGGTCCATTTCCGGATCAGATGTATTATGGGAGTCCCATGGTCCCCTTCTGGCTCAGTTATCTAATGCTCCTATGAGAAATAGAGACCTGCAGTAATGGGTGGTGCTGTTAATGCTTGTATCTAGCAGCGCATCAGGAATCAATAGCAAATAAATACTAGGGGAAATTACATTTCCACTGCAGTGTCACTGCCTTAGAACCAGTAACAGTAAAACATCCTACAACAATTTTCCATGAATGATTCAAAATGTTTCTATGGCACGATTCACAACTTTGTTATCACTCAGTTTTTTATTCCCGATCAGATTTTTGTGGGTTCTTTGATCCCTGCTTGGACTGCTTTTCTGATGAATCTGTTTGTATGACTGCACGGTGTGTCTCCCCCTGATTCTCCCCCTGATTCTCCTCATTGGGGGTCATGACTACATCCTGAAGTGTAGAGATGTGTCTGTGGTGCCTGAGACAGAATCAGGTCCTTTCTGCTGAATCAGGTCCTCTACTCTACACCCACAGTGACATAGATGAGTCCCCACCCTCCAGACCACACCCTATGCACTACACCCACAGCGGCAGAGGAGAGTCCCCACCCTCCAGACCACACCCAAAATGGCACAGGAGAGTCCCCACCCTATGCACTACACCCACAGCGACAGAGGAGAGTCCCCACCCTCCAGACCACACCCAAAATGGCACAGGAGAGTCCCCACCCTATGCACTACACCCACAGTGACAGAGACAGAGTTTATTGCTGGAGACTAGTTGCATTGTTATTATGCTGTATTTCTCTGTTTCTCTCTAACATTCTCCATCTCTCTGTCTCTCTCTCTTTCTCTCTCTCTCTCCCCCATTCTCCATCTATCTCTCTCTCATTTTCCATCTCGCTCTCTCTCTCGCTAGCTCTCTTCCTCTTTCTCCTATTCTCTATCTCTCACTCTCAATCTCTCTCGCTCTCTCTCTCACATTCTCCATCTCTCTCTCTACCATTCTCCATCTCTCCCTCTCTCGCACTCCATCTCTCGCTCTCTCGCTCTCCATCTCTCTCTCTCTCTCTCTCTCTCTCTCTCTCTCTAGCTTGCTCTCACTCTCTCTCATTCCCCATCAACTCTCGCTATCCATCTCTCCCTCTTTCTCTCTCTCTCTCTCTCTCTCTCTCTCTCTCTCTCTCTCTTTTTCTCACTCTTGCTCTCTCTATCTCTCTCCCATTCTACATCGCTCTCTCTCCATTTATCTACAGTGCCTTGCAAAAGTATTCCCTATTTTGTTGCATTACAACCTGTAATTTAAATGGATTTGTATTTAATGTAATGGACATACACAAAGTAGTCCAAATTGGGGAACAGAAATTTTAAAAATAACATAAAAATAAATAATAATTTAAAACTGAAAAGCGGTGCGTGCATATGTATTCACCCCCTTTGCTATGAAGCCCCTAAATAAGATATGGTGCAACCAATTACCTTCAGAAGTCACATAATTAGTTAAATGAGGTCCACCTGTGTTCAATCTAAGTGTCACATGATCTGTCACATGATCTCAGTATATATACACCTGTTCTGAAAGGTCCCAGAGTCTGCAACACCACTAAACAAGTGGCACCACCAAGCAAGCGGCACCTTGAAGACCAAGGAGCTCTCCAAACAGGTCAGGGACAACGTTTTGGAGAAGTACAGATCAGGGTTGGGTTATAAAAAAATATCAGAAACTTTGAACATCCCACGGAGCACCATTATTAAAAAATGGAAAGAATATGGCACCACCACAAACCTGCCAAGAGAGGGCCACCCACCAAAACTCACGGACCAGGCAAGGAGGACATTAATCAGAGAGGCAACAAAGTGATCAAAGATAACCCTGAAGGACCTGCAAAGCTCCACAGTGGAGATTGGAGTATCTGTCCATAGGTTAATTTCAAGCCGTACACTCCACAGAGCTGGGCTTTACGGAAGAGTGACCAGAAAAAAAGCCATTGCTTAAAGGAAAAAATAAGCAAACATGTTTGGTGTTCGCCAAAAGGCATGTGGGAGACTCCCCAAACATATGGAAGAAGGTACTCTGGTCAGATGAGAATAAAATTGAGCTTTTTGGCCATCAAGGAAAACGCTATGTCTGGCGCAAACCCAACACCTCTCATCACCCTGAAAACACCATCCACCCAGTGAAGCATGGTGGTGGCAACATCATGCTTTGGGAACGTTAGATGTGCCAAGCTTATAGAGACCTACCCCAATAGACTTGCAGCTGTAATTGCTGCAAAAGGTGGCTCTACAAAGTATTGATTTTGGGGTGGTGAAAAGTTATGCATGCTCAAGTTTTTTTTTGTCTTATATGTTTTCTGTTTCACAATAAAAACAAACATTTGCATGTTCAAAGTGGTAGGCAAGTTGTGTAAATCAAATGATACAAACCCCTTAAAAAAATATATTTTAATTCCAGGTTGTAAGGCAACAAAATAGGAAAAATGCCAGGGGGGTGAATACTTTCGCAAGCCACTATATCTCTTGCTCTCACTCTCTCTCTCCCTTTCTGCATATCTCTATCTCTCGCTCTCCATCTCCCTCTCTCTTTCCATCTATGTGTCTCACTCTCTCTATTGCTCTCTCCAGCTCTCTCTTCCTTTTTTCAACTCTCTCTCTCCTGCTTTTTGCTCCTGATGTTTTTTCTCCTCATTCTCCAGGATTGCCTCATCCTCCTGTCTTTCTGATTGCAGCGAGTCCAATTGGAGCGTGGGGGCTCCCCTCTCTCTCTCTCTGTGATCAAAGGGCCGTGGTGCTCGCTGCTCCAGGACGCTAGTCTCTCTGCCAAGCCACATTGTGTGTCTTTAAAACAGGGAAATGAAAGGACAGATCGCATGGCTTTACATCCAGGCATCACAGAGAATGTATCAAATTGGCTTTCTGAATGTTTTGGAGTTCAAAGGAGTAAGTCAAGTGTGGGAGGTTATAAAAAGTGCACACACATTGCTAATGGATGTTAAGTAAACTCACATGCACATGGGGAGGGCATGAGGTCACTGGGCCATCAAAGGACAGTAGGTCAATGAGTTATAAGCAGCGATTTGGGGACTGCTCAGCTCAGCTCAGCTCACGTTATCCTGTTGAGGTGATAAGCTGAAAGCAGTGGGAATCCCCTTTGGACACGATATGTCCCTGCACATTTGGATGAATCCCTATGAAGGTTTGTAGAACGCTTACGTTCACGAGCCGCAGCACACTTTGTGGGGTGTAGCTAGCCAATGGGATGAGCCGCCCGCTGTCGAGTCACTGATAAAGCCATCCATTCCCCTTTTGACACTGCTTGTTGCCATGGTTGTTTGTGCCCTGTAGGGGAGAGAGTAGAACATGTCATGGAGAATACTAGGGCTTGGCTTTGCCAAAATGACACAAATATATATTTTTTGAAGAAACGAGGGAGGAAGCAGCGCTGGAGAGAAGAGATGCTTTAAATCCATGCTAGTGTGAACATGTGGAAAATGTTGTTGTCCTTCTGTTATTGGGGTGTGACTGTTTTTCACTGAATAATAATATGCTATAAAAAAACACCTGCTTTTGTCACGATTCCCAAGCACCACAAAAAACGTTGCAATAGCTCCCAAGCTTTCACGTGTCTCCTCTCTTCCCTCTGTGAGCTCTTCTCATGTCTCTGTGTAAGAGATGTGCTCTCTGCCTCCTTGCCTATAAGTGAGATTAAAGAGATGGCATATTTATGCAGGTGCTGTTCCCCTGCTTTGTCTGACGAGCTAACACACAGGGGTGACATCAAGCGCAAACGCTTTCTATTTCTGACCTACATTTCATTTCAGAAAATAACACATGGATCCTGGATCGTTGGTGGAGGTGTTGGGAGTGTGTGTGTGTGTGTGTGTGTGTGTGTGTGTGTGTGTGTGTGTGTGTGTGGAGGGTGAGAGGAAAGAGGTGAGGCAAGTAAAATGAGTACATACATACAGTACAGACATAAAGTATAATCTCGTGAACTGGGATGTGTATGAGCTTTATTGTTGGGAAATGCTCCAAGAGGAAGTTTCATGTCAGGCTTTATTGCTCTGAAAACATCCTTCTTCCCTAACGTTTCCCCTTCAGACCAAGCCCTGGTCCAATCATGGCAGACGAGGTCTCCGGCTGCCCACAACTGAAGTCACAAACTTGATGTGTCTCTGTTGTGTGTGTCACTCATAATCTCTAAATCGGGCTCCCTTCTGTTGTTCTAAGTTGTGGGAATTCTCCATTGGAATGAAAGGGGTGTGGTCTCGGGACAAAGTTGACCAAAGAAAAGGCATGCCCCTCTTACAGAATGTGATTTACTAAAATCATGTTTGCATTAACATACTCTAGGTCTGAAACGTTACTGCTGTTTGGCCGATGGTAGCTGTCGCAGGTTTCTATTCTATTTCTCTTAGACAGGTTGGTGTATTCACACACTGATGTGTTAGTGAAGGACAATGATACTAATGTACTTGAAAACTGTTAACGTGATGCTTGTGCAAAGTGCACGGAGGGTTCCAGACCTTCCAGATTCCCAAATGGCGAGAGGAAGTCTAGCCTAGCCCTGCTGCAAATGACTTACAACTTGGCCCCACTTTACCTTGCAGTTCTCAGGAAGAAGTTTTAAAGAGGAAGTTTAAGAGTCTGATTAAACTCTGAGACCTGCTTTGGGTTTGGGTGGTGGGTAGTCTGTGTGCGTAGCTAACCAGCGTGTACAATGGCATCTTGAAGTTACCCCCGCACCAGCAGGGTGGATTATAATTGGCATTGCCTGCTGTTTCTGACGGCCCAGCTACCATTTACGGTTCAAGGCATCATTAGCTGGCTGGGTCTGACAGAAGAGGAGTGAGTCCATGGAGACACTTGTTTTCATCACACACATAAAACCCAAGCTGAATAAAGCAAAAAGAAGGTCTATACTTTTAGACATATTGGTCTTAAACTACTACCATTGATGTTTTATTAGGTTTGGAAAGCTTGAAAGTAGAAAACATTGTAAACAAAAACAAGCCTGGAGGATCTTGGCATAAGGATATAGGGCTATACAGAATCTGCCATCATTACTAGCATGAAACCGAGTATTATGCATGTCCAGGAATCATGTCTTTCATATATTGGTTTTATGGTCTCCCTTTATAAAAAAAACTGAACATTTCATCTGTTTATCTGAATGTTCAATCTACAAATAAATTCCCCTAAGGACTATCAACATATTATCTGGGTTTTGATCTAAACGTTGTCGAGGCCAAGGTCACAACACCAACTCTCCCAAATGAGAACATTTTTCAAATGACCTAGAGATGACATTTTCAGATAGCCCCACTAAACATGCTACTCCTCTGTCCTCACATGACAGAGTACGAAGGGTACAGCCACCAATGACTACTAGACATTTAAGTGCCTAACAAAACACCTTAAGGCAGATAGGAGCTTAGTTCAGGAGAGTTTCTGTTGACCTCCTGACCTCTGTTTGTTGATCAGTGTGTGACACACAGTCGTTTCTCTTAGATGACGTTTTGTCCTCCACTGTTGGTTCATGTAAATCCTGTTCCCTCCCAAAGAGCTTTAAATGTCGTCAAATTGACTTTCATCACAGATAGGCTACAACACAGAATAAGGAATTATAATACTAGAATGGACATGATTTTAACTTTCTTACAAAGATAGGCCCTGCAGGTATCGCTGCAGAATGCTGTGGTAGTTATGCTGGTTAAGTGTGTCTTGAATTCTAAATACATATAAATATATATATATAAATATAAATATATATATATATATATATATATATATATATATATATATATATATATATATATATATATATATATATATTATATCCTTTATTTAACTTGGCAACTCAGTTAATACACTGGGGCAATTGTGCGCCACCCATGGGACTCCCAATCACGGCCAGTTGTGATACAGCCTGGAATCAAACCAGGGTCTGTAGTGACACCTCTAGCATTGAGATGCAGTGCATTAGACTGCTGCGCCACTCAGGAGCCCATTGATGGTGTTACCAGCAAAGCACCCTCACATAATCACACCTCCTCCTCCATGCTTCACGGTGGGAACCACATATGCAGAGATCATCCGTTCACCTACTCTGTTTCTCAAAAAGACACAGAGATTGGAACCAAAAATCTCAAAATTGGACTCATCAGAACAAAGGCCCTATTTCCACCAGTCTAATGTCAATTGCTGGTGTTTCTAGGCCCAAACAAGTATCTTCTTATTGGTGTCCTTTAGTAGTGATTTCTTTGCAGCACTTGGAACATGAAGGCCTAATTCACTCACTCTCCTCTGAAGAGCTGATGTTGAGGTGTGTCTGTTACTTGAACTCTATGAAGCATTTATTTGGGCTGCAATTAGTGAGGCTGGTAACTCTAATGAACTTATCCTCTGCAGCAGAGGTAACTCGGGCTCTTCCTTTCCTGTGGCGGTCCTCATGAGAGACAGTTTCATCATAGCGCTTGATGGATTGACTGACCTTCATGTCTTAAAGTAATGATGGACTGTCGTTTCTCTTTGCTTATATGAGCTGTTCTTGCCATAATATGGACTTGGTATTTTACCAAATAGGGCTATCTTCTGTATACCACCCCTACCTTGTCACAACACAACTGATTGGCTCAAACGCATTAAGGAAAGAAATTCCACTATTAACTATTAACAAGACACACCTGATAATTGACATGCATTCCAGGTGACGACCTCGTGAAGCTGGTTGAGAGAATGCCAAGAGTGTGCCATCATCAAGGAAAAGGATGGCAACTTTGAAAAATATCAAAACTCAAATATATTTTGATTTCTTTAACACTTTTTTGGTTACTACATGATTCCATGTGTTATTTCATAGTTTTAATGTCTTCACTATTGTTCTACAATATAGAAATTAGTCAAAATAAAATAAAACCCTTGAATGAGTAGGTGGGTTCAAACTTTTCACTGGTACTTTATATATGGGAGTACCAGTACCAGATCATTGTGCAGGGGTAGGACGTAATTGAGGGCTGTTCTTATGGACAAAGCATATACCACAAACCCCCGAGGTGCCTTATTGCTTTTATAAACTGGTTACCAATGTGATTAGAGCTTTAAAAATAAATGTTTTGTCATATCCATATATCATGGTACACGGACTGATATACCACAGCTTTCAGCCTATCAGCATTAAGAGCTCAAACCGCCAAGTTTATATATGAACATAAAGGCAGGGTTATGCTCTGTTTGCGTGTCTCTGTTTGCGTGTCTCTGTTTGCCTGTCTCTGTTAGCGTGTCTACATCCACAGGAAGTTTAGCCTGTACTTCTGTACTTCTCACTGGCTGACCAAAATTATAATCCTTTTCCCTCCTCTGGCTTTGAACTCCTCTGGACGAGGTGATTAGTTTTCGTTCCACTTCCCTTACCTCTCTCTTCCCGTCCAGGGCCTGTGACTCAGAGGAGAGGAGGGGAGGGAGACTGTGCTGTTTTGGGGGGAGGGTTAAGGACAGGGCAGAAGTCATCAAAGAAATGGAGAGCTGATAATGTTGGTTCCTCTGGAAAACATGACCTTTCCAGAATGAACCATGGAGAAGCTTTCAGCTGACATGGTCCAGAGCTAACAGGCTGTTCAGGAGGTGGGACAAAGGCCACTTGACCAAATATTAAAAGGCTTCAGAAGTACATTGACACAGGAAAAAAACACCAATTTAATTTACACTGAGTGCACAAAACATTATGAACACCTGCTCTTTCTATGACATAGACTGACTAGGTGAAAACCATGATCCTTATTTATGTCACTTGTTAAAACCACTTCAAATCAGTGTAGATGAAAGGGAGGAGACAGGTTAAAGAAAGATTTTTAATCCTTGATACAAATGAAACATGTAACATGTATGTGTGCCATTCAGAGTGTGAATGGGCAACACAGAATATTTAAGTGCTTTTGAACAGGGAGCCAGGCGCACTGGTTTGTGTCAAGAACTGCAACAGTACTGGGTTTTTCACACTCAACAGTTTCCCGTGTGTATCAAGAATGGTCCAACCACCCAAAGGACATCCAGCCAACTTGACATAACTGTGGGAAGTGTTGGAGTGGGCCAGGATCCCTGTGGAACACTTTCAACGTCTTGTGGAGCCCATGCAGAGATAGATTGAGGCTGTGCTGAGGGCAAAAGAGTATAGTAAATCATTGGAGACATATTTTCATCAAAGTACATAGTGTTAGTTGTTAGCTAGGGAGGGTCCAGTGTTCTTAATAGTGAAACAAATCAAGCAAACCCAATAACTGCAGACGTTACGCTTGCTTCAAATCTTTGATTTAGGAGGACAAAGCTAGGAAGGGCCGTCCCAACCCTGAGTGATGTCAGGTGTGATCTGAGGCAGAGGTGATAGGGTTTGTGTCCGTCCCTAGGAGAGTCCCTGGACATGAATAAACCATAGTAATCCTCAGCCGAGCTGTTACAGAGGGTAAACCTACTCCCATTGGTCCTCGCTCTGCTCCTCAAATCCCTGCCCTATATGAATAAGAAGTTATTTCAGTTTTTGTAGTTGGTACTGTACTGTAAGACCGAGGTGGTGAGGGGGTTGGGCTCGTGGGTACGTGATAATGGCTAACATACTAGCTACATTATCTGTTGAAATGATCAAGGGGTAGTGTAGGTTCCATGGTAATGAACCATCCACATCAATCAGATGTCAGTCAGTCCAACTGCTTCATAATAATGGAAACAGCGTTGTTTCTTCTTCTGACAAATCAGGGCATTCAAATTGTAGTAACATTTACATAATAGTTTACTTTTGCGGTCATTTGGCTTCTTCTGGTTTAATTACACACAGAAACACATGCTATGTTACTAGTCCTACACTGATAATGATAAACCAAAGGTCTTATGGCCTGCACTCTATCGATGATGTGATGGTATCTATTGTCTGACTGTTTTCTAAAGCAACCAAATAAACATTATATTTGTTGTTGCTAGTGGAGTAAACATTTTGAAATAGGCTGAACTATGCCAACAGTAAAACGCATAACTATCCAGCATGTTAAGTCACTCGATATTGTGGAAACATTACAGTATATGCTGAATCATACTGCGATCCAAATATGTTCCTACTGTTTGATCTGGGACATGCAATTACTTTTTTTTGTTGGAGAGTGGAGATTGCAAATGTCATGATAAAAATGATATGGTGGCAATCATTTCCACTCTGCCTCACTGACATTCTCTTCCATCTCTGTAAGCCAGCATCTATAGGCCTTCTGACCAATTTGAATTTGCATTACCAACCATGGTCATATACAGAGAGAAAGACAACTTCTTCAATCTCCACTGCCTCAAATGGCAATGTTATGCCCTAGCTCTTGTTAGATATACTGGAGGCCAAACTGTAACTTCTGAGTAGAACTAACTATAACTTTTGAGTAAGCCAAATTGTAACTCCTGAGTAGGCCAACCTGTATCTTCTGAGAAGGCCAAACTGTAACTTCTGAGTAGACCAAGCGTAGGCCAAACTGTAACTTGTGGGTTAGAGATAAAAGTTTGACAGTGGGAGAGGAGTCAGAATGACATACTCTACTGGGGAATGTGTCAGCTAATAGAGGGCCTGACGCTGTGGTGACTGATAAAGACTAGTAGTGCTGTGTTGTGTTACAACCAATCAGGAGGAAGACTAAGGCACAGAGCTCTAGGAAACACGTGTTGCTGTTGACATACATGGCTCCTCACTATCTCTTAACTGACACCTTCCCTGTTGGTGTTATGATTTCACTCAGCGCAAATACACTCCAACTACCAATCTACCCACAGATTCAGTCATGAGCTTCACTGGTGATTTATTTTTTTCACACACCATTTAGGGAAATCTGATAAATATGAAAGTTTAAATCAGACTGAGAACACTGCTTCTAACTCTGTTACTCTGCACTGATGGTGATGGCTGTTTGATGTTGTGTATGGTCTGCCCCATCCGTAGCAGTCGTTGACAGCTTGTCCTGGAGAGCTTGTTGCTACTTGTTAGTCACCCTTTGACCTCCTTTATGGAGTTTGCTCTTTATTGTTCACCTGAATACCGCCAATAGCAGGTGATTATGACACACCACATCTTCATAACCTAAAGACAATCGACCAGAGCTTACTACCTCTGCAGTGTCAGAAACAGTATTACATGAAACAAAACTCCTCATATTTACTGCGAGGCTGTCGCTCGTCTCCTCCCTGTTGTGAGTTGAGGAGTATGTCTCCTGTGTGTTCTGTGTGTTCTGTCCATTAAACAGAGCTGGAGGTGGAAGAGCTTCCAATTACAGCAGCCAGCAGGACTCACACAGCCCACAACCATCACTGGAATGTGAACAGGCAGCTCCAGACATGTTGGGTTAAACACAGCCTGCCAAGCTAGGGGGAGGTGGTGGAGGTGTTGGGAGGATGTGTGTGTGTGTGTGTGTGTGTGTGTGTGTGTGTGTGTGTGTGTGTGTGTGTGTGTGTGTGTGTGTGTGTGTGTCTACGTGTGTGTGTGTGTGTCTACGTGTGCGTGTGTGTGTGTGTCTACGTGTGTGTGTGTGTGTCTACGTGTGTGTGTGTGTACGTGTGTGTGTGTATGTCTACGTGTGTGTGTGTGTCTACGTCAGAAATGACAAAATACTCTACAAATGAACCCATAATGGTAAGGTGCGTGTTTTTGACATGGAATTCGGTGGAACATGTTTCAGGTTGTCTATCCAGTTTGTCTCCAAAAATAAGACTAACACCTTAACAATGATTCTCATTTTTCCATGGCATAGGTAGCAGTGGTGTGTGGGTGAAATCACTGGGAAGCCAGAAAAAAAGTTATATTACAACCTATGTGTTCTGATGATTGCGTTGTTTGCTCTACAAACTGTCTTCCCTTGACACTTCTCTTTGGTGTTCCAGGACCATTCACAGTTGAGCTCACTCAGTTTAGCTCAATGCTGATTGGCTAATATTTATATATTTTTTTAATCAAGGGAGCCCAAATGCTCGCTGGCTTCCCTTGAATTCAATGCTACGGGCAGCAAAAATGACATTCTCTTTTTGACCAGACAGCATCAGATAGATGGCCTACAGAACCAGAGACAGAGGGCCGCTGTTTCGCTCGCTCGGATGCTTTCTCCAGTGAGATACATTTAGCCTGTGGCAAATTGAAAGAAAATTATGAAACTCAGAGATGAAAGATACATTATTTTATGTATTTAAAATATATATATATATAATAATAAATTGGAAGCCTGGGTTCCCTTGGCATCCAGGACGCCACTGGACATAGGACATAGGAAATAGGACATAGGACATAGGACATAGGACATAGGCTACTCCTCAGTTATCAGCAGACAGGAAAGCATACGTCAAGGTCCAAAGCAGCCATTTTCCACTCAATAGCAAATACTTTCTGGGTAACAATTAAATACCCTACTGTGATTGTTTTCAATTACAATGGTCAAGAATAAAGAACAAAAAATGTTTCTTAGCAAAGATCAATTTCTCAAGCAAGAATTTCGCTAGTTCTGTTTTGGGTGTGAGGAGGGGAAAACTGAAAACTAGCAGGACAAAACTCCATCCCAACAAAAAAGGCTGACATTTCAGGTGGTCTTTACAAACTGCACTTACATTAAAAGGGCATTATCATAATTTTCTCAATTTCACAGTAACATTCCATCCTCATGGTGTGGAAACATACTTTGAGAGAGAGAGATTTGTTTAGTCACACTGCCACCCACTGGTCACCACTGTACTTGCAGTGTTCGTGTTGAAGATGTCCACAAAAACATCAGTCTAATCTGAAATAAAACAATCCCTTTTTACACTCTGTCATAGCTTAAATACTACAACATTAGCACAACAACTGTAGCATTATGTATGTTAGTGAAGGATTGATTCTAGGCTGGAAATGTATTTGTTTATTGTCATAAGTGAAAATGTTTGAGCAAATTCTGTAGATGCTAATGGCTCTATATGTGGTCTGTAGTTGGACTGCAGCTTGAGATAAATCACTATTCTCTTACTAACATTTACACATCCAGTCATATTCTTTAAAAGAAATCAAATAAAAATAAAGGTATGAAAAAATATAAGCATTTCATAAATTACTAAATTACTAATCAACTGCAGGAAATCTAATGGAGAAAAATGCAGGAAATCTCTTTCTCAGTACCAAGAGGGTTTCCCCTGAGCTCATACAGCTGCTGCCCAAGCCTGGCTAGCCTGTCACGGTACTCCAGCCTATGATATTTGCTCTCTGGCACCCCTCTGAAGCCAAACAGCGCGCCCCAACAGGCAGCAGCGATCGCAGACGTGGAGTCGCTGTTCCCACCGTGGAAGAAGCTGTGATTGGCCAAGTCAACCCAGGAGTCGCCTGCCTTTAGGAGGGCGTCGTAAGCTACCATGGGAGCATTGTGCCCACTGGCACCACATACCCCCTTGAAGCTAACCTCCCTATAGAAACACTACCTGTCCTTCACTCTGTCGCGCTCTGGGAACTGGGGTTTGCTCTTCCCATTCTGTATGCCTCTCTTTTCCAAATAGGCTGAGTCCCAAAGTAGTCCCTGGTAGTTAGAAAATGTTGTGTAAACAAACGGGACAATCTCATGGGAATATGTCACATTGGGCCTGTGGTGGTGGGTCAGACGCCCACTCTCCACACTGACTGCTGTCAGCCTGTGCTCCTACTCAAGTGCAGGCCAATACACATGGCCCTCACGGCTGCCCCACACCCTCCACCTTTCCTGCTGAAGGAATCTTAATGCCCCTGTCAGTTCTCCATATGCGCCTGGCAACGCTGTCAATACAGAGGAGAGAGAGGGAGTATAATTCTTGCATTGAAGGGAGATCAACATGTTTGTTTAAGTGTGCCGTGCCCCAGCGTGCAGAAGCATTGACACTCCTTTGGGTGTCCTGTTTACATTGTGACAACAAGGCATGACACACAACAGAAAAAAATACAGTGGATTTATGACTCTCTACAGTGCCTTTGGAAGGTAATCAGACCCCTTTTTTCACATTTTATTAGGTTACAGCCTTCTCCTAAAATTGATTCAATTGTTTTTTTCCCCCTCATCAATCTACATAAAATACCCCATAATGACAAAGCAAAAAGTTTTTTTTGACATTTTAGAGAATATGTTAAAAATAAAAAACAGAAATATCACATTTACATAAGTATTCAGACCCTTTACTCAGTACTTTGTTGAAGCACCTTTGGCAGCGATTACAGCCTTGAGTCTTCTTGGGTATGTTGCTACAAGCTTGGCACACCTGTATTTGGGGAATTTCTCTAATCCTTCTCTGCACATCCTCTCAAGTTCTGTCAGATTGGATGGGGAGCATTGCTGCACAATTATTTTCAGGACTCTCCAGAGATGTTCGATAGGGTTCAAGTCCGGACTCTGACTGGGTCATTCAAGGATATTCAGAGACTGGTCCTGAAGCCACTCCTGCATTGTCTTGGCTGTGTGCTTAGTTTCGTTGTCCTGTTGGAACCTTCACCCCAGTCTGAGGTCCTGAGTGCTCTGGAGCAGGTTTTCAGCAAGGATTTCTCTGTACTTTGCCTCATTCCTGACTAGTCTCCCAGTCCCTGCTGCTGAAAAACATCCCCACAGCATGATGCTTCCACCACCATTCTTCACCGTAGGGATGGTGCCAGGTTTCCTCCAGACGTTACCCTTGGCATTCAGGCCAAAGAGTTCTTGGTTTCATCAGACCAGATAATCTTGTTTCTTATGGTCTGGGAGTCTTTAGGTGCCTTTTGGAAAACTCCAAGTGGGCTGTCATGTGCCTTTTATTGAGGAGTGGCTTCCGTCTGGCCACTCTACCATAAACGCCTGATTGGTAGAGTGCTGCAGAGATGGTGTCCGTTTGGAAGTTTCTCCCATCTCCACAGAGGAACTTCAGAGCTCTGTCAGAGTGAACATCGGGTTCTTGGTCACCTCCCTGACCAAGGCCCTTCTCCCCCAATTGCTTAGTTTGGCTGGGCAGCCAGCTCTAGGGAGAGTCTTGGTGGTTCCAAACTTCTTCCATTTAAGAATGATGGAGGCCACTGTGTTCTTGGGGACCTTAAATGCTGCACACATTTTTTGGTACCCTTCCCCAGATCTGTGCCTCGACACAATCCTGTCTTGGAGCTCTACAGACAATTCCTTCGACCTCATGGCTTGGTTTTTGCTCTGACATGCACTGTCAACTGTGGGACCTCATATAGACAGGTGTGTGCCTTTCCAAATCATGTCAAATCAATTTAATTCATCACAGGTGGACTCCAATCAAGTTGAAGAAACATCTCAAGGATGATCAATGGAAACAGGGATGCACCTGACCTCAATTTCGTGTCTCATAGCAAAGGGTCTGAATAATTATATAAATAGGTTATTTCTGTTTTTCAAAAAAATCTGTTTTTGCTTTGTCTTGATTGGGTATTGTGTTTCGATTGCTGAGGATTTATATTTATTTTATCAATTTTAGAAAAAGGCTGTAACGTAACAAAATGTGGAAAAAGTCAAGGGGTTGGAATATTTTCTGAATGCACTGAACCTGCTACTCTTCCATCCATGTCCTCCATGTTTACAATTTACTTCTCCACTCGATACAGCACAGGGAAGAATGCCCCCTCCACCAAGACTCGATACAGCACAGGGAAGAATGCCCCCTCCACCAAGACTCGATACAGCACAGGGAAGAATGCCCCCTCCACCAAGACTCGATACAGCACAGGGAAGAATGCCCCCTCCACCAAGACTCGATACAGCACAGGGAAGAATGCCCCCTCCACCAAGACTCGATACAGCACAGGGAAGAATGCCCCCTCCACCAAGACTCGATACAGCACAGGGAAGAATGCCCTCTCCACCAAGACTCGATACAGCACAGGGAATAATGCCCCCTCCACCAAGACTCGATACAGCACAGGGAAGAATGCCCCCTCCACCAAGACTCGATACAGCACAGGGAATAATGCCCCCTCCACCAAGACTCGATACAGCACAGGGAAGAATGCCCCCTCCACCAAGACTCGATACAGCACAGGGAAGAATGCCCTCTCCCCCTCCACCACCTTGACCAGGACTTCAGCTGCAGTCAAGTGCATGACAGTGTCAACACTTATCGGGAACTCTTTGTCATTCAGCTTCTCTAGACTTCCTATCTTCTGCACTTCCTCATGGATGAGCTCTCCATCATTCTCAAATGTCTCTTGCTCCACTCAGCACCTCTGTTCCAGGGGAACCTCCTCTGAAATGTTGAGATCTGGTTGGAATGACGGTTGTAGTGGAGGTGGTGTTTAATTACTTCTGTTAAAGATTGCATTAGATCATTGACTAATTGAATGTTGCTTTGGATGGAGAAAAAAAATGCATATACATTTAAAATAAAGCAAAAATGCCTTTTAGGCTGTCAAGATGAGATAAGGATACACTGTCCCATATGTGAGTCACTGAACCATTCATGGTCAATTCAGGGAGACACAACGTTACAGGATGTTAAGGTATGTCTTGTGTAGAATTGCAGAACACACAAT